>NC_068421.1:53615963-53952213 GCF_023373465.1 Oncorhynchus keta | reverse complement strand
AGAATGCCTCATAATCAAATGCCGACGTATTACCGTCCAAGAGAATTTACTTTGATTATAACGGCCGTGTACACCTTCCCTCATGCCGATACCATGACGGCCCTCAAGGAACTTCACTGGACTTTATGCAAACTGGAAACCATATAGCCTGACACTGCATTTGTTGTAGGTGTGGATTTTAACAAAGCAAATTTGAGGAAAAGGCTGCCTAAATTCTATCAGCATATCAACTGTAGTACTCGCGCTGCTAAAACACTCGACCACTGTTACTCCAACTTCCAGGATGCATACAAGGCCCTCCCCCGCCCTCCTTTTGGCAAATCTGACCACAAACCCATTTTGCTCCTCCCTTCCTATAGGCAGAAACTCAAAAGGAAGTACCCGTGCTAAGAACTATTCAACGCTGGTTTGACCAAACAGAATCCACACTTCAAGATGGTTTTGACTGGGATATGTAGCTTCTGATAATAATGTTGACGAATTCACTGGAACGGTAACTGAGTTTATCAGGAAGTGTATAGGAGATGTTGTACCCACTTGGATTATTAAAACCTACCCTAACCAGATCATCAAGGACAACACCCACCCGAGCCACTGCCTGCGAGGTCTGTAAAGGTGCTTCAAAGCTGGGACCGAGAGACTGAAAAACAGGATCTCAAGGCCATCAGACTGTTAAATTAGCCATCACTAGCTCATCACTAGCACAGAGAGGCTACTGTCTAAATACAGACTTCATTGGCCACTTTAATAATGTCGCTTTAATGTTTACATATCTTATATATCACTCATTTTTATTTAACTAGGCAAGTCAGTTAAGAACAAATTCTTATTTTCAATGGCTGCCTAGGAACACTGCCTTTTCAGGGGCAGAACGACAGATTCTGTACCTTGTCAGCTCGTGGATTTGAACTTGCAACCTTCCGGTTACTAGTCCAACGCTCTAACCACTAGGCTACCCTGCCGCCCCTCACCTACTATGTATATGCTGTATTTTACACTATTCTACTGTATCTTAGTCTATGCCGCTCTGACATTGCTCGTCCATATATTTATTTATTCTTAATACCATTCCTTACTTAGATTTGTGTGTATTGGGTATATGTTGTGCAATTGATAGATATTACTTGTTAGATATTGCTGCACTGTCATCTAGACGCACAAACATTTCACATGGGACCAATTTTTGATTTAGAGGAGAGGCGGCTTGGAGTGTGAAAAGAGGGGATGGAAATTGAACTCCTTCTTTTGTGCTCGAGTACGGCCCTTAATAAGTGTTCCTCAAAGAGGAGCGAGTGAAGAGTGCCCTTAGACAGCTCTCTCCTCCCACTATTTTAGCCATCTTCCTTTCATCTACTCAAAGGTGTGTGTCTCCGTGTGTGTGTCACTGAAAGGCAGAGGCTACTCAGGCAAGCACATCTCTAATTGTTGTACTCTCCTGAAATAAGAGAGTCCTTCAGCCCAGTACAGACTGATAGTTCACGGATGACAACGAGCAGCAAAGACCGACTGCTTTTATGAAGGAGCTGGGAGTGATGCCTCGAACCAGCTTTTTTTTCCTTCTGTCTCCTATTATCTCCTTCATTCCCACTCCCTTCACACTTCAAATATATTATACTAATATCGAAGATTCAACTATGGTGCTGTTGAAGTGCCTTACCTAATATAGTCCTTCAGATACCGTTCCTTAATGTTGTCTAGTGTTACTGGGTACATCTTTCACTGGATGTCGTCATTGAAGTCTTGCCCATACGCTGTTTGTTTCTAAAATTGGGATTTGTACTGTAGGTCCTTAATGTCTTTTAGGGATGTACACTATCCAATTTGTGTACCCGACACGATCATGTATTCTACGTGTGTAGTAGTAGACACTATTGTGTATGTTGGCAAAAGTTGTTACTTTTGTTAACTGCTGTTATGTTTGTTACTCCACCTCACAATATGGACGTCCAAATCATCTTTTTCTTTCTCTCTCCCAGCAGGATGAACCTCGGAGTGGGCACTCAGGGCACCATCTCCCCTCTCAAGTCCTCCAAAGTCCCGTCATCCTCTGCTTCGGCCAGCGCCAAGAGAATCGGCAGCAGCTCCTCTTCGGCGTCCAACCTCAAGAGGTGAGCCTACACCCTCTCCCCCCCTAAACACCCCTACCTGGAAACTTCTTACCCTTTACTCCTCTTTTTTTTAAATATTTTTTTTATCTAAAAACTTCTTTCTTTCTTCCCTTTTCATCCTGTGTAGCCTCCCATCCCTCCATTTATCCACTTACCCTTTCTCTTGCCTCCTGTAGATTGGTTTATTCTATAGCCTTTCTCTCTTCCCCCTCTTTCTTGCTCTTTCCTGTCATATCTTTCTTGGCTGTCTCAGTCCCCTGGTTGTGTTTCTGCCTGTCTGTGACTAACCAATGCCCTGAGAACCAGTGGAAGGATATGCAGGGCAGAACAGTGTGTGTGTGGGGGGCTCGCTAGACCGATTCACATAGAGGGTTGATGTGCTGCAGGCAGTGCGCTTTCCCAACAGACTGAATCTAAATCCCCCGCATTTTGCTGTGCAAGAGACCGGCACAGGCAGATACACACAACCGAGAAAATATGCATCATCAACCTCTTCCCCCTTGAGCACTACCTGATCTACTTTGCTCTGTGGAGGATTTGTGAATGTTTCTTTTTCTATTCTACTGCGTGATATAACTGTGAATGTGTAGGTAGGTAGCCATGGCAATGAGAACTCCAGATTCCCCCCCCGGTGAATCTGGCAAAATGCCTGCAGTGCCGAAGGTGTGTGTTACACTAACATGGGGTAGTCAGGCTCCTGTATCAGACTGCACGTTGACAATATAGATTGTCTATGTCTGACTCAATCCCCTATTCCACTGTTAGCTGATTGTATAAACCGGTTGTGTGTTAAACCGGTTGTGTGTTAATCAGTCTCCTATCAGAGCCAATGTACCCAAAGGCAGCTGCCCTGTCCTTAGCCTATGAAAGCAAAGGCAGTGGCTATCCCCTTGTCATTGTGTTTGTTTGGGGTGTGTCCCTGTGTATTTACATGTTCCCACTCCTGCTACCTTTCCCTCCATATATTTGTCCACCACCCCACACATCTCAGCTCCTCCATCAACTCCAGGCTAGCCAGCTCCCTAGGCAACCTGTATGCAGCCAACGGCGGTGAGGACAATAAGAAGCTGCCTTTCGCTCCCACTTCATCACCACCCTCCTCTCCCCCCTCGTCCATCGTCACCATCACTCCATCGGGCCGGACGGCTCCTGGTCCCTGCTACGTGGCAAACGGCACGCGCGGCACCAATTACTACCACCACGAGGCCAACAACAATCAGTATAATTCCTCCCCCGCCGGGATCTTCAGCCACGGTGGCCTCGCGGGGGCCCCACACCACGCTGCAGGCAGGCTGGGGCCCAGGCCTGAGGATTATGGCCCCTACAGATCCCAAAAAGGGGGCTACTCCGGCCTGAGCGGACCCTCTGGCCGCTACCTCAGTCGCTCAATCCCTGTAAGTGTGTGTGCTCACCACCTGAAAAAACAAAACTCAAACAGTAGCATCTTTTTGGTGTTTCCACTGTGACCCTTTTTTGACCTCTTGTGTTTCCCCTCTGCACTTGTCTGTCAAACACGAGTTTCCTTCCTTTTTGTGTGGATGTTGTCTTGTTATGATTGTAGCCAGTCGTCCTCTTCCTGCTGCTGCTGTAGCTTCTCCGCTGTCTGTGTGTTTAACTCTCTGGCGGCTCCACTGAACTCTATTCCTTGTCTGTTTTCTTCATGGTGCTGAATAAGGACCTACAATGGCCTAGTTCCACCCTAAATGCCTACTTCATACATACCAACTACGGCTATTAGGCCATTTCACACCAGCCACCCATCTAGAGTTGAAAGCATTTACTGGAACATTTGGGCAGAACCCTAATTAGTGTTATGAACAATGAAGTTCCTCTTCCATTGTGTATTGGTGGGGAGACACTTAGTTAATTCACTCTGTTCTTTCCTAACCTGTTAAATGGGGATTTTGGCAATGTGGCCCTTTATCTACTTCCCCAGAATTTGGGGATAAAAATTGTATGTCTCTGCCCGCAGTTGATGGAAGTTGCTAAATAACGCTAGCACAATTGCTAACTAGCATTAGCACACCCAAGTTAGCGCTAGTTAGCATTAACATCTAACTTCCTTCATACTGGACACAGACATAAGAAAGGTGTATATGAGTTCATCAGACTCTGGTGAAGTAGATACCAAATCTCAAACTATCCCTTTCTTATTCACCTCTATTGAGTGGATCCTAGCATCACATACCAATTAAAAATAATAAAGCTCTGCAACAGAAAAAACACTAAACTGGAAATGCGCTTTAACGACGAACCAGGTTGAATCTGTGTAAACAAAGGGCCTTTGTGCACTGGCCTCATTGGCTGTGGCAACAGTCATGTGATTCCTCCTCCTAACTTCTAACACGTGCTGCTGTTCGGTAGATGCAAGGGGAGTGCAATTACACTGTGGATCTGTGTGACTGCAAGCTTAGTGTGGCCAAATGTTTTTGTGTCCCCTCGACAGTGTTCCACAGGGATGCTGGCCCATGTTGACTCCAATGCTTCCCGCAGTTGTCAAGTTGGGTGGTGGACCATTCTTGATACACACGGGAAACTTTTGAGTGTGAAAAACACAGCAGCGCTGCAGTTCTTGACACAAGCCGCTGTGCCTGACAGCTGCTACCATAGCCCGTTCAAAGGCACTTAAATCTTCTTTCTTGCCCATTCACCCTCTGAAAGGCACACACAATCCATGTAGCAATTGGTTAAGGGTTTGTGCGTAAGCATTTCACAGTATGGTCTACACCTGTTGTATTCGGCACATGTGACAAATCAAATTTGATTTGTCTCCAGGCTTAAAAATCCTTCTTTAACCAGTCTCCCCTTCATCTGGTTGAAGTGGATTTTAATGGTTGACATCAATAAGGGATCATAGCTTTCACCTGGTCAGTCTGTCATGGAAAGAGACGGTGTTCCTAATGTTTTGTACAACGTGCAAATTCTAAACGATGTTATCCATTTGTAGAAGCTATTATTGGAGTAAATTGCATTCATCCATCCCTCAGAAGGAAGCATCTCTCTAGGGACATCCTAACCTCCCTTCCAAAAAGCAGTTGCTAGTTGTGGTCGAGTGCCAGACTCAGTCATATTGTAGCGCTCACTCATTTCCTGAGAGGCGAGCCCAGTAATCCACCTCCTTGCTTTACCATGAACTCATGGAGGCCTTTCATAGGCCCTGACCACGAGGGACTGACATCTGAGGCTAGTTCCCGGAACTTCCCACACTTGTGCCTGCAACGCCAGTGGCAGAATTCTCACCCAATGCTTCTCAGCAAACCTAGATTGTTGCACCGTTATCATTAATTTAACAGTTTTGGATTGACTGGCTCAACTTGCTACTCTTGCACAGATATCAAGTTAATTCACGTTCAATCCCCATCACCTTGCCTATGCCTACTAAATAAGTAAAGGATATATGAATTAAATAATAATATCTTCCAGTATACTGCCCTCACCCTTCCTAGGTGATGGTAACACACATACCATACTAGCAGCCACAACCACCAGCCCACAAACGGTGTGAAAAGAAGGTAACAAGTGATGTGACAGACAGTGCTTATGACAGTGGTGGAAAAAGTACCCAATTGTCATGCTTGAGTAAAAGTGAAGATGCCTTAATAGAAAATGACTCAAATAAAACTGAGTCACCCAGTAAAATATTACTTGAGTAAAAGTCAGTATTTGGGTTTTAAATATACTTAAGTACAGTGTATTCAGACCTGGTGACTTTTTCCAAATGTTACGTTACAGCATTATTCTAAAATGTATTAAATAAAATAAAAATTAATCTACACACAATACCCCATAGTGACAAAGCAAAAAGTTTGTTTTCATTTTTTCAAATGTATTAAAAATAAATAAAAAACATACCTTATTTACTTAAGTATTCAGACCCTTTGCTAAAAGATTTGAAATTGAGCTTGTGCATCCTACTGCCATTGATCATCCTCGAGATGTTTCTACATCTTGATTGGAGTCCACCTGTGGTAAATTCAATTAATTTGACATGATTTTGATGGGCACACACCTGCCTATATAAGGTCCCACAGTTGACAGTGCATGTCAGAGCAAAAACCAAGCCATGAGGTCGAGGGAATTGTCTGTAGAGCTCCGAGACAGGATTGTGTCGAGGCACAGATCTGGGGAAGGATACCAAAAGATATCTGCAGCATTGAAGCTCCCCAAGAACACAGTGGCCTCAATCATTCTTAAATGGAAGAAGTTTGGAACCACCAAGACTCTTAGAGCTAGCTGGCTGCCCGGCCAAACTGAGCAATTGGGGGAGAAGGGCCTTGGTCAGGGAGGTGACAATGGTCACTTTAACAGAGCTCCAGAGTTCCTCTGTGGAGTTGGGAGAACCTTCCAGAAGGACAACCATCTCTGCAGCCCTCCACCAATCAGGCCTTAATGGTAGAGTGGGCAGACGATGCCACGCCTCAGTAAAAGGCACATGACAGCTCGATTTGGAGTTTGCCGAAAACCACCTAAAGGACTCTTGCCATGAGTAACAAGATTCTGTTGTGGGGATGTTTTTCAGCGCTAGTGACTGGGAGACTAGTCAGGATCTCTGGAAAGCTGAACGGAGTCAAGTACAGAGCGATCCTTGAAGACCTGCTCCAGAGAACTCAGGACCTCCGACTGGGGTGAAGGTTCATCTTCCAACAGGACAATGATCCTAAGCACGCAGCTAAAAATATACTTGAGTATCTAAAGTAAATTATTATTTATTTTTTATTTTTATGTACAGAGCCAGGGTCACACTCCATCACACACAATTTACAAAGAAGCATGTATGTTTAGTGAGTCCACCAGATCAGAGGCAGTAGGGATGACCAGGGATATTCTCTTGATAAGTGCGTGAATTTGACTATTTTCCTGTCCTGCTAAGCATTCAAAATGTAACCAATACTTTTGGGTGTCAGGGAAATGTATGTAAAAACTACACTTTTCTTCAGGAATGAAGTGAATAGTTCTCAAAAATATAAATGAGTAAAGTACAGACCCCAGAAACTACTTAAGTATTTTTACTTAAATACTTTACATCACTGCAGAGGGAGGGGGTGGTTGAGAATGGAGAATATTGTATTAATGTCTCCTTGTTTTGCCAGTCAGTGGAGTTGTTCCTTTGTCAGAATTCCAATACCCTATCAGAATCCCATGTCCTTCTTGCACAATTCATCTCATCCCCATCTGTTTGCCAGTCCTGCTAATTCCTGCTCTCTACCTCCGCAGCTTCCTACTCTTGCCCACACACAGACACCCTGTCTGTCTTGTCCACCATAAATCTATTCATTCGTCCAGGAAAATACATTTGGCATTTAAATTGTCTATTTTAATGGCTTTTCTATACCTTTGTAACCAACCGTTCAAGTGTAACCTGTTAGGAATAGAATATTTCACACAGGCTTGTTAGATAACAACCTTCACCCTTTTTTTTTTTTGTCGTCAACACTTGAACAATTAGATGCAGTGATTTGCTTTTCTATTTGCATCAGAGCCAGAGGCCATGTTATAATCCACTGTGATTCACTGTCATATTTTGTCTCTGTCTCCCCTCTCCATCTCTTGCAGTCCCTTCAATCTGAATATGTTCAATACTAAATCGGTGGTTCTGCGTTGACCAAGCCCGAACAGACACCTTGACACTGGACCTCTGACCTGGATGGGATGGGTCTCCCACCCCCTTTTTTTCTCTCGCAATATCTCCCCCACTCTCTCCCACATACTGAAAGGAAAATTAATAAACCGTGGCATCTGAATGGGTGTGGTCTTTGGAGACGGGCACATCGACAGCCACAAACTCCCATGGGCTCATGGAACTTTGAGTTTTGGGCTTCTTCTGTCAGCCTCAGACGGCCTCGATCCACCCTAACTGCAGTCACTGTTTGGATAATGCTTACAAAGGGTGATTTGTTTACCCAGCTTTCCCCCCCCTTTTTTTCTGGCGAGCTATGATTAGGCTTGGCCAGGCTGTGACCTATGTGAGTGCTCTTTCTTTAAAGCTGAGATCCGGCCATATAGACTTTCCTGTATCACATATCTCTGTTTTCTTTTATATGTTTATGTGCTAATATGGTGTACACATGACTTGTACTGGGGGGGGGAGAAAGAAATAGTTAAAAATAATCATTTTAGATGAGGTTTTTATACATGAAATATGACCATTTTGTTTCCTGGATAAAGACATTTTTATTTAGAAGTGGTTTAAAGAACATGTTTTGGTTTATGACAATTCTATTTTTGTCTCTTGAGTGTAACTACTTCACTAACAATATATCTAGATGAAAATATGTGAGATTAATGGAGAGACGGCTTACGGTATTTTGCGAGCCGTGTTCCTTATCAACAAAGTATTTACAGGACCAGGCTCAGGGTAAAGTGCTCTCCTATTTACAATTGTGTTTTGTGCGTGGGTTGGGGTGTACGTGCATGTAGTAGCATGTACGTACCATAGACTGAGAATATGTACGTATGTGCCCATGTGAGCGAGTGTTTGCGCGTGTACATGAAAGAGATTGAGTGGTGACCGTGTGTAGGGGGTTGTCTAGAGATCATGTTTGCAGTCCTCTGGTGATGGGCTCTAGAGAAGAGATGTGAATGGAAGAGAATTACATATAGGGAAGAAATGAATGCTGTTTCTTCACTATTCTAAAAATATTTTGTTTGTTTGTTTTTGATTAAGTCAATTCAATCGACTGGTGGGTTTTGGTACCCCATTTTCAATTGGAACTAATAAATAACGTTCTCCTCTGTCGCAAGCCTACAGGAGATTTGCATATCAATGGGACAGCTATAGGATAAATACTAAAGTCATACCTGCAACCAGCGTTGTGTAGGCCTTGTGACTGTACTGTATGTTTAGCATGACAAACCAAAAGGATGATTCAAACCGTGGTCATTACTAGAGGAAATTTGAGTTGTGGTGTTGGACCGACTCCACCCACAACACAAGCCTCAGTCCCTACAGTATACTGTTCATGCCAGGCAGCTCAGCAACCCTCTCCACAGACACAGGATCCCACTGCAATCATGCTCTTTTTAATGGGAAAATGTTTGATTTTAATGAGCAGATTGTCAGTGTTATTCGACACTCATTGACTCGCTGTAGATTACGAAACTTGATTTCGTCGCAGCCTTTTTTAAAACGCGCGCACACACACCCCCTACTGTAGAACCAATTATGTTTGTTTTCTAATTCAAGGTGCAGTGGAAGTTCATCGCTATTACTGAAATATTTCCATGTTGTGTGGCGTGTTTGTGTTGAATGTAAAAACAATTCAGAGACTGTTTTTCCTGGCTTGTGTGTATTATAATTAGTTCAGCTTGTAGATGTAGAGAACTTTTCAGCTTTGCAGGTAGAGGTTCCTGAAGAAAAAAAAACTGAAAAGCACAACAGTCCCCCCAAAAAATGCTTTCTTTAGAATGTAATGCTGGATGTCATTGGGTGCACAATGCAGCGGTCATTATCAAAGCTGTTTTTCTACCAATGAGGATGGCCTACGATGGCCCAACTAAGTACATTTTCTGTTGGACCTTTGTAACAATAGATCCATATATTTGGATGCTTATTTTTTTATTTTATGTAGTTGAATATTGAAGTTGATTTGGGGAGAGAGAAATGGATACAGAAGCATCTGTTTATCACTGATTTGATCATTGTTGTTATTCTTTTAGACCTCTGTACATTCCTGGCAGTGGAATTATTTTGTTTCAAAATGGGAGAATCTTAATGCAGGTGTTCTACCTCCATGAAATGTACAATTTTAATAGCAAAATTCTTACTTGCATATATTTTTTCAAGCAGTATGTAAAGAAAATGTTATAACTGTAGATCAGTATTTTTCATACAGTAAGCATACTAAAATGCAAATGTCTCTACTATATGTACACAGAGCAGAAATATAAACGCAACATTTTAAAAGATTTTACTGAGTTCATTTAAGGAAATCGGTCAATTAAAAGAATTGCATTAGGCCCTAATCTATGGATTTCACATGACTGGGGATACAGATATGCATCTGTTGGCCACAGATACTGTACTTTAAAAAATAGGTAGTGCTGTGGACCAGGGGAAAAAAACAGCCCGTATCTGGTGTGACCACCAGTTCCACTCCTCTTCAATGGCTTGGCTGTGTGAAGTTGCTGGATATTGGCAGGAACTGGAACATGCTGTCGTACATATCGATCCAGTGCATCCCAAAAGTGCTCAATGGGTGACATCTGGTGAGTATGCAGGCCTTGGAAGAATTGGGACATTTTCAGCTTCCGGGAATTGTGTACAGAACCTAGCGACATAGGGCCACGCATTGTCATGCGGAAACATGAGGTGATGGCGGCGAATGAATGGCATAACAATGGGCCTCAGTATCTCGTCACAGTATGTCTATGCATTCAAATTGCCATTGATAAAATGTAATTGTGTTCATTGTCCATAGCTTATGCCTGCCCATACCATAATCGCACAACCATCATGTGGCACTCTGCTCACAATGTTGACATCAGCAAACCGCTCACCCACACGATTCCATACACGGTCTGCCATCTGCCCGGTACAGTTGAAACTGCGATTTCAGCATGCCAGTGGCTATTGAAGGTCACCATTTGCCAACTGAAGTCGGTTAAAATGTACTGCAGTCGGGTCAAGACCCTGGTGAGGACGACAAGCATGCAGATAAGCTTCACTGAGACAGTTTGTGCCAAAATTCTTTGGTTGTGCAAACCCACAGTTTCATTAGACGATCCTGCAGGTGAAAAAGCCGGATGTGTAGGTCCTGGGATGGCGTGGTTACACGTGGTCGGCGGTTGGATATACGGCCATATTCTCTAAAATGGGGTTGGAGGTGGCTTATGGTAGAGAAAATGAACATTCAATTCACTAACTGATGGACATTCCTGCGGTCAGCATGCCAATTGGCATACGTTGTGACACAGCAGCATATTTTAGTGTCCCCAGCACAAGGTGCACCTGTGTAATGACCGTGCTGTTTCATCAGCTTCTTGATATACCCCACCTGTCAGGTGGATGGATTATCTTGGCAAAGGAGAATTGCTCACTGAGCGATGTAAACAAATGTGTGCATAAAAGTTGAGCAAAATACGTTTTTGTGCATATAGCACATTTCTGGTATGTTTTTGTTTCAGCTCATTAAAATGGGACCAATACTTAACATATTGCGTTGTATAATTTTTGTTCAGTGTATATATTTTACATTTACAGTTAATGCAGGTTTCTAAAGTAAGTAACAAAATAAAAACACAATTTAAAGATTCTTGTCTCTAAATTATTTATTCTACTTGATTTTTTTTTCTCGTCAGAACTCGCCATCTTGACAGAGGAATACATTTGTATTTTAAGGAAGGAAGGAACACTAGCTCCGACTGATTCTGGTTGTCTTGGTTTCACAGCTGTATATCCTTTCAGCTGTCAAACAGTTGAATAATTTGTTTGAAAACGCTAACCTAACATAGCATCTTTTTTTTTTTTTTAATAGCGCACTTATTTCAAATGACTACCTAGGCACGTCAACTCAGAGCCTTCTATTGCAATAAAGGGCTCTGCATAATCTTTACTTAGGCAGGGTATTTCACCTGAATTTCTTATCTTGAAAGAGATTGGAAACAGCCAGAGACAATTGTTATCTTTCAATGACCAAATACAAAAGTGTAAAATATTACACGAAGAAACTAAGTTTTTGGAAGAAGTGTTTCTAGTCTAACTATATTTTCCATATGTGTACTTGTGGTAATTTTAATTTGATGACTAAATCAAGAGTCAATTAATTAGTTATGGTTCATAAAGACACATTTCAAGATAAGGAAGCAGTGCTTTTTTTAGGTGAAAGTTCCCTTTCTTCATCAGTGACGTGTTTAAAAATAAATAATAGTTTTTGTTTCTGCCTGTCCTTTTACCAATTGGTACTCCTGTGTGTGTCTGTGAGCACAGTCTATATATAAAGGGACAAGTCAGTAATGAATTCTGCATGTGTTTGAATTGCTAATGACATTTATTTTTTCACAGCTTCATAGCTTGGTGCCAAACAGCCCTGTTTTGATTACATAACAAACAAAAACTGTGAAATGGACTTTTCTTGTTATTTCTTGTTTTCTCTCTACTTTTCTCCCTTTAATAAAGTGGGTGTTTTGTTTGTTTTTGTAAAGAGCTATAGTGAGTATTTGTCACAAACACTGAATACAGTGAAATGCTCACTTACAAGCCCCAACAATGCAGTTAAGGGAGAGAAAAGTGTTAAAGTATTTACTCAAATAAACTGAAGTAACATATTTTTTAATAGAAAAATAATTAAGTTGCAACAAAATAACACTAGGGAGGCTATATACAGGGGGTACCTGAATGAAGTACACATAATAGTTAATAATAATAGTTGGTTTTTATTTGATTATTTTTAGAGAACATAAATCAGCCATTGGAGATTGTGTAAGGTGTAACCTATAATCTACACTACAGTATGATTATTTGTGTTTTTATACAAAGTTTTGTGTAAAGTCCTTTGTGAGCTACTGTATGGTTCGAAACCCTTTTGTTGAATCATTTTAAAACGTATCCAAATGCATGGGGGTCTTTCCATTTCAGTTTGTTCCAATCCAGGCCATGTTGATTCTCTTTCATATAAATGTCTTGTTGCTATTGAAATGCTGCAGTCATGGTGGATAATAAGAGGAATGCCATTGACTGGTATTGGTTTTGGTTTTGTATACACCCACCAATGATCTATTAAAACGGTGGTGTTCACATTTCCTGCCTGTTATATAGGCCGCGATTCAATCTGGCAAATGGTGTATTTCAAATGTTTCGCTTTCAAAAGTGTATTAGATTTGCACAGCAGTTAGTCGAGTATGGAGGGAGAGTTAGGTATTTGGGTCTGTCTGATTTTTGTGCACTGAATGAATTCTCAGCCAGGTTTGCCATCAACTGAACAGGTTATACCCATTTCTGAATAGTGTAAACTCCCCTCAGCCTCCTTCCAGGACATCCTGCTGTATCATAATATAATAATAATAATATATGCCATTTAGCTGACGCTTTTATCCAAAGCGACTTACAGTCATGTGTGCATACATTCTACGTATGGGTGGTCCCGGGAATCGAACCCACTACCCTGGCGTTACAAGCGCCATGCTCTACCAACTGAGCCACAGAAGGACCACTATCAAATCAAACACTCTTCAAAACGCTTTTTGGAAATGGCCAATCTGCAATTGATTGAATGGTGTTGGTGCCTTGGTGTTGGTGGAAAGACATGTTACTACTATTGTAGGCCTATTGACAGTTTTCTGTAATCCCTTTTTTATCAATCTCCGTATTATATTTTTAAGAATATATTATTTTTCAACAAATGGATGTTTTGGCTAAATATTCAAAAGGCTTCTCTGACTCCCATCACATTAAATGTCAGGCAGCCATTCTCTGTGGATGCATTGGTTTTGTGACTCTTAACTCCTATAATCACATATTATGGATTTTCCTTTATTCAAGTTTAGTAGGATAGCCTTTGCTATATTCCTTTAGTGTATGATATAGGCCGATTTGCATTTCCATCATAATTATTGGAAATCATTCAATCTTTATTAACACGCCACATGCAGTAGGCTAGATGTTTAGAGTAGGTGTTATCATGAACCTGCTCTCCTCCAATCTTCTCATACGTCTTTGTTGATCTGGTGTCTGCAGCATCACCACAGGCGCTCAATGCAACTGCCTGCTGCCTCAATATGGAAACTAATTTCCACTGAGGGAGAACAGACTAACATCAACAAGATTGCAAAATTACTCTTTATCGTTTTTTCGTATAAAAAACATTGAATTCTTCCAACATGCAAAACGACACGGCGCAACTGGCAGACTGCGATGTGGGACACGATGCCAAAATCAGTCTTGCGGCACTCTATTCTCTCATGTCCCTGTTTGGGACCATTTTAAACCTTTTGGTTGTCTACCTGGTCGTGACATTTAAGAAACTTCGGACGGCTAGCAATGCGTTTATTGTGAACGGCTGTATAGCCGACCTGTTGGTGTGCGCATTTTGGATGCCGCACGAGGCGGTGGGAATTTATTCTGGAAGCCCTTTCCCGGCTGGGTACCAAGCCTTCAAAGATGCGCTCTTATTCCTCGGCATCACTGTCTCTCTTCTCTCCCATTCCCTGATCGCGGTCAACCGATACGTGTTGATTACCAAATCACCAGTGACCTATCTGTCCATCTACCAAAAAAGACGCACAGAATGGATGATAAGCGCTTCGTGGCTTTCGGCGCTGGGATTTATTTTACCCTGGATCACATCTTTACGGTACCCACAGGAAGGATGCTCATATCTCCCGGCTTCCGCAGCATCACTGCTCAAAGGAGGGAAGCCCATTTTCTCTGACCCATTTGCAGCTGGTACCCTGGCGTTGACTATTATTGGTCAGACAATGGTTGTTCTGTATTGCTATTTAAAAATCTTTCGAAGGGTGCAGATCAGTGTGAAGAGGGTCAGCATATTACATTTTCCTATAGTAAATAACCTTCCATATTCCTTCCCCAGAAAGGACAAACGTTTGGGGTTCTACGTGTTGGCAGTGTGTTTCATATTCATACTCACTACACAGCCCCTTTTCTGGGTGTTATCAATAGCGCTTTTTACCACAGTGCCATTGGCACTAAGGACTTGTTCTTGGATGTTTTTCTGCACTCTCTTTGTTACAAACCCATTTCTCTACACTTGGAAGAACGAGGAGTTTAGAAAATCTTTCAGATCCGTGCTCAAGGGAGAATTTTGGAGAGGGTCTACAGTTGGGGTTGAGCCCATCACAATTAATACAATATCTCACCTTCTGCCGAGACAAAACAGTAGAAGGGCATTTTTGGCTGAGATAAATTGAACAGCATCTGAACTGCAATGACATTGGTCCCCTGTAAGGATACATCCCTATAGTGTTTTAGAAAGCTTACCTGGCAACTCAATTCAAAATGAAGCTATTGGTTGCTCAGCATTGTAAAATGTTAGTGATGCTGTTAAGGTATTATTATTATTATTATGTAGTGCCATTATGCAATAAATTGTAGGTCAACCAGAAGAACACTCAGCAAATTAATACATAGTTTGTAAAACATTGTGTATCAAATTCGTTTTTGTTTATATTCATGTATTTTTCTATATCAATTTTTTATGGACCATGGTTGTAATAAGCCTTTATGCAAATTGTAAATCCGCTTATGTGTTAATTTTAATAAAGCTGAAAATTAAAGTGCAAAAAAACATTTTGTCACGTTTGGCTATTACACTTGACTGGGTGCAGTGTCCTTGTGTGTCCAGATGCACCTGAGGTCACCATCAGTGCTTTTTCATCTATGAGCAGCAGCGATGGCCACCCCCCAATTTACCATCGACGGTGGGTGTGTGGCCAAGAACGTGTTGTCCGAGTCAAGGAAGAGATGACACTGGAGGTACAACGTGACTGTACAACTACTTACTACTTTAATCAGTGCAAACATCCAGGGGTGCAACATCGTTAAGCTTCTGCATGCCTCATCTGATGATGGTATTGGAAATAATATCCCTAACGGTCGTTGTTTACGACTGCATCTTTTGAGTCATTTTACAATTTGCATTTTAAAATGATAGCATTTTGACAGGTATATGCTTCCATATCACTTAAATTGTTTTTCACAGCCTGTTTATGCTCTTTGTAGACGGATCAGCGAACACGAGTATTCAAGGCCTACCCGTTGCAAACCATTTCCCACAGGTTCAGCTGAACCTGACCTGCTTGTCGGACATGCACCCCAAAGCCAAGCAGTACACCTCTGTACCAGGATCCCAGATATGATACTACCCAAAAAGGCCACGATTACAAACAGCCACTTAATCATTGAGAACTTCCCAAAACACCACAAAGGCATCTGAGTGTAGAGTGAGTCCCCATGGTGGGAATTACAGAGGGAGCATTTTTTTAATGCCTCTGTACAAGGTACGAAGTAGCCACCAGTATATTTTCATACTGTATTTGCTGCCTTGTAATAATTTCCTCGATTAAAAAATTGATATAAATTCCTTAAAGCACAGCATTTTATACAAATGTATAAGTATTATGATAGCAAATGGCATCAAGGAAATAAGTGGTCAAAGAGTACTGATTTATGAATTGTTAGTCAATTGTAAAAAGGAAACAGGTTTTAACCTGGAAGACGAACCAGTCAGAGCTTAATGCTGTTAATCTTGCCAGTTGTACATCTGTAAACAGTTTAGCAATACAGGTTTGTGCATGTTTTGCACCACAAACTGTGGTGTTCCTCTTTTGTCCCTGCAGCGTAGCCCGAGTCTAAGGTGTCCACTCAGTTGGCAGCTACAATGACTGGCTGTCTGGTCAGCGGAATCACTGGAGGGTCCGTGGCAAGATTCATGCTAGCTAAATGGCTCAACGGGTGTTCCCTTAAATCACCTCACTGTGTGGGATTTATTCTTGAGCCATTCAGTCTCATCCATAGTGCCTACAGTCAAATCAAACTTTGTCACATGCGCCGAATATTTATTCTATTTTATTTATTCGTTATTTTACCAGGTAAGTTGACTGAGAACATGTTCTCATTTACAGCAACGACCTGGGGAATAGTTACAGGGGAGAGGAGGGGGATGAATGAGCCAATTGTAAACTGGGGATTATTAGGTGACCGTGATGGTTTGAGGGCCGGATTGGGAATTTAGCCAGGACACCGGGGTTAACACCGGTGCCAAGTGCCATGGGATCTTTAATGACCTCAGTGTTAGGACACCCATTTACACAGTTTGCAACTGTTGGACTACTGGTTACACCCTAGATACAGGCAAGAGTGTGCAAGGTGGTATTGAATGTAACACGTTCACCTTCATTACTCAAAATTCTCAACATTTGCACCTACGTTGTAAACTTTCGTTCATTGGCTAAGTTGTAGCAACCTCATGATGGGTACATGTAGCCTAAACCTATCTATGAAACATTGAGCTGGGTGAATGGAATATGAATGGCAGTCATCCGATATGCTGTAATAGAAATATGGCCATGCTCATTAAAAAAAATATAATCCTCACTCATCTTAAAAGGCACCGATCGCCACCGATCAGGAAATAACACTGATCAAAGGTTGCCATTCTTTTACAGTGTTCGATTCATCAGCTGTACGATATGATATAAACAAGACATAAGTCTAATCCTAGTTATTTTACTACACAAAAGTATGTGGACACCCGTTTGTCGAAAATCTCATTCCAAAATCATGGGCATTAATATGAAGTTGGCCCCCCTGCTGCTATAACAGTCTCCACTCTTCTGGGAAGACTTTCCACTAGATGTTGGAACATTGCTGCAGGGACTTGCTTCCGTTCAGCCATGAGCATTGGTGAGGTCGGGCACTGATGTTGGGCGATTAGGCCAATCTCAACAAACAATTTCTGTATGGACCTCGCTTTGTGCACGGGGGCATTGTCATGCTGAAACAGGAAAGGGCCTTTCTCAAACTGTTGCCACAAAGTTGGAAGCACAGAATTGTCTAGAATGTCATTTTATGCTGTAGTGTTAAGATTTCCCTGCACTGGAATTAAGGAGCCGAGCCCGAACCATGAAAAAGACCCAGACCATTATTCCTCCACCATTAAACTTTACAGTTGGCACTTTGCATCCGGCCAGGTAGCTGGCATCTACCAAACCCAGATTCGTCCGTTGGACTGCCAGATAGTGAAGCGTGATTCATCACTCCAGAGAACACGTTTCCACTGCTCCAGAGTCCAATGGCGGAGAGCTTTACACCACTCCAGCCGACGCTTGGCGTTGCGCGTGGTGATCTTAGGCTTGTGTGTGGCTGCATGGCCATGGAAACCCATTTCATGAAGCTCCCGACGAACAGTTCTTGCACTGACTTCGCCTCGAGAGGCAATTTGGAACTCGGTGGAGGGTGTTGCAACCGAAGACAGACAAATTTTACGCACTTCAGCACTCGGCGGTACCGTTCTGTGAGCCTGTGTGGCCTACCACTTCGCGACTGAGCCGTTGTTGCTCCTAGATGTTTCCACTTCATAATAGCAGCACTTACAGTTGAACAGGGCAGCAGAAATTTGATGAGCTGACATGTTTGGAAGGTGGCATCCTGTGACGGTGCCACGTTGAAAGACACTGAGCTCTTCAGTACGGTCCATTCTACTGCCAATGTTTATCTTTGAAGATTGCATGGCTGTGTGCTCGATTTTATACACCTGTCAGCAACTGGTGTGGCTGAAATAGCCGAATCCACTAATTTGAAGGGGTGTTCACATACACTTGGCCGTGTAGTGTATATGGTTACCAACCACTGTGGGTGGAAGAGGGAGCCAGGAAGCAATTTGTTTGTTTAGTTGTTCTAAGAAACAATAGATATTGCAATGGTCTGCACGCATGGCGCTTGTAACGCCAGGGTAGTGGGTTCGATCCCCGGGACCACCCATACGTAGAATGTATGCACACATGACTGACTGTAAGTCGCTTTGGATAAAAGCGTCTGCTAAATGGCATATATTATATTATTATTATAAGTTTTTTTCAGATGACCAGCTTCATTAATTAAAGGAAATGTTTTTTTTTTGTCTGTATGGTATTGTCCATATTGATATTAGTGTCTAGTTTAATGATAACAAGCTGTTATGAAATAAATTACATATTTTTCATGAAATTAATGAACTGACTAAATGTAATGGGTATTGCTGCTTGTTTTCAACAGAAGTAATTAAAACTCAGTCTACGACAACTTGCGCATGGGTTTTACTTTAATGCTCGTTCATATCTTTTGCAAGTATGATAGGCCCCCCCCCCACCCACCCAAACACACACTTCTTATATTTGTATATGTTTCAAAGCAAGACTATTATAGGCACATGGGTGTTTTACTGAGTTACAGTTCATATAAACAAATCAGTCAATTGAAATAATACAGATATGCATCTGTTTGTCACAGATATCTTTTTTTTTTTATCGGAAAACCAGTCAGTATCTGGTGTGACCACCATTTGCCTCATGCAGCGTGACACATCTCCTTCTCATAGAGTTGATCAGGCTGTTGATTTTTGCCTGTGGAATGTTGTCCCACTCCTCTTCAAAGGCTGGATATTGGCGGGAACCAGAACACGCTGTCGTACACGTCGATCCAGAGCATCCTAATACTGTGCAGTATTTCGTTTTTTTATGTATTATTTCTTACATTGCTAGCCCAGAAAATTGTATGTGTTATTACATACAGCCGGGAAGAACTATTGGATATCAGAGCGGCGGTAATTCACCAGCACTACCAGTACTACCAGCATTATGACCAGGAATATGACTTTCCCGAAGCGGATCCTTTGTTCGCACCACTCGGGGCAATTGAACTGATTCCAGAGGCCGACCCAGAACAATGTTGGTGAAGGAGAGGTACTCGGAGCAGTATTTTGGTCCGACTTAGGAGGCGCGCACACCACCCACCGCTTCCGAGTATCAGGGATTGTAACATGCTCTGTTTCATGGAAACACTGCTTTCTCAGGATATACTGTTGGAGTCTGTCCAGCCATCTGGATTCTCAGTTCATCACGCCGACAGGGATAAATATCTCTCCGGGAAGAAGAGCGGGGTTGTGCGTTTCACGATTAACGACTCATGGTGTAGTTGTGATAACATACAGGAACTCAAGTCCTTTTATTCACCCAACCTAGAATACCTCACAATCAAATGCCATCTGTATTATCTCCCAAGATAATTTTATTTGGTTATAGTCTCTGCCGTGTATCCTCCCTTAAGCCGATACCACGACGGCCCTCAAGGAACTTTACTGGACTTTATGCAGACTGGAACCCAGATATCCTGAGGCTGCATTTATTGTAGCTGGGGATTTTAACAAAGCATATTTGAGGAAAAGGCTGCCTAAATTCTATCAGCATATCAACTGTAGTACTCGCGCTGCTAAAACACTCGACCACTGTTACTCCAACTTCCAGGATGCATACAAGGCCCTCCCCCGCCCTCCTTTTGGCAAATCTGACAACTCCATTTTGCTCCTCCCTTCCTATTGTTAGAAACTCAAACAGGAAGTACCCGTGCTAAGAACTATTTAACTCTGGTTTGACCAAACGGAATCCACGCTTCAAGATGGTTTTGATCACGTGGATATGTTCCAGGTAGCTTCTGAAAATAGTATTGATGTAAACACTGAGATGGTGAGGGAGTTTATCTGGAAGTGTATAGGAGATGTTGTACCCACAGTGACTTAAAACCTACCCTAACCAGAAACCGTGGATAGATGGCAGCATTTGCGCAAAACTGAATGCGCAAACCATCGCATTTAACCATGGCAAGGTGACTGGGAATATGGCAGAATACAAAAAGAGTAGTAATTCCCTCCGCAAGGCAAACAAACAGGCAAAACGTCAGTATAGAGACAAAGTGGAGTCGCAATTCCATGGCTCAGACATGAGACATATTTTTATTTTATTTATTTATTTTATTTTATTTCACCTTTATTTAACCAGGTAGGCTAGTTGAGAACAAGTCCTCATTTGCAACTGCGACCTGGCCAAGATAAAGCATAGCAGTGTGAACAGACAACATAGAGTTACACACGGAGTAAACAATAAACAAGTCAATAACATAGTAGGGGGAAAAAATAATCTATATACATTGTGTGCAAAAGGCAGAAGGGTCTACAGACAATCACAGACTGCAAAAGGAAAACCAGCCACGCCACGGACACCGACGTCTTGCTTCCGGACAAGCTAAACACGTTCCTTGCCAGGGCATTTGAGGATAGTTACAGTGCCACCAACGTGGCCCACTACCAAGGACAGTGGGCTCTCCTTTTCCATGGCCGACGTGAGTAAGACATTTAAACGTGTCAACCCACGCAAGGCTGCCAGCCCAGATGGTATCCCTAGCCGCGTCCTCAGAGCATGTACAGACCAGCTGGCTGGTGTGTTTACTGACATATTCAATCTCTCCCTATCCCAGTCTGTTCTCCCCACATGTTTCAAGATGGCCACCATTGTTCCTGTACCCAAGAATTCAAAGGTAACTGAATTAAATGACTATCGCCCCGTAGCACTCACTTCTGTCATCATGAAGTGCTTTGAGAGACTAGTAAAGGATCATATTACCTACACCCTACCTGCCACCCTAGACCCACTTCAATTTGCTTACCGCCTCAACAGGTCCACAGACAATGCAATCGCCAGCACACTGTCCTATCCCATCTAGACAAGAGAAATACCTGTGTAAGAATGCTGTTCATTGACGAAAGCTCAGCATTCAACACCATAGTACCCTCCATGCTCATCATTAAGCTTGAGGCCCTGGATCTGAACCCCCACCCTGTGCAATTGGTATTTGGACTTCCTGACGGGCCGCCATCAGGTGGTCAATGTAGGAAACAACACCTCCACTTAGCTGATCCTCAACACTGGGGCCCCACAAGGGTGCATGCTCAGCCCCTTCCTGTACTCCCTGGTCACGCATGAATGCATGCCTCCAACTCATTCATCAAGTTTGCAGACGACACAACAGTTGTAGGCTTGATTATCAACAACAATGAGAAAGCCTACATGGAGGGGGTGAGGAATCTGGGAGTGTAGTGCCAGGAAAACAACCTCTCACTCAACGTCAGCAAAACAAAGGAGATGATCGTGGAATTTAGGAAACAGCAGAAGGTGGAACGTTTTAAGTTCCTCGGCGTACATATCGCTGACAAACTGAAATGGTCCACCCACACAGATGGTGTGGTGAAGGCACAACAGTGCCTCTTCAATCTCAGGAGGCTGAAGGAATTTGGCTTGTCACCTAAAACCCTCAAACTTTTACAGATGCACAATTGAGAGCATCCTGTCAGGCTGTATCACCGCCTGGTACAGCAACTGCACCGCCCACAACCGCAGGGCTCTCCAGAGGGTGGTGCGGTCTGCACAACGCATCACGGGGGCAAACTTCCTGCCCTCCAGGACACCTACAGCACCTAATGTCACAGGAAGGTCAAAGGATCATCAAGGACAACAACCACCCGAGCCACTGCCTATTCACCCCCATTTTCATCCAGAAGGCGAGGTCAATACAGGTGCATCAAATCTGGGACCGAGAGACTGAAAAATAGATTCTCAAGGTCATCAGACTGTTAAATAGCCATCACTAGCACAGAGAGGCTGCTGTCTATATACACAAACTTGAAATAATTGGCCACTTTAAAAAATGGTAAACTAGTCACTTTCATAATGTTTACATATCTTGCATTACTCGTCTCATACGAATATACTGTATTCTATACTATTCTACTGTATCTTAGTCTATGCCACTCTGACATTGCTCGTCCATATTTATATATTAATATATAATAATAATAATATATGCCATTTAGCAGACGCTTTTATCCAAAGCGATATATTCTTTTTGTGTGTATTGGGTATATGTTGAGAAATTGTTAGATATTGCTGCACTGTCGGAACTAGAAGCACAAGAATTTCGCTACACCCACAATAACATCTGCTAAACACGTGTATGTGACCAATAAGATTTGATCTACAGTTGAAACCGGGATTCATCCATGAAGAGCACTCTTCTCCAGTGTTCCAGTGGCCATTGAAGGTGAGCATTTGCCCACTGAAGTCGGTTACGACGCCGAACTGCAGTCAGGTCAAGACCCTGGTGAGGATTACGAGCATGCGGATAAGCTTCACTGAGACGGTTTCTGACAGTTTGTGACAAAATCGTTTGGTTGTGCAATCCCACAGTCTCATCAGACAATCCCGCAGGTGAAAATGCCGGATGTGGAGGTCCTGAGATGGCGTGGTTAAGCGTGGTCTGCGGCTGTGAGGCATGTTGGATGTACTGCCAAATTCTCTAAAATGAGGTTGGAGGCAGCTGATGGTAGAGAAAATTAACATTAAATTCGCAGACAACTCTGGTGGACATTCCTGCAAGTCAGCATGCCAATTGGCATGTGTTGTGTGACATAACTGCACATTTTAGAGTGGCCTTTTACTGTCCCCAGCACAAGATGCACCTGTGTAATGATCATGCTGTTTAATCAGCTACTTGATACGCTACACCTATCAGGTGGATGGATTCTCTTGGCAAAGGAGAAATGCTCATTAACAGGGATATAAATAAATGTGTGCCCAAAATTTGAGAGAAATACGACTTTTGTGTGAATTGCAAATGTATTGTCAACGATCCCCCCGGTACTGCTGCTCATTCTGTTCACCAGTTGCAGAGGTCGACGTCACTGGCCTTCTAGGCTTCACTGGCCTTCTAGGCTGCACTGGCCTTCTAGGCTTCACTGGCCTTCTAGGCTGCACTGAACTGTGTCATTACGCACACCTGGTTCCAATTCCTTACTGATTGTGTAAATGTCCCCTTTGTTTCCCCATTGGGCTGTGGATTATTGTTCCCAAGTCCGTTGGTGGTGTGAGCACCTATGCGTTGTCTTAGCCTGTGCTGCGTGTTTTGTGCTTTGTGTATTACGGGTCTCGTCCCTTGTCGTTCTACAAGGTTTACCCTTGCTCTTTGTTTGGGTACATCCCAGTGTTTTGTATATGTGTTTGTTTTGGGTGTATTAAAAACCCAGATGATGTATTCCTGCGCCTGTCTCCAAATCCTTTATACCAGCGTGAAATTTCTGGGAACTTTTATTTCTGCTCATGAAACATGGGACCAACACTACATGCTGCATTTATATTTTTGTTCAGTATAGTTTTATATAAACTACCCACTGGGCACAGACGGCAGTTGTGTAGTTTTGATTTACATTTGGTTGAGTTGTCAACAACATGAATTCAACATGAAATCAACAAAACATTTCACCATGTCATTGGATTTTGGTTAATAGTTCGGTGAAAAAAAGACTGCCCTCACATTGATGACTTTTTGCAAATCCAATACATTGTCCATGTTGATTCAATGTCCTCACATAGATATGTTCAGTTGCAATTACATGGAAACAACATTGATTCAACCTGTTTTTTCCCCCAGTTGGGATGGTTCTATAACAGCAAAAATCAAGTATTTCTTCAACTATTTTACCTCAGTAATTTAACAGCATTATTTTCATGAAACCCTCTTACTCATCAAAACAACCATTGGTGTGAAATGAGACAGAATCTTGGCAGTATCAGACACTACTGCATCACATTATGACTGTGAGGACAGCTATTTGTTGATAGAACCACAGGGTTCATGTCGCTTGACCCACGGAACACTAATAGTCATTACTCTGATACAATATGCTTGGACTTTCCTCTGATGCTGTCCCGGTTGCATAACTATGCTTTGTCAAAATGAAAGTGCACTTTAGCCTATATTTAGAAATAGGGGGGTTGAGATGAGGAAGTTTAATCAAGTTGGTGAATGGTTCTGTTTTATATCACGTAGATTAACAGTATTTCCAGAACATTTAACTGAACTATGATGGTGCTTGTGTTAAATAGAGTTCCCTCATAATACATTTTCTTTCAACCTAAGCTCTTTTGAGGATAGTTGTAATTGACTAAATATAATGTTTATGCTACATCAGAGTATGATCTTTGAAAAAAATGTACACTATGTACAGTATAAAGTATTCCTTGTTTTGGTATTGTGTGTGTGTGTTATATTACTGTCGGTAACACGTTTGTCCCATTTTGGCTGGTGTGGGTGAGGACAGAGAGAATTTCAATGATTTACACATGATTCAAACTAAATGTGCTCACCATTTCTGATGTGTCTATGCAAGTCTGGATCTGTCTGGATCTTGAGGTCCAACTCTGTTCTATTGAATTTGAAGGCCTCTGGATATCAAATAATAAAATATCAACCACTAATCTTCCCTAATATGCCTTGTTTTATTTGAAACGCACACATCTAGATGTCCAAGGTTGTCCTATTGATTGCTTGTTTCACTGTGACCACATGACCAGCTTCCTTTCCAGGTCACAGTATTTCAGTGGCAGAGTGAAGTGGATTGATCATATGTCATGTTCTCCTGCCTCCTCACGGGACAAGGACTGACCGGTTTCATGTGGTCTCTTCATCACCATGAATGGGTCTGCAATGGAACCTGTTACATGTTCACAATCGAGGCCATGCATATGTGGGAGAGGACTACAGTCTGGAGAGCATGCTGCTCTTATCACATGGGTGTCTTTGTCCTCAAATGCATTGGTTTGGTCATAGAAATACATTCCATTTATATAACTATGGGTGTGGTATACTTTGATGTGTTTAGGCTAATGGAGATTGACTTTAGCAACATTTCTATATACTATATTTAAATTGTTTTTAAATAATGTTTAAATTTATATATTGAAAGGTTTCTAGTTTGCTCAGTTAATTTATTCCATTTGTTTATTGCTCTAAATCGAAATGTTCTTTTGCCCATTTCTTTTTTCTGTCTGGATAACACATAGATGGTGGACAATCTATTCCTAGTATTTACGGAATGTCTGTCTCTTACCAACTGAATACAGTTGTGAATAGAACTTGGCCGTTTTAAATTATGTATATTATAAAATAAGATAAGTGTGTTTTTTTTCAATTATCTTGTCGATTGAGGACCAACCAAGAACACTGTGCATGACTGCAACAGAAGAACCATATCTCCACCTTAAAACAATCCTTACTGCTTTATTCTGTGCATTCTTCAGCCTCCTAACTTCACTAGATGATGCATTTCCCCAGACCACCGACCAATAGTTCACTTGACTCTCAACCAATGCCTGTGTTATTTGCTGAAGGATTTGAAGAGATGAACATACTTTGGTGTGAAAAGTGCAAATCAATCCCAGAACAACAGCAAAGGACGAAAAAGCCAGACTACGGTTTGCAACTGCACATGGCGACAAAGATGGTACTTTTTGGAGAAATGTCCTCTGGTCTGATGAAACAAGAACAGAACTGTTTGGCCATAATGACCATCGTTATGTTTGGAGGAAAAAGTGGGAGGTTTGCAAGCTGAAGAACACCATCCCAACCGTGAAGCATGGGAGTGGCAGCATCATGCTGTGGTGGTGCTTTGCTGCAGGAGGGACTGGTGCACTGGTGCAAAATAGATGGCTTCAGGAGGAAGTAAAATTATGTGGATATATTGAAGCAACATCTCAAGACATCAGTCAGGAAGTTAAAGCTTGGTCACAAATGGGTCTTCCAAATGGACAATGACCACAAGCATACTTCCAAAGTTGTGGCAATGGAGTGGCCATCACAAAGCCCTGACTTCAATCCTATGGAAGATTTGTGGTCAGAACTGAAAAAGCATGTGCGAGCAAGGAGGTCTACAATCCTGACTCAGTTACACCAGCTCTGTCAGGAGGAATGGGCCAAAATTCACCCAACTTATTGTGGGAAGCTTGTGGAAGGCTACCTGAAACATTTGACCCAAGTTAAACAATTTGAAGACAATGCTACCAAATACTAATTGAGTGTATGTAAACTTCTGACCCAATGTGACCTAAGACAGGGAATTTTTACTAGGATTAAATGTCAGGAATTGTGAAAAACCGAGTTTAAATGTATTTGGCTAAGGTGTATGTAAACTTCCGACTTCAACTGTATATATTTCCACATTATGAGGTTGGAATAGCACTAGTAAATTCAGAAAAGGATGATAATGCCCCTTTAAGTGTAAGAGCTGTTTGAAAAGGCAGTCTGAAATTTCAGCCTGTTGTGGTAGAATAGAGGTTTGTCCTTTCACGGTGACGTCACCATGTGGTAAAAAGGTTAACAGACCAATATGAACTAATTAACTAATTAACAAACCTCTCTGCCAATAACAGCTACTTTTCAGTTTTCCCCGCCCACTCAGAACACTCCCAGACAGTCCTAGAATTTGTTTTGAGAAATTGCTCTTTTATAAGAAGCAATATTTGTTTCTATTTGACCATTTTTTTAAAAACTAATCACAGTAAGGCACTTAATTGTTACCCAGAAATGATTCAGATATTGAGATTACAACTGCTGCATTGGACTTTTAAGGAAACCATCTTGAGTTTGATTTAAACCAGCAGAGGGGGTTGTTATTCACACCCACAGGAGAGAGAGACTGACTAAAGGCCATGCAATGAGAGGCCAGGAGTGGGGTACTTCCTCTGTGACATACTTGGAATTGTAAGGGGGTGTGTTACATTTTTTTTTTACCCTGTTGGTATCCCTCCCTATTCCAAATGATAAATCCACAGACTCTGGATTCTGGGCTGACCAGACCCATCATCCCCACACAGCATAGCAGGACTAAGGGAAGTTACAGTCTAGCTCAAATCAGTTCCTTACTTTTTTTTTTTATTCAGCCTATCACAAAAATGTATCTCATTCTGTTATGGGTATTGATACTACCAGTAACAGGTAAGCAGTGATTCTATTTTTATCATTAACACTTCACAATCAATGTGACATGCCTTCAAACTATGTACTGTAGGTAGCCTACTGTGTGGCAGTGTATGGCATTTTAATAGGATTGTGGGTAGCCTTGGGATGGAAACTCATCTGAAAATGTCAGTATTCTACTTAACGATATGTACATATTTAAATGCAGCCGTAGTTGGCGAAATATGATAGTTTACTAATAGGCTTATAACCTAGAATTCAAATTGAATTTAAAAAATAAATAAATGATCATGAAGTTTCCTTACCCTACTTTATAGTTTTGAAATATGTCAGTAATCATGAATATGAATTCTAATTCATTGTTATTTTTTGCATTTCAGCATTTGCATTTCATATGGAGCTGAAACCAAAGAATGCACTTTTGAAAGTCGGTGATAGGCATGAGCTGCAATGCTCGGTGAAGGATTGCAATGAAAAGGTTACCATCTCCTGGGCTTTGCTGGAGGACAAGCCAGTGTTTGCGAAAATACACACCTCCGGGTCGGAATCAGTGGCGGTCTTTGACCCTGTGGCGACAGCACACGATGACACACTTCTCTGCAAAGGCAGTTGCGGAGAATCGACCAAACAACAGCGTGCGGTTGTCAAAGTATACTGTACGTCCAATCAACTTAATTCAGAATAAGTCATCATCAACCATTGTTATAAGCCAATAGAAATGTATAATACATGCTTTTAGGTTCTTTATTCATTGTTATAAATATTCTGAATGCTTATGAATTGTAATGCTTATCATGCTTAAATGCTTATACATGAAATTCTAATTTATTCATAAATCGTTTATTAATGCTTTAATAATCATGCAATGTATTGTAAAGTATTTACTGAATTAAATCAGTCCAATTGAATCAGTTTTAAATGTACATGCTTAAAGTAGGCCTTTGAATTTGAATTTCAAACACGTGCAGCTGCATGCAATAAGATCGCAATTTGATATTCCAGCATTTCCAGAGGCCCCTGTCATATCAGGCCATGACCGACTTCTCTTGGGCCAGACCAACACTCTGACATGTGAGGTGACAGACGCTTATCCTGCAGAGCACCTGAGGCTTGAGTGGCTGCGAGGAGACAGCATGCTCCAGACAGATGCGGAGTCTGTTGTGTCCACCTACACGTTCACGCCCACCCCCGAGGACAAACAGGCGAGCATCACATGCAGAGCCACTCACGATCAGGAGGGTGTGCCTGATGATGAGAAGACCAAGGAAACCTCTGTTTCTCTCACAGTGCTTTGTAAGTTACTACTGCAGCGTAACTGTTAGGCAAAGGGAAGTTGCTAGTGATAGATTGAAGCATGGTTGACGTTATATGATTAATATCAAATTACCCATATAAGCACTAGATCTTAAAGTCAGTGTTGTTTAGGCAGTTATTCTGCAACGACCAAATGTCATCCATAGTTCACAATTGAGGCCTACAACAACAACAACAACATCATTCATATATATTTTTTTTCAGATGCACCACAGATTAAGTCAATATCTGAGCTGACTGTTGTGAGAGTTGGCTCCAGTCCCACATTGACGTGCCATGCTGAAGGGAACCCCAGACCAGAGATACAGTGGAAGGCCATTGGTCCGCACGGACAGGCTGTCATAGTAGGGCAGAGCGAGGAGCTTGTCCTTACAGAGATGACACTGGTGGATTCTGGTCAATATGAGTGTGTGGCAAGCAACACCATTGGAAACAGCACAGCCAGCGTGAATGTCATTGTTGAAGGTAGTATAATAGCTACCTGAATTTCTAAAAATGAAAATGAATTTCTCCTTGGTCTTGTATTTTGGATAAGTTCTGTTTGGTGTCACTCTATGATAGTGTAATAGTAAGGAATCATCTTTATAGCTTTGTCTAAAAAGTCTGTTGGGGGGGGGGGCAATCTCATTAAAACAACCTCTTAATTAGCGAGCTAAACTTCTGTCTTATGTTATGTATCCTTGATGACCTTCCCCTCTGGTAGCTCCCCCAACAAACACCTCCATCAAAGTAAGCCCAGCCAGTAAGGTGAAAGAAGGGGAGAACGTGACGGTGTCCTGCCTGTCAGACGGAGCTCCGGTGGGACGGATGGTGCTGAGGAGACTCTCTGAGGACCAGGATGTAGCTCTTCAGTCCAGCAACGGCTCCTCCACCTCCTTCACCCTCTCCTCTGCCCTGCTAGCAGACTCTGCTCTCTACCAGTGCGAGGCCTTCAATGAGCACGGCAGCCAGAAAGTCAGCACCTTGCTCTCCGTTGAAGGTGAGATTTAAAAGAAAATGTATATTTGGGTAACAGGGTGGATTCTGGCGAAATCATAAGTTGACCTTAGGCTTTGTGCGGTAGTTATTGTAACGACTTTGGTAACCAAATTATAATTACATAATTGTAGCATTGTACATGAAACAATGGCTGGATTCTAATCATGTAAACTGGAAAAATTATGTTTCAAAATAGTTGCCAGTATAGTTAGAGTTTATTACATGTAGGTCTAATTACACCCATGTAGCCGCATAATACATTTAAATGTAAAGTGTAACCTGAAGCTGTACTGTTGTGCTGCAAAAATACTCCTTCAGTTGAACTACAACAATGTTCAGGTAAATCATGTAAGAGACATGTCCTGAAGAAAAGGTGGAAATTTGTCTTAGTTAACGCACTGAAACCCAATTTCCCTGGGGAGAGCAAACTGAGTGTTGAGTCACCAAGCCATTGAGTCACCAAGCCTCTTCTGTGTACAAGAGCCCTATAAAAGTGACACCCCAGATAACAGAAATAGTCAATGTTCTGTTCACATGCATACAGACGTTCGAGGGACTCCAATGTGGATTGCTGTTATTTTTACTCCGTGCATGTGTTTTCCACCTCCGGGTTCAATGACATGAGTGGGTTTGAATACAGGAGATACTCAGAGTAATAATTAAAACCATTACCGGTATGAAGTAGTCGATGATAAAGATTATAATAATGCTCATGATCATGTGGAGTAGAGGGCTCTGGCTAAATGTTCATTGTTTTACCGATTTCTATAATGTTTACCTGCCTTTGTGATGTAGCTTGACTCTTTTTAATATACTCTTATGTTTGCTTTGTTTTTTTCTGTTGTGGATTAAGTTGTGGCTAGATTTGATTTCGCTAAGAAATTTTCTTGCCGGATAGTGAATTGGTTTTAATTGAATTGAATTAACTGAACTTAATTGAACTGAAATGGCGCAGAATCCAATTGAACTTGATTTCTGTGGTGGTTCTTTTCTCTCAGCGTATCCCCTGGAGGTGGAGATGGTATCGGGGGTGATGGCTGAGATGGGATCCAAACTGGTGCTCTCCTGCCTGGCTTCAGGCTGTCCCCAGCCAGCCTTCTCCTGGAGGAGCATGCTGGACATGCCCGTCCACAGCCGCGCACGCAACCAGGACTCCCTCTCCCAGCTCCACCTGGGCCCACTTGGGCTGGCCCACGAGCAAGCCTACACCTGTGAGGCCAAGTGTGGCTCTGTCATCAAGTCCAAGCAAGCAGAGGTCAAGGTCTTCTGTGGGTATACTATACATCTTGAGAAAGATGACTTAGCTTTGTTTAGTTCAATGTATTTACTTTGAGTTTGTATGTTATGAGACGGAAGAAAGAAATGGGCTTAGAAATAAATCAAATAAATGTGCTTGTCATTGGCCACTTTTTACAGAAGTCCAATGCCAGTTTGATATAATTTATTACATTTTGTTTGGAAATGTCCAGATGAAAATAAAGTTAATTGGGATTGTTTTGTAATTTGCCTGACACTTGTTCAGTGGTACCAAGGTGTGGCACAATACATTCTAAAGGTTTATGTAGATATAGCAACTGTTTTGCTCGGTGTGGGGTAATGCATAGGTTCACTTCACTGACTTGGAAAGAGTACAGTGACCCTTTGTAGGAGGTTGGAAGAATAAGCATCCTCTTATGAAACCAAACTTAAGACTTAAAGCCTGAATGATCACTCGAAACCATGCTGCTCTCCCACACAACATGGGCAGAAGTCCAGTTAGTTTTTTTTGCCGGAATGCACTGGTATCAGTAGTCTGGTTCAATGTGGGAGAGAGATTACATAAAGTGAATAATGATAAAAGTACTCCAGGGTCACTGAAGACTTCTCAAATTTCCCGTTGGTGAAATGTCGAGTTTCGCGGAAGTGTTGTCATTGTATTAAAGTGGGGATAAGCGTTAGTGCGTTCTAAGCCCCTGACATGATTCTATGGAAAGGGCTCTTCCACAAATTGTGCTAATTAATGCCTTCCTTACTCGCAGTCTTTTTAAAAATCTGCTATCCAATGGAAATGTGTCAGTTCCCCATATCGGCACGTCACAATCTGAAACACCCTTAATAGCCTCTTTAAACCTCCAAAGTGAAGAGTCTACTCTTTAACATGGCTGACTAACTCGCTCACAGCGCTATCTGGTCTCATGTGCTTTTAGCCCCGTGTTGATATTTTCATCTACCCATTTCTCTCTCCTCCCCCAGCTTTCCCCTTGGACCCTATCATCGAGAACCCGGGACCCTTTCTGGAAGACGGGAAGGCCACCTTATATTGTTCTGTAGCCGATGTCTACCCAGCCAGTCACGTGCAGATTCAATGGCTCGATGGGGAAACGGAGCTGCACTCCGGCGTGGGTCGGTACTCCAGTGAGCTCCAGAATGTGACGTCGACGTTATCTTTTTCGGTGGAACCGGAGGACCAGGGGAGACGGATCACCTGCAGAGTCGGTCTTCAGATGGACGTGGTCCATCAAAGTCGGAGAGAGAGGAAAGCGGTGACTGTACTGGAGCTCCACTGTAAGTGGTTGTACAGAGTCTAGCTCAAATCATGAATTGTTGATGCCCTTGGCCATTGGGTGGATACGTTTCTTGATGGTCCTCGATAGCCACAGGGTGGTGCAGGCCTTTGTTCCACCCCAGCATCATAACACACCTGATCCACTCATTGTTTTCTGAATGGAGGACCATGAACAGTTGATTGCTTAAATCACTTGTATTTACCTTGGGGTGTCCACACACTGCCCTTGGAGCTTTCAATTTAGGGAATCTGTCATGCCGAACTTCAGTCCTTGAGGTGTTAATGGCGGTTGTGTCGTGCGGGTTTCGGAAGCCTTATAACCTATGTGTTTTTATAAACCTAAACTGAGTCTGATGTTTGCTATGCAGATGCCCCCAGGGGAACCACCATCACAGTGAGCCCAGCCAGTGAGGTGAAGGAAGGGGAGAGTGTGACGGTGTCCTGCCTGTCGGACGGCGCTCCAGTGGGATGGATGGTGCTGAGGAGACTCTCTGAGGACCAGGATGTAAAGCTCCAGTCCCACAACGGCTCCTCCACCTCCTTCACCCTCTCCTCTGCCCTGCTAGCAGACTCTGCTCTCTACCAATGTGAGGCCTTCAATGAGCACGGCAGCCAGAAAGCTAGCACACACGTTACAGTTAAAGGTGGGTGCCTGGCTTCCGGCACGCACACACCACATTCTTCTTTTATTTCACTACCATGCATTTGTACTGGCAACAACAAGAAACTTTCCCAAACCCCAGTTTTTTTTTTTTTGTTCTTTAATTAAGGTACTGTTCTCTACGCCGACAGACCTTTTTGTTTTCACTTCCTGTTTAGTATTGTTTGCTCTCGTGGGTTGGAGCGTGGCCTTTTCCTTGTCATGTCACAGCTGTCGGTATCTAAGAACATGATGTTTAAGTTAGCCATCGGCTGTAGTGTTGTCACACCATGCCACAAGACACTCATATGACACTTAACACTGCACAGGAACTCAACAACATGAAATGACATAACGTAATTCTAGATAATGGTTCTATAGAGCTTGTCTCATTGACATTTCACACATTGCTGTCAGTAATTTCACACATTTTGCTCAGCTATCTACTTTATAGCGGACGGTAATGTTATGTTGTGTTGCAAACTGCCAAAAGACTGGATGTCTTACAGTATTTTGCACTATAACTGCACTGCACCATATTCATGTTTGTTTTAAATTTGTTTTCTCAAGGCATTGTCTTCCCTCAGTGTTCAGGTGTGTTCTATTTGACTTTTGTCCAGCACCTCCTAGGAATACAACAGTCTTGGTCTATCCGTCCACTGAGGTTCAGGAGGGCCAAAATGTCACCGTATGCTGTCGCTCTGTTAGCTTCCCCCCACCTGTGGTGGTTTTGAGAAAACTGGACAATGGCACAGAGCTCTACTCCCCGGATGGGAACTTCCTGCTGGTGAACCTTACGCCCAAAGATACAGGCCTATACCAGGTGAATGTGACCAATGACCTGGGCTACGAGACTAAGATCTTCAGCATTAACGTCATGGGTGAGTGAAATGGTTTAGTGTAGAGAGCTCTTTATTTCCCTTCACAGCCCACGTTCAACTGAGAAATTGGAAACAGGGAGAACGGAGATATCGATTTCTCCCCAAAACAAACAACAGTGGAATTTGAGAACAGTGAAGCTTTAAAAAGTCAAGAAAATTCCATCCACCCATAACAAACACCGGTGTCATCTGAGAGGACTCGAAAGCTGTGAAAACATAAAATGCCATTTTTGGCCAATATGCCTCGTCCTCACTATCTCCCTGTTCTTCCCATCTTCCCTTTGCCTACAGAGAAGCATTCCAGTCCTTCACCTGACTGGAACCAGATAGTCATTCCTGCTGTCTGCGTGGGAATGATGGTGACCACCACAGTCCTAGTCCTGGACAATCTTAGGAGAGCCAGGAGGAAGGGCTCCTATGAGCTGGCCAAGTGTAAGCCCGGCACTGCATAGACTAGAGGAGTCTAAAACCTGTGGCCCGGGAGCCAGATTGCAGCCCCCACTTGTGCTACCAACATGAACATGTACTGTCTAAAAATGGTTCTTCAGGCAAAATGACTTTAACACTCCTGATGTAAAGACATACCAAGGGACAGACTCACCTGGAGTGAACTCCTGGCCTGAGAGGGTACAGACGAGAAGCTTGCCCATTGTCCCGTGTCCAGGCCTTTGGTCGTGTCTAGTCTTGACAGTTCATGCAGCTTTAGTATTCTAATCATAGAGTTCTGACCATGGAATTCCGAACGTGTCATGCGTCTGCACCTACATTTAAATGTGTCTACTGTGTCCCCATTGTGTCCACAGATACCCTTTTCCCGCGCTATATTCAAATTCAAGTATGCATTCTACAAACGGTGGAATAGGCTAAATATGACAATACACAATAAGTGATGGCAGTAGCTAACTACTCTAGCTAACTAGCCAGCTAACATCTGTAGCTAGACAGCAAGCTAACAAGCAATGCTAAAGGGATTGCAAATGGGTTACCATATCTCTAGTCAAACAAAAAATAATTTGTCTAAATATTAGGCAGTTGGCTAGGATTTTTGAGGCCAGCAAATATGTTCCTCACACGCTAGGAATGTATTTCATACAACTTTATAATGAAAAGGTGCCTCTCGATCTGAACACAATCAGACCACAAAGCAACTTTTGTGCACCTAGACCCGTCTTTTCAATGCGATCTTTGTATTCTGATAGCAGAAGTCGCATGTAAGTGTCCAGTGTAGACACGGCCTCAGTCAAAGGACAGGGGACAAGGCCTTATGACCTTTGGAAGTTACTAGAACAGGGTAAGAAATAGAGGCGCACCTTTGTGGTTGGATGTTGAGTCTTCTGGATATGTGTGTATGTGTCAACCATTGACTTAGTGTGTATGTTTGTGTTTTACGGTGTATATCCGCTGGGCCTTAGGTTCCCATTTCTATAGAAACCTACGCAAAAAAAATGTCATTGGTGTAATAATCTAACTGCATCTCACTGTAATTTGCTCCTTTATAATTTCTTGGCAGCGTCCATTTAAACCCATTGTTGTCTAAGTGTTTCACAACAGTAGGATGAATGCAATATGTTACGTTTCTTCAAACTAAATCAATACAATGAAATTAGCAGTGATAAGAAATTGAACTTTAAAAAAAGTTAATACAATGTATTGACATTGCATATATGAACTTTGAACTATATCAGTATGATGTGTGTCAGAAACGACACTATGGTTTCCCAAGGAAAGGAATAGACAGTGTTGTGGTAATGTAATACAATATGAAAGCAACACATATTTGCCTCGTTGTTTTGACTGTTATTTAGGTCTCTAATGTGGGCTACCCTTATTAGAAGTGTTTGTGTGGAGAGTGGAGAGATTGCAATGTGTGTGGGGTATTTTTGTTCCCCACCATTTACTTAACTTTTATGGGATATGAGAGCCGGTTTGGTACGTGTTTAAAAAGCTGTTTTAAAAAAAATCAAAGCCTGTATATAACTCAATTTGTTTTGTTTATGACTGTTCGTAATCACTATTGAAGAGGTGAAAAGTTTTTCCCTATTTTCTGTGAATTGTGTTCGAATGTAAGTTTGTTTCATTATTAATAAATATTTATTTCCATAACTAAAAGCTGTTAATTGAAATAGTAGCTTTGGCTTTTGGGATCTCCTGTTGCAGTGGAAAAAGGCAGAATTAATGGGGGCTTTTGTGTGAGTCAGCATGTTCAGCATGAAGTTCACTTTCAGTTCCTGTAAGTAGTACTATGGGTGCTGTGACTTAGTTAGAGCGAAACTCTCTTTCCTCACTTGTGTGATTGTCTCCCCACTTGCAATCCAAGGTGAGGATGGAGAAGGGCAAGTGGATATGAAACATTGAAATTCAAGTTAAAGTTAAATACATCTATAGAAAAAAAATGAAAGAAAAATGTGTAGAATTTTAAACAAAAAAAATGATATCAAAAGCAAACAATTATTTTAACGCGAGAGAAAAACTGATTTGAAAACTAATGGAAAAAAATATTTCTGGAAACTTTCATCATGGGATTAAAATCACAGTGGCCTATTTGGGTGTGACAAGCACTTGGTTTACTAAAAACATGTGGACAAACCGTTAGCTACAACTGGCATTGGCTAGCTACAGGCTTGCAGCCTTGTGATTCATTCCATTTGTCTAGCTAGTCAGACAACAAGATAACCTACTTAAAAATTGTCACGGGTCAATAATGAACGGACATTAGAAGTGTACAGTCTGAAATTATTGACACCCTTGATAAAGCTAAGCATTAATGACTGTATACAATAAATAATAAAAACCTTAGCTATATTGTATGTTCCAAAAATGTTTGAAATTATATTATTATATACTAGTACAATTACTCAGAGATAGAGATTTGGTTTAACAAATAATATTTTGTTTTCTGAAAAAGTCAGGAGTCAAAATGATTGACACCCCTGTTTTCAATATCTTTTATTGGAGGATAACAGCACTGAGACGTTTATGAGTTTAGACCATTCCTCCATACAGAATCCTTCCAGATCCTTGATATCCTTAGTCTGTGCTCATGTACTGCCCTCTTCAATTCAAACCACAGGTGTTCAATGGGGTTCAAGTCCAAAGGCTGAGATGGCCATTGTAAAATGTTGATTTTGCGGCCAATTAACCATTTATTTTGATTTTTGTTTGGGTTTATTATGTTGCTGGAAGATCCACTTGCAGCCAAGTTTCAGCCTCCTGGCAGAGGCAACCAGGTTTTTGACTGAAATGTTCTTGTATTTGGTAAAGTTAATGATTCCGTTGACCTCTACAAGGGCCCCAGGACTAGTGGAAGCAAAATAACCCCATAACATCAAAGATCAACCACCATATTTTACAGTAGGTATGGGGTTGCTGTCAGTGCATTCTCATTTAGACTCTACACCCACCACTGGCGTGTGTGGCCAAAGAGCTCTATTTTCCTGAAATGTACCTGATACCTAGGGCTCTATTCAATCCATATCACGGCAGTTCAGCTTTACAGCACGATTGAAATGTGCTGAAAACGTAAAGGCAATGTTCCCGCGTTATAGCGGAGACTGCATTCAGGGTAAATGCTGCACATGTTGGCTGAATTGGAAATGACATTTACATTTACATTTCTATCACGCAATCTGTAACACTTTAGTGATACAGATTGAATAGAGCCCCTAGTAGGCTGGGGATGTGTCACACAAAACTAAACTGGTGAATCATTGAGTTCCAACATCATTAGTGTCCATGAGCTTCCATGTTCTGTCCTTAAAGATGACCATTGACGTCTTGAATCAAGCGCATATTGAGCCCCCATAGACACTGATAGTCGTTCTCAATGCGCTTAATAGGGCAAACAAACGAGGGCGGATTAATGAGGGCCAAGCGTTACTGCTATAACAAGCCTGTATCATGTTCCCAGCTTCTTTCTTCAGCACATTGTCTATTGATTCTCTTTTCCCTTTCCTCCATAATGGCTAGTCACCATGGAAACAGTCCCAAAGCCTGGCTCCAGAAGGAAAGAGGGGTGTCAGGGTTGTTAATACCCAGAGGACAAAGATGTGTGAGAGAGTAGGGGAGGTGCAAATGGAACATTGAGGTCTGTCTTAGAGAGGTGGCAAAGTAAGAGACAAGATTTCTCCAGGCCACTGCTGTATTCCAAATGTAGAGAGACCCATTGGAGCGGAGCACCATTTTAGGTGTGAAGAGGAGCTCCTTGGCTGTAGGCCTATTTTGGGATCCAAAGAGTATGGGATAGTAATGCAGTGCTGTTGCTGAATGTGAAAATAACCAGCAAAGTCCTTCTGTGGAAGGAGTTCGCGTTTGCAAGCGGCTCCATTGAGATACATTTTCTGTTGACATTCATGGGGTAGAAAACACTGCTCTTGATTTATACTGTACAAACATATACATGTATCATGTAAAGTGTTCCCATGTTTCATGAGCTGAAATAAAAGATCCCAAAATGTTTTCCATACGCACAAAAAGCTTATTTCTCTCAAATGTGCACACATTTGTTTGCATCCCTGTTAGTGAGCATTTCTCCTTTGCTGAGACAATCCATCCACCTGACAGGTGTGGCATATCAAGAAGCTGATTAAACAGCATGGTCATTACACAGGTGCACCTTGGGCTGGGGACAATAAAAGGCCACTCTAAAATGTGCAGCTTTGTCACACAACACAATGCCACGGATGTCTCAGGTTTTGACGTACCATGCAATTGGCATGCTGACTGTAGGAATGCCCGCCAGAGCTGTTGCTAGAGAACTGAATGTTCATTTATTTTTGCAAATGTAGTAAAAATAAAAACAGAAATACCTTATTTCCATACGTATTCAGATCCTTTGCTATGAGACTTGAAATTGAGCTCAGGAGCATCCTGTTTCCTTTGATCTTCCTTGAGATGTTTATACAACTTGATTGGAGTCCAACTGTGGTAAATTCAATTATTGGACATGATTTGGAAAGGCATACACCTGTCTATATAAGGCCCCACAGTTAGCAGTGCATGTCAGAGCAAAAACCAAGCCATGAGGTCGAAGGAATTGTCGAGGCACAGATCTTGGCACGGGTACCAAAAAATGTCTGCAGCATTGAAGATTCCCAATAACACAGTGACCTCCATCATTCTTAAATGGAAGAAGTTTGGAACCACCAAGACTCTTCCTAGAGCTGTCTGCCCAGCCAAACTGAGCAATCGGGGGAGAAGGGCCTTGGTCAGAGAGGTTACCAAGAACCTGATGATGACTCTGACAGAGCTCCAGATGTCCTCTGTGGAGATGGGAGAATCCTCCAGAAGGACAACCATCTCTGCAGCCCTCCACCAATCAGGTCATAATGGAATAGTGGCCAGACGGAAGTCACTCATCAGTAATAGGCACATGACAAATCTTGTATTAAATAATGTGGAGATTGAGCAAATTGAGATTACTAAACTGCTTGGAGTAACTCTAGATTGTAAACTGGCAAAACATATTGATGCAGTAGTAGCTAAGATGGGGAGAAGTCTGTATATAATAAAGTGATGCTCTGCCTTCTTAACAACAATATCAACAAGGCAGGTCCTACAGGCCCTAGTTTTGTCGCACCTTGACTACTGTTCATTCGTGTGGTCAGGTGCCACAAGAAAGGACTCAGGAAAATTGCAATTGGCTCAGAACAGGGCAGCACGGCTGGCTCATGGATGTACACAGAGAGCTAATATTAATAATATGCATGTCAATCTCTCCTGGCTGAAAGTGGAGGAGAGATTGACTTCATCGCTACTTTTTTTTATGAGAGGTTGAATGCACCGAGCTGTCTGTCTAAACTACTGGCACACAGCTCGGACACCTTATGCATAACCCACAAGACATGCCACAAGAGGTCTCTTCACAGTCCAGAACAGAAACAGATTATGGGAGGCACTCAGTACTACATAGAGCCATGACTACATGGAACTCTATTCCACATCAAGTAACTGATGCAAGCAGTAAAATTAGATTTAAAAAACAGATAAAAAAAACACCTTATGGAACAGCGGGGACTGTGAAGCAACACAAACATTGGTGCACACACACACACACACACACACACACACACACACACACACACACACACACACACACACACACATACATGATAACATACGCACTATACATACACATGGACTTACTACTGTAGATATGTGGTAGTGGTGGAGTAGGGGCCCGAGGGCACACAGTCTGTTGTGAATGTATTGTATTGTTTTTAAAATTGTATAAACTGCCTTCATTTTGCTGGACTCCAGGAAGAGCAGCTGCTGCTTTGGGGATCCATAATGGGGATCCATAATAAATACAAATACAGCCCGCTTGGTGTTCGTCAAAAGGCACCTAACGGACTCAGACCATGAGAAACAAGATTCTCTGGTCTGATGAAATCAAGATTGAACTCTTTGGCTTGAATTCCAAGTGTCAAGTTTGGAGGAAACCTGGCACCATACCTACGGTGAAGTATGGTGGGGGAAGCATCATGCTTTGGGCATGTTTTTCAGTGACAGGGACTGGGAGACTAATCAGGATCGAGGGAAAGATGAACAGAGCAAAGTACAGAGAGATCCGTTATAAAAACCTCAGACTGGGGCGAAGGTTCACCTTCCAACAGGACAACGACCCTAAGCACACAGCCAAAACATTGCAGGAGTGGCTTCGGGACAAGACTTTGAATGTTCTAGAGTGTCCCAGCCAGAGCCTGGACTTGAACCTGATCTAACATCTCTGGAGAGACCTGAAAACAGCTGTGCAGCAACCCTCTCCATCCAACCTGACAGGGCTTGAGAGGATTTGCAGAAAAGAATGCGAGAATACCCAAGAAGACTCAAGGCTGTAATCGCTGCCAAAGGTGCTTCAGCAAAATACTGAGTAAAGGGTCTGAATGCTTATGTAAATGTGACATTTACGTTTCTTTTGGTGGGGGGGTTATAATTATGGGTTAATGTGTGTAGATTGATCAGGGAAAAAACTATTGAATCCATTTTAGAGTAAGGCTGAAAGGTAACAAAATATGAAAAAAGTAAATGAGTCTGATTACTTTCCAAATGCACTGTATAAAGACTCTTTAAATTATACCTCTTGATTATATCTGGAGTACTTCTCCTATCCTATCCGGTGTCCTGTGTGAATTTAAGTATGCTCTCTCTAATTCTCTCTTTCTCTCTTTCTTTCTCTCGGAGGAGGACCTGAGCCCGAGGACCATGCCTCAGGACTACCTGACATGATGACTCCTTGCTGTCCCCAGTCCACCTGGCCGTGCTGCTGCTCCAGTTTCAACTGTTCTGCCTGTGATTATTATTATTTGACCATGCTGGTCATTTATGAACATTTGAACATCTTGGCCATGTTCTGTTATAATCTCCACCCGGCACAGCCAGAAGAGGACTGGCCACCCCACATAGCCTGGTTCCTCTCTAGGTTTCTTCCTAGGTTTTGGCCTTTTCTAGGGAGTTTTTCCTAGCCACCGTGCTTCTACACCTGCATTGCTTGCTGTTTGGGGTTTTAGGCTGGGTTTCTGTACAGCACTTTGAGATATCAGCTGATGTACGAAGGGCTATATAAATAAATTTGATTTGATTTGAGTGTACTTTTATTGGTTTCCGATGTAATCAGCCCTGTACTTATTCCTGAATAAGGATTTAAAACGCACATAGAACGATTTTGGAAATAAATATAATTGATTTGTCAGAGATTGTTCTCCTCATAGTACCTAGCTGTATTTGTATTAGGTTCTCACTACAGCACAACATAAAATGGGTGAAATCAAATCAAAGTTTATTTGTCACGTGCGCCTAATACAACAGGTGTAGACCTTGCAGTGAAATGCTTACTTACAGTCTCTAACCAATAGTGCAAAAAAAGGTATTCGGTGAACAATAGGTAAGTAAAGAAATAAAAACAGCTGTAAAAACACAGTGAAAAATAACAGTAGCGAGGCTATAAAAGTAACAAGGCTACATGCAGACATCGGTTAGTCGGGCTGATTGAGGTAGTATGTACAGTACATGTAGATATGGTTAAAGTGACTATGCTTATATGTCACGGCCGTCGAAAGAACTCGACCAAAGCGCAGCGTAGTGAGCGTACATATTCCTTTTATTTAGGATGAATGTCGCCAACAAAACCAGAAAACGACCGTGAAGCTCAACAGGGCTAAGTGCCACAAACAAAGTTAACTACCCACAATCACAGGTGGAAAAAAGGGCCGCCTAAGTATGGTTCCCAATCAGAGACAAAGATAGACAGCTGTTTCTGATTGAGAACCATTCCCGGCCAAAACAAAGAAATACAAATCATAGAAAATAGAACATAGAATGCCCACCCCACATCACACCCTGATCTAACCAAATAGAGAAATAAAACGGCTCTCTAAGGTCAGGGTGTGACAGTATATGATGAACAGAGAGTAGCAGTAGCGTAAAAGAGGGGTTGGCGGGTGGTGGGTGATAGCCCGGTTAGCCAATGTGCGGGAGCACTGGTTGGTCGGGCCAATTGAGGTAGTATGTACATGAATGTATAGTTAAAGTGACTATGCATATATGATAAACAGTGAGTAGCAGCAGCGTAAAAGAGGGGTTGGGGGTCACAGAGTTCAAATAGTTCGGTTAACCATTTGATTACTTGTTCAGGAGTCTTATGGCTCGGGGGTAAAAACTATTGAGAAGCCTTTTTGTCCTGGCTATGGACTTGAGTGCTACGGGTCTGTAGTCATTTAGGCAGGTTGCCTTCGTGTTCTTGGGCACAGGGACTGTGGTGGTCTGCTTGAAACATGTTGGTATTACAGACTCAATCAGGGATATGTTGAAAATGTCAGTGAAGACACCTGCCAGTTGGTCAGCACACGTCCTGGCAATCCATCTGGCCCCGCAGCCTTGTGAATGTTATAGGTCTTACTCACGTCAGCTACGGAGAGCGTGATCAGACAGTCGTCTGGAACAGCTGATGCTCTTATGCATGCCTCAGTGTTGCTTGCCTCGAAGCGAGCATAGAAGTGATTTAGCTCGTCTGGTAGGCTCGTGTTACTGGGCAGCTCGCGGCTGTGCTTCCCTTTGTTGTCTGTAATAGTTTGCAAGCCCTGCCACATAAGATGAGCGTCGGAGGGGTGTAGTATGATTCAATCTTAGCCCTGTATTGACGCTTTGCCTGTTTGATGGCTCGTTGCAGGGCATAGCAGGATTTTTTATAAGCTTATAAGTCCCGCACCTTGAAAGCGGCAGCTCTACCATTTAGCTCAGTACGAATGTTGCCTGTAATCCATGGCTTCTGGTTGGGGTATGTACGTACAGTCATTGTGGGGACGACGTCCTCGATGCACTTATTGATAAAGCCAGTGACTGATGTGGTGTACTCCTCAATGCCATCGGAAGAATTCCGGAACATGTTCCAGTCTGTGATAGCAAAACAGTCCTGTAGTTTAGCATCTGCTTCATCTGACCACTTTTTTATAGACGAGTCACTGGTGCTTCTTGCTTTAATTTTTGCTTGTAATCAGGTGGATAGAGTTGTGGTCGGATTTACCAAATGGAGGGTGAGGGAGAGCTCTGTACGCATCTTGGTTCGTGGAGTACAGGTGATGTAGATTTTTTTCCCCTCTGGTTGCACATTTAACATGTTGATAGAAATTAGGTAGAACTGATTTAAGCTTCCCTGCATTAAAGTCTCCGGCCACTAGGAGCGCCGCCTCTGGGTGAGTGGTTTCCTGTTTGCTTATTTCCTTTTACAGCTGACTGAGTGCGGTCTTAGTGCCAGCATCTGTCTGTGGTGGTAAATAAACAGCCACGAAAAGGTTGGGCATGTGGGGCGGGCATTGATAGTGGTGTTGAAGTACAACAATGTCCATCCAGAGTATCACTACAGCCCAATTAAAAACGTGTAAAAAGGCTGGGATTTAGGGCTATGACACAGCAGTTGATTTACTCATGGAGTGGTGGCCAATGTTTGTCCTACTCTTTCCGAGCAGGGTTCATTTGTTCGACCCTACCCAAGCAGGGTTTGTTCGTTTGGCTCTACCTGAGCAGGAATCGGCTGTTCCTCCCAAGCAGCGGTCGTTAGTTGATGACTAGTCGATGGCTGGTTCGGTCATCAATGGCAGGTTCGGTTGTCGGTGGCTGCTTGCTGGGCAGTCTCTCGCTCCACGCCAGGCCTGCTGGGTTGTAGTGTTGGGTGTTGCCTCTCGCAGGTGCGTCAGGCCTAGCCCCCCGTGTCTGTAGTCGTGGGGGACACAAAACATACAATTAAAGCATGTACTGGTCAACAATTGGAGTCACACTCACACGTTTGAAACAAGTTCTTTCCTTTAGTAGTGCTAAAGCTACCGGTAGATTTGTATATTTTTACCAGAGTAGGCATGCAGCAGCAACGAGGTGGACGTCTGTCGGTCGAGAGGTTCCCCCATGCAATCAAACAAATAGTTCATGTAATTCAATTTCACAGGTGAGAATGTCATGAACTAAGTTAAAGCCAAGTAAAACCAACACACAGCACATGTGATTAAATGGGCACTCATAAATAGGCATGATAAAACAATATAAAAACAATGGCAGATTCTAGTTGAATAAGAGTCAATGTCACTTGTGACACACACTCAAAACCTTAATGGGAGTACATTACACTTCTGTACATGGTGAAGCACATGAGCTGCTCCTCTTGCTTCACTGTCCTGTGACATGGTGGATAGTGGTATTAAAGGGGAATGAACTGGACAACTTATGCTGCTTCAGACTATTCATCTACCGAGGCAATTAAAGGAGATAAATCTCTTGCGGCTAACACTTGAAGTGCTTTTCCGTTTTAAAGAGCTTTCCTGTGGGGAGCCTTGAGTTGTGTTGAAGTCTCATACTGGATCCCAATGACCGTTAACCTTGTCGTGAAGAAATTGTGTAAATTATGTAAGACCAAAGAAGGATGTTCTGCAGATGTTCGCCCATCTTTGACATGGGGACAATGATTTGTGCTGGGGGTATTTCCTGGCCTCTGGAACGGGAGGAACAAGTCTTTGCTGTTTTGCTTAGACGAATTGAAGCTGCTGTCTAGAGTTTTTTGTTGTTGTTGATTATCACTTCAATAATTTTATGGGGGGGGGGGCCCATGATTCAGCAGATGTTGGTTGACCCAGGGTCGTTTCATACAGCCTGATCCCAGATCTTATTTTGCTGTCTTGCCAATGACTATAGGAGTTGATAGGAGTTGGCAAGATAACACAACAATATCTAGGACCAGGCTATGTTTCATGTGGAGGGCTAATTTAACTGTTGGGCTCCAACACAATGATTATCTGAACAACATATCTGTAGTGCCAGCACATTTCCCCCCGTGTATTATGTTCTGTTGATGAAAACAAAACACCGGCTTTTGACTATCTTCTCCCCCCTTCTTTGTAAATGGGATCTGGTTTTCTGACCTCCTTTCATATTTGTATTAATTTTGTCAGACAGGAGAGAATTGAGAAACAGATAGAATGGCCGAGACAGAGCTTGAACCCCTGTTGCCAGGGGGGAATGTCGTCCGGGTTTGGGTTGTCGCTCTCCACTCCAGCACACCTGATTTGGATTCTTGTTTGTGTTGTTTGCACGACAAGACTGGATGAGAATTCCTCATAGTTTATACTTACAGCATACATTACAACAGAGCAAGCAGCCTTTTGGGGGCTCTAAGCGAGGTTTGGCAGTGGAGAGAAAAATGTGCAGCTTTTAAAGTTCATCAACTGCGATCCAACACATTCTACCATGGGGACAGAGAGAAGATATTATAGTTCAAATCAAATCAAATTTGATTGGTCTCATACACATATTTAGTAGATATTATTGCGGGTGTAGCGAAATGCTTTTGTTCCTAGCTCCAACAGTGCAGTAGTGTCTAACAATTCAATACAATACACACAAGTCTAAAAATTAAAGGAAAATACGTTTTAAAGTTAATTTGCTGTAATTCTAAACATTTTGCCAAGGGGTGCAGAGAAATGCTCCCGTTTAAAACCTCTTAAGGATCGTACCCTTTTTCCAGTTTCTGCATAAAATGACATACTAAAATCTAACTGCCTGTAGCTCAGGACCTGAAGCAAGAATATCCATATTCTTGATACCATTTGAAATGAAATACTTTGAAGTTTGTGGAAATGTGAAATTAATGTAGGAGAATATAACACATTAGATCTGGTAAAAGATGCGTTTTATTGTATTTTTTGTTCCATTATCTTTGAAATGCAAGAGAAAGGCCATACTTTCACATAGGAGTCTAGGTGTAATTTAGAGTTTGGCCACCAGATTGCAGCAGTGTGTGTGCAAAGTTTCAGACTGATCCAGTGAAGAATTACATTACTGCACAATATTTTGTATCAAGTCTGCCAGGATTTTGCCCAAATGTGCCGAATTGGTCAATTGATACATTTTCAAGTACAATAGCTTTAGAGAACATACAATAATGCTATGGTAATGAAAAATGTAAGTTTACACACTCCCAGGAATGTCATACATGATGGATCATTAGCTTATACACTAACTTTCTGTAGACCCCAGTTCCTACATTGAACATAAAAATAGATTTTATCAAACAAAACTATGCTACATTTTATCTCTGGGGCCCTCAGGATGACAAATCAGAGCAACATTATTGAATGTAAGTACATTATTTACCTTCAGAGGTGAATGTATCAGACCAGTTGCTGTGCTAAACGTTTTTGTTGTTGTTGTGCACTCTCCTCTAACAATAGCATGTATTTTTTCACTGTAATAGCTACTGTTAATTGGACACTGCAGTTAGATTAACAAGAATGTAAGCTTTCTTCCCATATAAGACATGTCTATGTCCCGGAAAGTTGGCTGTTGTATACAACATCAATCTAGTCACATTAGCGCACGTTAGCAACAATTGTCCCCGTTTCGGGATTTTGCCATGGGGTGCAGAGAAAATGTTGCAGTTTTAAAGCTAATTTCCTGATATTCTACAAATTTTCCCATGACTTTTTCCATGTTCATATGATCTCTGAGTGACTAACAAAATCAATGGTGGCCCCATGGAGGTCAGAGCCATTGGGCAGGTGCCCTTTGTGCCCGGTCAGTAAATTGGCCATGATTACTACAAACTTTAAATAGCTGGTTAGACTAATTTACCTAGCAATCAAAACATTTTTGGCTGACATGGGATATTTGACTGACTGTCAGTGACTGACATTACAAAAGGAGAACTACTGATGCACTACCAAATTTCAAAATTGCATCTTTTGCGGATTCTATTATTCTAATTCCTCTACAGTAAGTTGAGACCCCTACTGAGTTCCCAAAAAGAATAATAACTGCTTATGTCGCCTATTGGCTGAGCCGGCACTGCCTTACAATTGACTTGTAATATTTCATGACAATGCTCGCCAGTTTGCTCTTTGTGTGGGTGCACTTCTAAAACCACCATTATTATTCATGAGTAAATGTCTGAACATGTGTCAAGGGAGACAAATGTAAGGGAGTAAAAGGGAGGAAGAGTGTTAATTTTTTCCAATTACCAGTGTGCTCATGTTCCCTCTTGCATGTTCCCCCTGCCCTCCCCCAGATCACTGAGGCCATAACCAAAGCTTGCTGACCCATGCAGGAACCCCATGTTTGAAGTTCCAAGTAAGTTCCTCATGAAAATCAATGAGGAAAGCGAGCACTTTATGTCTCTAAATAACACGGCCAGGATACAGAGGTCACATGAGTATTCAAAGTGACACCGAAGTTCTGCTTGCTTTCCTGTTGCCTGCTGCAGATGGGTTGATTAAGGAGCTATCTCCGGTGGAACCGAGCCTTTTAGGCGGAAGTACCAGCTTGACCCATTGAATGGAAACTTTGCTTTGCCATGTTCCTGCCGTGGTTAAAGTAGTTGAAGCAATGATGAATGAAATGCTTGGCCAAGACTTGCATGCTTACTTAAGCAGAAATCTATGTACTGTACTTTGTGTTCTATGCTCTTGGAGAACAACATGCTGCATAATTTGTGATGACCCAGAAGTCCCTGTGTATGATTCTCCCTGTAAACAAGGGAACTAAACATTTGGTGAAATGGACATCAATGCATGCCTTTTAAGATCACTATAGGACAGGCAACTAGATCTCATTAATTCACTCATACAAATTTGACATGCATGCTTATGTATGCCAACTTAAGCATCATAAGCACAAAAAACGTTTTCAGCACAAAAGAGGTGGTTTCTATAACTATAACTGGTTTAGATTGTGATTTTCACCATCTTTGTAAAGGAAGAGACTCACATTCTTCAGGTCTTATTAGAAATGGATGTGTGCAAACTAAAACCAGGCTGACTTACACTCTGACCCAGTGTATGGTTGCTGGAGAAGTGCCAAGGTAAACACAGTTCTGCTAGTCAGACTTGCCTTTGGAAAGATGAACTATGTGATGGTGGTCTGATAATAAATACATCAGATCTGGGCCATTTCTCAACAGGAGGACACTCCAGTTCTCTATCCAACTCTATACTGTGCTGTACACTACATTTACTAAGTATTTTGCAATAATGCACAATGCAAGATGTTAAACACATAACTCGTACCATGGACACAAGGGCCGAAAGGGAATCTTGGCAAGGTTGGTTAAGCCACGTGATGTTACATCCCACACACAGTAGTATGATACCGAAACAGTCTTGTATGGTTGTTTTGAAAAAGGCAAATTTATTTTCAGATTATAGAACTTGAGCAATAGAATACAATTGGCTTATGCGGAAACAGACTAGTACCTATTTAGGCAGCACAAGAGCCATGCTAGTCTCCCTTAGATAATATGCATTCATGTCAGATGACATGCAGAACCCGTGTGACAGGATCTTTTACCAAATAACCTCATGTACATTTGTACATCTGAGGAGCATCTGTTATTCTGCAGACATAAATTTGTCCCTGTTTTATGTGTTAGACAAGATCAAGTGGCTTGTCGTTTTGCAGACCACTTCATGTTCATGAGACCAGAAGAACATAGGTTAGCTATTCATTGCCAGTCACGATTTACGTGTTATTTTTTTCCAAACAAAGCACTTGTTATCATATTGTTGTAATACATATTCATGAAGTCATTGAATGAAAGACATACGTATTTAAAGATATTGTCACTTATTTCCTGCTTGGGCTTAAGTGTACCAACAGTTGAATAAGGATTACAATTTCAGAGGCTAAATAAAGGGTTGGCATTAAGTGATTTTTTGGGGGGCATGGGTAACAAACTCATGGCACTGCAACGTCACAACCAGTTTGGATGCCAGTTCCCATACTTGAACAAAAAATGTACAAAAATCAGACAGAAAAACAATTGCTTGACTAAATAAATCCTGTTAAAACAGCCAACATTGTGTTCGTGGCAATTTGCGAGATGGTCGTGTGTGTTTAGCTTTTTAGGCACCCCGCCTGTTTTTTGTACCAATCAGTACTTGGATTCTATCAGTGCTGACACTTATTGTGCCTGTCTGGTTCTTAGTAACTCAGGCAACAAGATAATTGTGCCTATTTGGATCAACAGACACAGTTACCATGGAAACATGTCCCCTCTGGAAGTACAGTTTTTATGTTCACAAACATCGCTTTTTTCAACTGTTTGATATTCAGTCCTTACGCCCAGTTTCTCATCATTACCTACGCTTGTTGGTTCATTATCTCAGAATCCAACAGCTCTTATGTTTGTGAAGTGTCTCTTTGTCACCGACAGGTCCATTTTCCCCCATTTCTTCTAATTTATTTCAGCAGACAGACATAATGAACGCATTGTCCATGACAACTACATTGAATAACATATAACATATATAGCACAGACATAATCCTTCTTTTGGCAAAGGAGGGTAATAGTGTTGGTGTGAAACATGGACGAGAGGAACTTCATACGATCTTTCTTTAAGCACAGGAAGCTATCAAACTTGAGATGATGGTTATTTCCCAGGATGCCCTTATTGCCATACTGTGGTATCCTCACTGGGATTCATGCAGTATTCTTTTGTAATAAAATCCAGAAGAGCAGGAAATGGTTCAGAGTGCCTATGGTTCATATAGACCCCCATATGCTCACCCCCACTCAGCACATACTGGTTGAATCAACGTTGTTTCCACATAATTTCAATGGAATTACGTTGAACCAACTTGGAATAGATGTTGAATTGACATCTGTGCCCAGTGGGCCAGCACTTGCAGCACTATTCTCACAGTGGAAGAATCAATGTTTTGTAGTGTTTGCAGTCCAATTATGTATAGTTATGTATAGTATTATCTTAATTATGTTTTCTAAAACTACGTACTGACTTTTATTTATGTTAGTCAACAGCCTACACAGAAATGTAGATTTCATACCATCAGCATTGAGGTCCAGCTTGCTTATCCAGAGCTTGGGGGGTATCTAGTGGTCAAAAAGAGGAATACATTGGCAGATTCTCCATGTTGCCGGTTGTACCTTCCTTTTTTTTTTTACCAAACTCAGTCTAAAGTTGAACAAAAGTGAGGGGTTCATTTGAATACATTTCTGATCATAACAAAAGCTGTTCAAATTGCAATTCTTTTCAGTTTTCTACTAGAATATGAAATAAATGACACGGGGTAGCCTATGTGTTTTTCCTATAAAGGCAAACTGTGAGCTAAGTTGCAATTATGTCAACTTTCCTTACTATATTTTTAAACGAGGAACCAAGACAACGTTGTTATATTTAAAACTTAATTTTCAAAAGATTTGCATTATGCCGATAGGCTTCCATTAGCATGTTTTTGTGTTTCATTCATATTACAACAAATACATTATTTTGTTGAATAAATCATAAAAACCTTTTGTAATGACTTTATTTGTCAGCACTATTGTGCAATCAGGGCAATGTAACCTACTCAGGGTAATGGACTGTAGGCTGATCTGATGGGGTCAGTACAGGTGCATCAATGCTGGGACCAAGAGACTGAAAAACAGCTTCTATCTCAAGGCCATCAGACTGTTTAACAGCCATCACTCGCACAGAGAGGCTGCTGCTGACATACAGACTTGAAATCATTGGCCACTTTAATAAATGGAACACTAGTCACTTTAATAATGCCCTTTTAATAATGTTAACATATCTTGCATTTCTCATCTCATATGTATATACTGTATTCGATACTATCTATTGCAACAAGCATTTCGCTACACTCGCATGAACATCTGCTAACCATGTGTATGTGACAAATAAAATTGGATTTGATTTGATCTTAGCCTATGCGCTCTGACATTGTGTAACGTTCGTCATTGGGAGAAAGAGAGGAGGACTAATGCGCAGCGTGGTAAGTGTTCATAGCTTTTAATGACGTACTAGAACACTGAACAAAACAATAAATAACAAAATGAACAAAACAATAAATAACAAAATGAACAGTCCCGTAAGGTGAAAGACAAAAACACTAAACAGGAAATAAGCACCCACAACTCCAAAGTGAAACCAGGCTACCTAAGTATGGTTCTCAATCAGGGACAACGATTGACAGCTGCCTCTAATTGAGAACCATACCAGGCCAAACACAGAAATCCCAAATCATAGAAAAAGTATCCAGATACTTGGAGGTTCTTGCCAGAAACCAAATTTTATGTTCCACTTTGGAGAATTTTTTGTGCCATGCTCTCTTCTGTCAGATGGTTATCTAGTGTAACAGTATAGCAGCTTCCGCCCCAACCTGGGCTCGAACCAGGGACCCTCTGCACACATCAACAACAGCCACCCTCGAAGCATCGTTAACCATCTCGCCATAAAAGCCGCGGCCCTTGCAGAGCAAGGGGAACCACTACTTCAAGGCCTCAGAGCGAGTCACGTCACCGATTGAAACGCTATTAGCGCGCACCACCGCTAACTAGCTAGCCATTTTACATCGGTTACACTAGCACACATCCAAGATAATTAACAGTACTTTACTGTGAGCACTAAGTCATCTACTACCACCTTGAAATCAGGGGATTTCCTCAGTTTCACTTTGGAGCCGAACAAGATGGACATTTTGTCTTTGTGGGAAACCAACAGCGGAGAATCATCTGCATAGAGGAAAAGGTCACAGGTACAGGCAGATTTCCGATCATTTATATTCAACAAAAACAAAAGTGGACCCAGCACACTCCCTTGGGATTTTCCGCAGTTCAAGATTTGGGTTTTAGACAGGGTCTCATCCACATTCACCATCTGTTTTCTTTCTTGCAGATAAGAGCTAACCCATTTTACTGCTACGTTATTAAAGCCCATGGCTCTTAGTTTGATTAAACAGAATCTCATGATCCACTGTATCAAGCGCCTTTTGGAGATCTAACATAACCATACCACAAAAAGTTCCCTCCAACTTCTTCCTTCCTGATGTAGTCAGGTAGATATAGTAGGCGAGTATTGATTGTATGGGATTTCCTAAAGCCAGATTGGAGCTCATATAGTAGGTTATGTAAGGAAATATCTGCTAATATCAATCTGCTCCAACATAATATTTTCCATGACCTTAGATAAAATACACAGGATTGAGACAGGCTGGTGGGGATCCTAATAAAATATCAAATACCATATATGATAGGGGGTTCTTAGCACATTAATGAGAACTCTGGGGGCCCTTGGACCTCCATATGGGAACCCCAGAATATAGGATTGCCTACTGTATCCATACACCAACATGCCATTCATTGGCTTTATTTGAGAATCTGTCTGAAAACCACTTGAACCATAGCTGTAGGCAGGCAATACAGTCCCTATAACATGTATTACATGTTTTGGTAGCGCAAGCGCCCTCTATTGATCGGATGTATTGGCTGAGAGCTGAGTTGGTGGTTCCAGCTCAAACCAGCAGTATTTAGCTAGCTAGCTTGGCACAACCTGGGAGGGACTGCTAAAATGTTACCATTATCTATAAAAGACGACGAGTACAAGCCACCCAAATTCAACCTCCTCGCCAAGATTTCAGGATGGTTCAGGTAAATTGTCTTATTTGTTTGTGTTCTTGCTGTATTTTTATTAGGTCTTAATTCGCTTGTTAGCTAGCTATTTTGATTCTATGCTCACTGGCTAGTTTAATTCCGATGTGAAATATATGATGCAAAAGATTATGTTGTAGTTACCTAGCTAACGTTAGCTACCAAAAACAGCTTGCTAGGGGTATGGGACCATCCACCTTGGTTGCTGACCAAATAGATATTTGTTAGTTAGCTCCATAGACAAACATAAGGCTAAGTTAGCTGTCTAGATCGCTTCAGATGCACTAATGTCTGGCCAACACAGCTGGAAGTAAGTTACTTCCCGGCTTACTTAGCTAGCCTAAGGGAGGGGAGGGGGGGCGGTTGTATAGTATTAAATATTTGTGTGCGGTCAACAACATGCGTGTTCAGGAAATTGATGCAATTTTGCACATTTGACATAGGTAGGTACTTCTCATTCTTAACTGGCTCTACTGTTTTGATGAGCGCAAGCTAGCAAACGTTAGTTAGGTGACGTTGGCTTGGTTGATAACTCGCCCTAGCTGCGACTAACTCAGTGAAATTTCTTTTTTTTTCTCCCCCAGATCAATCCTATCTGATAAAACATCACGCAATTTGTTTTTCTTTCTCTGTCTGAATCTGTCCTTTGCTTTTGTTGAATTATCGTACGGCATATGGAGTAACAGGTAAGTTCCGTATCATTCGACGGGGAAAAGCCTAAAAAAACGCAACTCTTATTTCAGGATGTGCCACGTATGTCTAAGCAAGCGTTGTACCAACAATGCCCGTTTCTTACATTGGCTCCCATCAGTGGGAATGCACCAAAAACTACATTATAACATCTAGCTAGACACATGTTATTCCCTGGTTATGTGTTTTGAAATGGCTATCCATCTTGATAGCTGTATTTTACGCATGGATTTCTGCCAGGACATCCTATCTGCAACATGTGTTCAAATTGTTGCCTGGAACCAGCTGCTGGTTAATGTCACTGTTATAAAATCCATGTGTTCCCATAGACAAGTAACTAGCCAATTAGAACTAATATGTGCAGTAATGTTTTATCAGCCATAACTTAGTCATTCATTAAAAAAACTATTTGTTTGTGTTTTAGTGTAACTTTTTCCCCCGGCAATTGCAAAGCTTGGGGAGGATATCTGGTGCGAGAGACAGTCCAGTCTAACAAGTTTTTTGTTGTTGTGTGTGTGTGTATATGCTCTCAGTTTAGGTTTGATATCAGATTCCTTTCACATGTTCTTTGACTGCACTGCACTTTTAGCCGGACTTGCAGCCTCTGTGATTTCCAGGTGGAGGTCGAATGACTCATTCTCATATGGGTACGTATGCAATCAATGTAGACTGTAGCTTCACTAGCAAAGGTAACGCCGCCTCCAACCCTGCTAAGGAGCCTCTGCTAATGTTTACATTTTGAAGTTTGTGACGTCTTACCAAGCGTGTATGATTACCTGTATTTTTGAATTTATGCCTTTATTGATATCCAGGGTTGTCAATCCTGCTGGTGATTGCAAAAATCTGCACCTTTAGTACATATTTGGATGTGTGTATTGCTACTAATGTAGCAAAGGTGTTGCAGCTGTATGGAGTGATTTCAGTTCAAACTGAAATTGTATTTATGTTCTATAGTTCTGAATTATGATTTTGAATTTGTAATGCACAAATGGAATCGTTGAAGTCCTAATTGACCTTGTATTTCATGATTTGATACCGAATTGGATGAATGTTGCATTGAATGTTCAATAGAATTTCAAATTGAAGTTCAACATTTTTTTATTTTCAGTTTCAATATGGTAGATATTGAATTCATTGTCTGTATCAAGTTTTCAAACTATAATTTCAAGTTGATCAATATTTCATATTTTCAGCTTCTCGGAGGCTTTCAGTTCTCTAAATTCAGATTAAAAAACCAGAGATGTAAGCCTGGTACTTTTCCAGACAGGAAAGGTAGTCAAAAGCTATCTGTTCTCCTCTGTGGTAAAATTTCTGAAGCCAATGTGGCATGTTGAATATTTTTTTCCAATGAATTTGCCTCTAATGTTTTAACCGTTTTGGCTATAAGCTATTATGACCCCATTCCTGAAGCTAATGCTCTTGGACATGGATGCGCCTTCTGTTCCCTAATATGCTGATCACAGGCCGCGTAGGACACGTTAGGACGTGTCACAAGTTTGACCTCCATAAGAATATAGTTGAATAACCCTGTCATAGCCTTTCTACATCCTATTTCATTTTGCTCTTGTGACTGACTGGGTTTGAAACATGTCTCCTATATGTCACAAGACTGTGCCGATCCACTGAGCTAAAGCCCCAGTCAAAAGAGCGTGGTTCATCGGACCACCTCTGTCACATTTCACCGCCCTTTGACCTCCTACTCAGAGATCACTGCACCAAACTGTCTGGGTTCGAAATCAGGCGTACCATTTTCCGTGGCAAACGGCGGCATAAGGATCTGTGCCCTCCATTTTTAATGAGCGCAACAGAGGTGGTTTGGTGATCTATGCATGTGATGAGCAACCTTGCCTGAGACCTGAAGACTTGTTTTACTGATGGGGTTCTGGCCCCGGTATCCTGAGCGCCAGACAATTCAACCTTTCAGGTCTCAGACAAGTCACTCATCACATGAGCGTTGTCACCGAACCACTTGCGTTACACTTCACCCCCCTTTGACCTCCTTGAAGAGACCATCCAAGTCACAGGACTAATGCCTAGGCTTTAGCTCAGCAGGCCAACAGTCTTAACCCAGTCAGTCACATGTTACCCTTATAATGATGACCCTTGATGGAGACTTAAAACTACACGATATATGCGAAAGTATGTGGACACCACTTCAAATTTGTGGATTTGGCTATTTCAGCCACACATGTTGCTGATGGGTGTATAAAATCACACAGCCATGCAATCTCCATAGTAAAACATTGGCCTGTGAAATATCTGCCCTGCTAGAACTGCCCCGGTCAACTGTGCTGTTATTGTGAAGTGGAAGTGTCTAGGAGCAACAACTGCTCAGCCGCGAAGTGGTAGGCCACACAAACTCACTGAAGCGCGTAGCATGTAAAAATGGTCTTTCCTCGGGTTGCAACGCTCACTACAGAGTTCCAAACTGCCTCTGGAAGCAACGTCGGCACAAGAACTGTTCGTCGGGAGCTTCATGAAATGGGTTTCCATTGTGGAAATGCATTCTCTGGAGTGATTAATCATGCCTTATGTCTGGCAGTCTGACAGACGAATCTGGGTTTGGTGGATGCCAGGACTGCTCTCTGCCCGACTGCATAGTGCCTACTGTAAAGTTTGGTGGAGGAATAATGGTCTGGGGCTGTATTTCATGGTTCAGGCTAGGAAATTGGGAAATCTTAGAGCTACAGCATACAATGACATTGTTGATGATTTTTGTGCTTCAAACATTGTGGTACCAGTTTGGGGAAGGCCCTTTCCTGTTTCAGCATGACAATGCCCCTGTGTGCAAAGCGAGGTCCATACAGAAATGGTTTGTCGCTCGATGTGAAAGAACTTGACTGGCCTGCACAGATCCCTGACCTCAACCCCATCAAAGACCTTTGGGATGAATTGGAACGCCGACTGCGAGCCAGGCCTAATCCCCCAACATCAGTACCCAACCTCACTAATGCTCTTGTGGCTAAATGGAAGCAAGTCCCCAGACCAATGTTCCAACATCTAGTGGAAAGCCTTCCCAGAAAAGTGGAGGCTGCTATGGCAGCAAAAGGGGGACCAACTCCATATTAATGCCCATGATTATGGAATGAGATGTTTGACGATAACTGTTACACTCCCTATCTACCTTCTTTTTTTTTTTTTTTTTTTTTTTTTTTTGTGACCCATTAGCCAAAATAGTTTAAACGTTAGCGCCAAATTCATAGGCAGAAAATGTATTCAACATGCCACATTGGCTTTAGAATCCACCATAAGCTTCTGTTTACTGTAGAGTTTAATCCTCTGTTCTCCTCTGCCTTTCCTGGCTGGCAAGGTACCAGGATGTTCTCTCTGGATTTGAATCGGATTAACTTGAAATTATAGTTTGTAAACTTGATACACAATTAATGCAATATCTACCATATTGAAACTGAATATATATATACAATTTGAATATTCATTTACATTTAACTCAATGCAATAAGTATTTGATTTGAAACTGAAATGAATATCTCAATTTATGAATGAAATGATTTCATTTGTGCATTACACGTTTAGAAAATATTACATTCAAATTCAATATCCAAATACAAAATGATGGAATTCAAATACAATTTCTGTTGGCACTGAAATAGCTCCAGCTGTTTTTAAGTCACATTGATTAGCCTCTATTGTTGACCTGTGTGTACTGTACTTTTCCCTTTCTGTTTTCAGATATGTGAGGGCGGAGGTGTTGGCGGGGTTTGTGAATGGCCTGTTCCTCATCTTCACCGCCTTCTTCATTTTCTCAGAAGGCGTAGAGGTATGCCACAGAACACAATGGGTTTGATTAGGGGTATTTCACATATTGAAAAGAACATTGATTTGAATGATTTTGATAGGCCTTGTCTTATATTGTCTAAGCACCTGTGATACAACAATATTATCAACTTTTATTTAAGATGGCCAATTCTCAATAACGATGTTGATTTGACTGGTCTTGTCTCCTGCTGCATCTGACAGAGGGCTTTGGAGCCGCCACACGTGAATCACGATCGTCTGCTCCCCGTGTCTGTCGCTGGGCTGCTGGTGAACCTGGTGGGCATCTTTGTATTTCAGCACGGGGGCCACGGCCACTCTCACGGAGGGGATGAAGGTAATATGAGGACATCGCTCTCTCTTTCCCTGTAGTCACTTTGCACATCTACCATATTACTCCTTGTTTTCCTAATCTTCATTCTCTCGCAAGTGGTCACTCCATGCTGTCCTGATAGTCCCTGTACTGCTTCTATGCTAGGCCTAAAAGCATATAGTGTTGGGGTGGAGCCATGAGTTGATTGAACTCATGCACCCATCACTTGTGTTCCCTAAAGTTCCTTTACTTGGTGGTCCCCCAAGCTGTTCTCTCAAATTCCCTCAGACACTGCCTAACCCCTTTCTGCTCTTAAGTCACCAGTCACTGTACACTTTTCAAACACTCTAATCGCTTGTCTCATATGTGGCGCGATACTAAACAAAAAAAAAAGAGACTGCCTCTCACTGTCAACTGCGTTTATTTTCAGCAAACTTAACATGTGTAAATATTTTTATGAACATAACTAGATTAAATAACTGAGACATACTGAACAAGTTCCACAGACATGCGACTAATAGAAATTGAATAATGTATCCCTGAACAAAGGGAGGTCAAAATCAAAAGTAACAGTCGGTATCTGGTGTGGCCACCAGCTGCATTAAGTACTGCAGTGCATCTCCTCCTCATGAACTGCACCAGATTTGCCAGTTCTTGCTGTGAGATGTTACCCCACTCTTCCACCAAGGCACCTGCAAGTTCCCGAACATTTCTGGGGGGAATGGCCCTAGCCCTCACCCTCCGATCCAACAGGTCCCAGACGTGCTCAATGGGGTTGAGATCCGGGCTCTTCGCTGGCCATGGCAGAACAGACATTCCTATCTTGCAGGAAATCACGCACAGAACGAGGAGTATGGCTGGTGGCATTGTCATGCTGGAGGGTCATGTAAGGATGAACCTGCAGGAAGGGTACTACATGAGGGAGGAGGATGTATTCCCTGTAACGCACAGCGTTGAGATTACCTGCAATGACAAGCTCAGTCCGATGATGCTGTGACACACCGCCCCAGACCTTGACGGACTATCCATCTCCAAATCGATCCCACTCCAGAGTACAGGCCTCGGTGTAACGCTCATTTCTTCAACGATAAACGGGAATCCGACCATCACCCCCGGTGAGACAAAACCACGACTCGTCAGTGAAGCGCACTTTTTGCCAGTCCTGTCTGGTCCAGCGACGGTGGGTTTGTGCCCATAGGCGATGTTGTTGCTGATGACGTCTGAGGACCTGCCTTACAACAGGCCTACAAGCCCTCAGTCCAACCTCTTTCAGCCTATTGCGGACAGTCTGAACACTGATTGAGGGATTGTGTTCCTGGTGTAACTCTGGCAGTTGTTGTTGCCATCCTGTACCTGTCCTGCAGGTGTGATGTTCGGATGTACCGATCTTGTGCAGGTTTTACACGTGGTCTGCCACAGTTGTCCATCCCGTCTCCCTGTAGCGCTGTCTTGGGCGTCTCACTGTACAGACATTGCAATTTATTGCCCTGGCCACATCTCTTTAGTATCCTAAGTTTTCATAACTGTGACCTTAATTTCCTACCGTCTGTAAGCTGTTAGTGTCTTAACGACCGTTCCACAGGTGCATGTTCATTAATTGTTATGGTTCATTGAACAAGCATGGGAAACTGTGTTCAAGCCCTTTACATTAGAGATCTGTGAAGTTATTTGGATTTTTATGAATTATCAGGGTCCTGAGAAAGGGACGTTTTTTAAAAAAGCATTTTTTTTTTACTGAGTTTAGTTGTGGCAGGAAATTGAGTCGCACTACCTGCACCTGACTTAAGGCTGCAGCACATGATATGCAGCTCAGTCTGAGCTTCGCATCCAGTCAAAGATGACAAACACTCCTCTGCAATGGCAGTTTAATTTAGTTCACCATTCTGCAAACGTCATTGCTGCTGCTTGTGCTCATCTCAGCTCCACCTTTCATGGTTTGCTCTTCTGTCTGTCAGGGGAGATTGACTCTGCTCTGCCTATAGTGTGGCTTTGGTCAGTTTGATTAGCTATTTATGCTCTCAATAATTGAATGGGTAAACCTAACGGTTAAGGTTTACCCATTTAAATTGTTGGGAACAAAAAGTGTGCAACTTTATTTTTTAGAAATTATACAGTGCATTTGGAAAGTATTCAGACCCCTTCCCTTTTTCCACATTCTTACATTACAGCCTTAATCTAAAATGGATTCAATAAAAAAAAAAGTTTCTCATCAATCTACACACAAAGCAAAAACAGGTTTTTAGATATTTTTTTTTTGTTAATTTATAAAAAATTAAATAAAACCAAACATTTACGTAAGTATTCATACCCTTTGCTATGAGACTTGAAATTGAGCTCATCCTGTTTCCATTGATCATGGTTGAGATGTTTCTACAACTTGATTTGGAGTACATGTGGTAAATTCAATCGATTGAACATGATTTGGAAAGGCATACACCTGTCTATAAGTTGACAGTTCATGTCAGCACAAAACCCAAGCCATAAGTTCAAAGGAGTTGTGTGTAGAGCTCTGAGACAGGATTGTGTCGAGGCACAGATCTGGGAAAGAGTACAAAAAATGTCTGCAGCATTGAAGGTCCCCAAGAACACAGTGGCCTCCATCTTTTTTAAATGGAGAAGTTTGTAACCACCAAGACTCTTCCTTGAGCTGGCCGTACGGCCAAACTGAGTAATCTGGGGAGAAGGGCCTTGGTCAGTGAGGTGACCAGAACCCGATGGTCACTCTGACAGAGCTTCAGGGTTCCTCTGTGGAGATGGGACAACCATCTCTGCAGCACTCCACTAATCAAGCCTTAATGGTAGAATGGGCAGACGGAAGCCACTTCTCAGTAATAGGCTCATGACAGCCCGCTTGGAGTTTACCAGAAAGCACCTAATAAAGGACTCTGACCATGAGAAACAAGCTTCACTGGTCTGATGAAACCAAGATTGAGCTCTTTGGCCTGAATACCCAAGCATCACGTCTGGAGGAAACATGGCACCATCACTAGGGTGAAGCATGGTGGTGGCAGCATCATGCTGTGGGGATGTTTTTCAGCAGCAGGGATTGGGAGACCAGTCAGGATCGAGGGAAAGATGAACGGAGCAAAGTACTGAGATCTTTGATGAAAACCTGCTCCAAAGTGCTCAGGACCTCAGGCTGGTGCGCCACACACACAGCCAAGACAACACGGGAGTGGCTTCAGGACAAGTCTCAATGTCCTTGAGTGGCCGAGCCAGAGCCCGATCAAACATCTCTGGAGAGACCTGAAAATATCTGTGCTGCGACGTTCCTCATCCAACCTGGCAGAGCTTGAGAGGATCTGTGGAAAAGAATTGGAGAAACTCCCCAAGTACAGGTGTGCCAAGCGTATACCGTCATACTCACGGCTGTTATTGCTGCCAAAGGTGCTTCAAAGTACTGAGTAAAAGGGTCTGGATATGTGTGTGATAATTCAGTTTTGTATTTTGCAAACATTTCTAAAAACCTGTTATGCTTTGTCTTTATGGGGTATTGTGTGTAGATTGAGGAACTTACCTTTTTTTTTTTTAAAGACAATGTGAAAAGTCAAGGAGTCGGAATACTTTCCCTTAGTCGGCACCTCTCCAAACATTGAGTGCTTTTACAGAACACATTCCTCAAGTAGGGCGCACCCCCTAATAGACCCTAAACACCAAGACCAAATTATTAGTCATTCGCCTTTTTTATGTTCAATGGAACTGACAACACAAATGTATTTGTAGGTGTAATGTGTGTTTTATGGTCTTTTGCAGGTCACAGCCACAGCCACTCTCTGTTCAATGGCAATGCAGGTCACGGACACAGCCATGGGGGGCATGGGCACGAGTCCAAACATGGAGATGGGCACGAGCACAGCCATGGAGATGGACACGGGCACAGCCACGGAGGGCACGGACATGGACACAGCCACTCCCACGAGGAGCCCCACTGCCATGGTAAGGCAAATGCCTGTAACGCAGTATGAGAGATTAATTTTGTTCTAGAATTGGTAGTTATTTCAGTGGCATCCAATGTTTTTAAAATCTTAATTTAGGTAAATACGCAAAACCATTTGAGGAGAGTGAATGTGCAGTGTATGATTTGTGGCAACTGGCAACAATTTCCTAAAAAAAATCACAATTGTTGGTGATTTTATTGAAGCCCATTTAAAATGAGTTTTCTGCTTCTGTGTGTTTGCTTTAAAAGTCCAATCCCAAATCAATTCCTACCTGGGTCTGTGATGTCTCTTTAAAATAAATGTTTTTTTTTAAAGCTCTGCACACACTGGATAAGTTGCCCAAATGTGCAAAATTCCACCTTGCCTAAAACACTAGGTGGCGATATTGCCACACTGCTGAGGCTGTCTGCTCAAGGGGACTCAATGATGGTCAGGGCAGGGGGATTAGTTTATTAGGCCTGAATGTTCACTATGCAATTCTTGACTGTTCGCTCTACTGTTGTCTATTGCTATTCACACAATTTAGTATTTGCTAGAACTTGATATGTGAGCTGGAGCTTTAAGCATATGTGGCAGCACTTCACTCCCCTTTCGTTGTGTCCCAGCAGAAGTCTCCATGAACCTATCCAGGTAGTTGAAAGGCTGTTGTAAATCTCATTTGTGGTTTGCCCTGTTTTCTATAGTCAATACTAATTGTCTGCTGTATTTAATTAATGCATGAATTGTATTTTATTTCAGATGAACTGCACACGCCAGGGAAGGGCTCCAGCAAACAGATATTGCAAGGTACTGAACATTGAAATGACTTGACTAATTTGATGCAGCTTTTTACTCGTCTTTGTTCACCTTACAGCCTTATTCTAAAATTGATTTAAAAAAATATATTTTTCCTCGTCAATTTGTACACACTATCCCATAATGACAAAGTAAAAACAGTTTATTTGTGTTTATAAAAAAATATTTTTTTACAAACCATTAACATAAGTATTCAGACTCTTTACTCAGCACTTTGTTGAAGCACCTTTGGCAGCGATTACAGCCTCGAGTCTTCTTGGGGATTACGCTACAAGCTTGGCACACCTGTATTTGGGGAGTTTGTACCATTCTTCTCTGCAGATCCTCATGTGTTTTGGCTGTGTGCTTAGGGTCGCTGTCCTGTTGGAAGGTGAATCTTCACCTCAGTCTGAGGTCCTGAGTGCTCTGGAGCAGGTTTTCATCTAGGATCTCTCTGCACTTTGCTCCGTTCATCTTTACTTCGATCCTGACTAGTGTCTCAGTCCCTGCCGCTGACAAACATCACCACAGCATGACGCTGCCACCACAATGCTTCACCGTAGGGGTGGTGCCAGGTTTACTCCAGGCGTCACGCTTGGCATTCAGGCCAAAGAGGTGCCTTTTTGCCAAACTCCAAGTGGGCTGTCTTACTGAGGAGTGGCTTCCGTCTGGCCACTCTACCATAAAGGCCTGATTGGTTGAGTGCTGCAGAGATGGTTGTCCTTCTGGAAGGTTCTCCCATCTCCACAGAAGAACTCTAGAGCTCTGTCAGAGTGACCATCGGGTTCTTGGTCACCTCCCTTACCAAGCCATTCTCCCCCGCCTTGTTGCTCAGTTTGGCAGGGCGGCCAGCTCTAGGAAGAGTCTTGGTGGTTCCAAACCTCTTCCATTTAAGAATTATGGAGGCCACTATGTTCTTGCGGACCTTCAATGCTGCATAAATGTTTTGGTACCCATCCCCAGATCTGTGCCTTGACACAATCCTGTCTCAGAGCTCTACGGACAATTCCTTCTAACTCATGGCTTGGTTTATGCACTGACAATCACTGTCAACTCTGCCTTTCCAAATGATGTCCAATCAATTGAATTTACCACAGGTGGACTCCAATCAAATGGAAGCAGGATGCACTTGAGCTCAATTTCGAGTATCATAGAAAAGGATCTGAATACTTATGTAAATAAGTTTTAACATTTTTTTGTATACATTTGTAAAAAATTCTAAACATGTTTTTTGCTTTGTCATTATGGGGTATTGTGTGTAGATTTTATTTCTGAGAATAATGGATATGTAATCCATTTTAGAATAAGGCTGGTCCTTAACAAAATGTGTAAAGTCAAGGGGTCTGAATACTTTCCGAATGCACTGTATGTGGACTGTGCACAAACTATTTTGATCTTAAAATATTTACTCGCGTCAGACTTGGTAAACTACCAATCCGACACCTCTTTAATGGGCTATAATGTTGCATGTGAGATTGTAGAAGAATACTGTGGGGGGGGGTGGTTATGCATAGATGATAGGGTACGGCTGCCTTGACGTAGTCCTACAATCTGTTTGACAGTATTTCCAACATCTCTGCAAAAAACCTTTGAAATGGAGTGAGATTTAATGGGTCTGGTAACTTGAATTTGGTGGGGAAATGTCAAGGCACCATTACATCTGAGAGAGAGTCCAGGAGCACTGTCACTAAACTCCTTTGTCCAGGCTTCTGTGGGAAAGGGCTGAAAGGATAAAGTAGTTTGTCCCTTTCACCCGGCACATAGAGAGCAATGAAGAGAGCGAGAGCGACTGGGCCTTTTGGGAGGCCTGCTCAGGGGAAACACTGGGCCCACACAGAAGTTGGGGTGGCGTAGGGGGCTCTGGAGAACGGAGGAGGTGGATAGGAGAGGGGAAGGGGGAGCTGACAGTGCAAAAGGTGACTTAACCACGGTTCCCTTTTGGCCATTGATTGAGGACCTTGCCTCTTCTTTGGGTGGCATTGTTATGAAGCTAGAACCCAGGAGGTTGGTTGATATTTCTTTCGTCAAATTATAGGTTATAGGCACAGTAGCAAATTATACTTTTTTTTTCTTATTGACGTGCTCCTTTAAATACCTGGTAAATGCTTATTTTTTCCCTCCTTTATTTTGTGCTACAATGAATGTGTTACACAATATCTCAACTTCCGAAGGCTAACCCCAGCCAAACGCCAAAATGGAATTCCATTCATGTTGCATTTCAATTGAAGGACTAAACAAAAGTGGATTAAAATGGAGTTATAAAAAAATGGTAATTGACCACTATATATAAATGTTCTGATACTGTATCTAGTCATGGCCTTGACTGTTTATTTTTACTATTTTCTGCTTTGGAGAATAATAGTGAAGACCAACTATATGAAATAACACCTATGGAACCATGTAGTAACCAAAAACATCTAAATATATTTGAGATTCCTCAAAGTAATCACCCGTTGCCTTGATGACATCTTTGCACACTCTGGCACTCTTCACCTGGAACGCTTTTCCAACTGTCTTGTAGTTCCCACATGCTGAGCACTTGTTTTCCTTCACTCTGCTGTCCAACTCATCCCAAACCATCTCAATTGGTTTGAGGTCGGGTGATTGTGGAGGCCAGGTCATCTGATGCAGCACTCCATCCCTCTCCTTCTTGTCAAATAACCCGTACACAGCCTGGAGGTATCTTGGGTCATTGTCCTGTTGAAAAACAAATGATAGCCCCACTAAGCACAAACCAAATGGGAAGGCGCATCTCTGCAGAATTCTGTAATAGCCATGCTGATTAAGTGTACCTTGAATTATAAATAAATCACTGACAGTGTCACCAGCAAAGCACCATCACACTCCCTCCATGCTTCACCTACTCTGCGTCTCACAAAGACACGGTGCTTGGAACCGAAAATCTAAAATTTGGACTCATCAGACCAAAGGACCGATTTCCACCGGTCTAATGTCAATTGCTCATGTTTCTTGGCCCAAGTCTCTTCTTATTGGTGTCCTTTAGTAGTGGATTCTTTGCAGCAATTTGACCATGAAGGCCTGATTCACGCAGTCTCCTCTGTCTTGTTATTTGAACTCTGAAGCATTTATTTGGGCTGAAATTTCTGAGGTTGGTAACTTATCCTCTGCAGCAGAGGTAACTCTGTCTTCCTTTCCTGTGGCGGTCCTCAAGAGAGCCAGTTTCATCATAGCGCTTGATCATTTCAAGTGTAGTCGCAAAAACTTTCCAGATTGACTGACCTTAAAGTAATGATGGACTGTCATTTCTCTTTGCTTATTTGAACTGTCCTTGCCATAATATGGACTTGGTATTTGACCAAATAGGGCTGTCTTCTGTGTACCACCCCTACCTTGTTACAGCATAACTGATTGGCTTAAACACCTTAAGAAGGAAAGAAATTCCACAAATGTACTTAACAAGGCACACCTGTTATTTGAAATGCATTCCAGGTGACTAGCTCATGAAGCTGGTTGAGCGAATGCCAAGAGTGTGCAAAGCTGTCATCAAGGCAAAGGGTGGCTATTTAAAAAAAAATTCAAATAAAACATTTGGATTTGTTTAACACTTGTTATGGTTACTACAGGATTCCATGTATGTGTGTTATTTTATAATTTTGCTGTCTTCACTATTATTCTACAATGTAAAGAATAGTAAAATGAAAGAAAAACCCTTGAATGAGTAGGTGTTTAAACTTTTGACTGGTACTATATATATCTATATTGTGTTTTGCTGCGGGACAAATTATTTGTAGATGAGGATGATCTGAAATACTTAAGACAACCCATGTTGTTTCACAGGGGTGTTTTTACATATCGTAGCTGACACTCTGGGCAGTGTGGGAGTGATCATCTCAGCGCTCCTGATGCAGAAGTATGACCTGATGATCGCTGACCCCATCTGCTCCATGTGCATCTCCATTCTGATCGGAGTCAGGTCAGTTGACCTCGCACAGTAGTACGATTCCCAACAGGCCACACACTCATTTCTACAAATATTCCCGCAAGCGAGAAACTTGGAAGGCCATCGTCACACTGCTGCAGGAAAGTACCACACACACATACTCAGGGCTAGATTTACTGTGTCGTTTTCACCAGTACAATTTGGAACTGTTGTCTTCAGGATGGATTGAAAATGCCTTCAAAGGAAGCTCAAAACAGTCATGTACTTCTCTTTTTAGGCAATATTGCCTTTGTTTGATTTCTGCACTGGTGCAGCCACTTCATTAAGCACCCCAATAGATATTTTTTACCTCACGTGTCGGTCACTTTGTTTTCGCCTTGCCAACGTAACAACCGAACACCAGAGCAATTTCACAAGAATCCCCATCTATTGAACACTCCACATGTAGGGCTGAACCCAGGGAATATTACACACTGGCTTCTCCCATGATGATGAGTATTGGTATTCTGCTATTCAGCTAAATGTCTTTAAGGGTGGGTCAGTCTCCACCGTAGACCCACTTCTCCTGGTGCTGCAGAACAAGATGAAACGACAGAGAAGGCAAGCATGCATTCGGGCATGTTGTCTCACCACTTCAAATTGGCCACTGTTAATCTTTCTCAAACGCTGCCAACACCACTGTAAAGTGCAGAATTACAGGACTTGTACAGTGGGGTGGAGTCTTTGTGGCTCCCAGAACATATGGCATCCCAGAAATCATGCTCTGTCCTGCTTTGTAGCATTCTTCAAACGTTTACTGCCAAGATGTTGCCAAGTAGACTTTTTATGCAGTGTAAGAGTCATGCTCTCTCTACACTAAATAATGTCCAGCATTAATTTGAATGCTCTGTGTAGCCTACATCTGACTTAGGGAGCTTTAGTAAATATGACTCATGATTTACGTCAAGCTTCAGGAAGTTTCATCAACCAGTAAACTTAAACTGGTTTCTTCATTTGGGGTGAAGACCGAGCGAGCCAACCTCAGCAGACAGAACTAGTCGCACTTGCAATAGTGCCAGTCACTCCAACAGGCCGACTGGGAGGGCCAAGAATTGTTCCTTGACCACCTGGCCGTTCCCAGCAGAAAGGCGGTGTAGCCCAACTTTTTTTTACACAGCGTGTGACCCTACGAGAAGCGAGAGAGTGACATTTTGGCATCGAAATAATAGATGAAGCTTTTCAGATTTTGTTATCCAGTGGTAGATGGACCTGCAAAACTGCTGAAATCCAGAGGGATTTGAAAAAAGATATTTGGTGAGGAATGGACTTGAATGAGTCTTGAGACCCAGAAAAGAGGCATTTAGTTCTTAGTGGCTCTCCTGCTCATGTTTTGCTCAATTCTTCACTGTCCTCTGTTAGTCGTACAGTAGTGACAAAGTGGTTGGGGAGAGGGCCCCATTATGCAAATGTAAACTCCGTGAGTAAAGCCTCTCTGGTAAACTTGTTCGCCATCTCTGTCTTTGAGCCTTTTCTTCCCTCCTCTGGAATGTGGTCGTGATCTGTGACTGTTCCGTTTTAAATATGTGTGAACAAAGCCATCCTTTTTAGTGTGGCTTTCTCCCCCTTTTCTTGATCTGCCTGAGTGGGGTTTTGTCCTTGAGACTTAAGCATTTTTCCTCAAGTTTTTCTCGATAGCCATCTGTGAAAGGCAAAGAAATTAACAGTTCACATGTTGGACAATGAGAACAAACGAACCCACCTAGGCTTATTCTACAGCATGTTGCATTCCATCTTGGAACCGAGCGAGGCTCGTAAAAGAGCCATTTCAATACAGGTGTGAAATGGAACAAGTGAGGGAAGAATGAAGAGGGAGAGGAGCAAATAAAATAATGAAGCAGATTTGAGCCCCAAAATAAGTAGCGAAAAACATACAACTAACCTCCAACGTTGTAAAACCACCTAATCCGCAGCTGGTATTTGGCTATTATTTTCAGAATGTTTGTACTTGTTTTTGTTAAGTGGCTGGACAGGGAAAAAATAGAGAGCGAGAGTAGTCAAACAGGGATTTGAAAACATTTCCCCTTTGGACATTTTGTTGGACCCCACCCAGATGGTTGTGCGGGATCGGAGATTAATTTCCACGGGCCTTGATGCGTGTTGTTTTGTCGTGAATATTTGTTTTGAGTGTAATCACCTTCCTGTTAGTTTAAGTTCTGTGTGAAGTTATTTTGGGACCTCGTATTATGATATCTTGATAACCTTTTAGCACTGCAAAAAGGGCTGGATTTATTCCAGAACAACGCAAAATGAAAGTTGTGTAATTACTTGAAGTATATTCCCCACCGTTCTGGAATTGCCATCATCCATTTGTGGGATTCAAGATTCAAACAATATTGGCCTACAGATATGATTTTTCTATTTGATTACCCAGTGAAATGGACCGTAGTTCTCTCTCTGTTATTGGACCGGCAGAAGGACAGTGGGTTGTTTGGAGAAATGGAAGTCAGTGTGTGTGCTCCCTGAACCTCAGCTGGTTGACCATGTTTTATTTTATTTTGCTGACGTCGACCACATTTGGAGGCAGGAGGACTATTAAGGGGGGGGGGGCAGTTTTCCCATCCTCCCTGAATGGCCATACTTGGAAGAAACCTTTGCAGCTTGCAAAAACTATACAGAACCAAGCACAGACCCTTTGCACGTGTGTGTTTGCCTTGGGCCGTCCCAGTGTGTTTCTTTGTGTGTGCCTCGGTCAAGGCCTGGTGGCTGCTGGCCTCGCACCAAAGGGGGAATATCTGGGTTGGCTGTGGACAGATGGAACAGTCTGTGCAGCCTGTGATTAGAGAGTGGAGAGAGGTGGTTAGAGGCCCCTGCGGGCCCCTTGGCTCTCTCTGTGGGGCTGTGGGTTAGCTGTGGCCTTATGTGGGACTCTGCTGCTGGGACCAAGAGCCCGGCTGAGGCTCCTCCCTCCCTGCTGGAGGAAAAGGCTGGGTAATGACTCCCAGGTGAAAGCCTGGAAACCAGATAAGGTAGGCGTGAATAAATTAGGACACTATGTAAATACGAGTACTAATCAAGGCCTTTTGGGACAGTGATTTGGCTCATTTGAAATGAGGATAACTATTGGAAGGATGTTAAAGAGACGACGGTGTGCTAAGATGAATTGGCTTTAGTGTGGCAACTCATTGTTAGATGTTTGAACAGTACATACCCAGGTGCCATACAAAAGTACATTGATTACATATAACGGGTGAGTGCTATGCGTTAACTTGAATGCTGTTTTATTTTGACCCAATTATTGAAGGCTTGAAGTTGAAGCATTTAAAAATAATAATAATACAATTCATCACTTCCAAACTCGTACATAATTAGTCATAGTGTACTCTTACCTTTGACCTCTGTTACATCATTCCCTTGAGGTATTTCCTTTCATGAACTAGACTTGGCAGAAGAGCCATCGTGTTGGCTGGTAATGAAGGTGAGGGCTTGAGGTTAGGTAATGAGCCCTTCCTCAACATAACCACTGTGAAAGCCCTTTCTGTTGCGGAGGGCCTTTCACATAGGGCCTTGTGTTTTCAGTGTTCCCTCTTTAATGCTGTCACGTTTCCTTGAGTTGAGGAGACATAACGAGTTGAAAGATGGGAAAAGGCAGAAAGTTGACACTACTTTTGTCAATTCTTGACAATAACCAGGTTTTCATCCAACTATCCAATACCTGACGCGTAAAAAAAGAAAAAAACGTCACAACAGGGCTGATGGAAACATGACATGTCTGTACAATTTCATAAATGTCGACACGCCATTTGTTCATTCGACGTTGTGGCATCTTGTCGGTAAAATGAATGATGATCGCTGCTTGGCTGCCAATTAGCAAATACAATTATTGCTCTTATCCATATCTCATCATATAACCTGTCCACTTTATCAGCGAACTTCTCGAGCATGTGTCAACAAGACTGGGCAAATTTGCTATATTATCGTTAAAGTTTGATAAAACCATTGGTAGAGTTGAAAATGCGATAAACAAATTTATTTTAAGAGTTTTATTTATATTTAATGCAGAATTTTGAATATTCGCATATAAATCTGTCACCAGTTGGATAGAAACCCAGCTACTGGTCAGTTTCATTGTATTACCTTTTTTAAAATTTTAATTACAATGTAGAGTAGTTTCGGCCTCCCCTGTCTACTAAACCCACACCATTTTGTTTAAGGTAACCATCCTAGTGTAGCTGACTGTAATAATAGGTTTTTCATGCTCCTTTGAATCAGAGGGACTTCTGATGGTTTTGGATGTGGGGAGATTTCACTAGCATGTCATGCTTAACCCACATGTCCTACATTGCCATTGGCTCTCTATTTAATAACAGGTTTACATGTTCTTTTGAATTGTTATTTCACCTCTTTTTCAGTGGCTTGGGTCAGTATCGTGTTCAAGGCCATGCGTCTGAGATTTATGTATCCATCTCAAACTGTGTTTCTAACTTCTCAACCCATGTTATCCATGGCAGGTCTGTGTCCTTTTTTAGATGTTCTCATGATGAACACATGCTTTCATTCAGAACGGGTGGATGTAGGCTTAATTTTCTTCTGGTCTTGTCGTGGTGGAGCTTCCATAGTTTTGCTTCATTGTTCAACTCCAAGACTGTGCGCCAAGGCCTTGAAGAATGTGGGTCTGACTCCCCCTCTTTACAACTTGGGGAATTCCAGAACAGTGTTGACACTTTGGCAGCCCCTCATTGGAAGAGCATTATTTTCCCCATTGGGAAGAAACGGGATTTGCTTCAACCTCATCATGCAGTAACGTCAGTGAGTCAAATGTTGCCTACTGTTTAGTATTGGTTGCCTGGTGAGTGTGATGTTCCCACTTTGTTTTCTTTTTTTGGGGTGGTACATCTCCCTTGACTGAGGGGTTTAGGCCTATACTGCTCTTGCTACTGTTATATCGATAATACTTAGTGGCTGATTATTGTGTGCCTTGCTAAAGATCCTGTACTTGTTAGACGTCCACTAATTGGTGAGAAAATGTTTGGTGAATTGGTTTCCAAGATGCCAATACCAGGGATGTTACATATTGGTGCTTTGAGTCTTGGTTCAAAGCTCAAAATCAGGGGACTCAAACGCATTCCATGGAGGGCCTAGTATCTTCTGGGTTTTTTCTTTTCAATTAAGACAGAGACAACCAGGTGAGGGGAGTTTCTTACCAATTAGTGATCTTAATTCTTCAGTCAAGTACAAGGGAGGAGCGAAAACGCTTCATCACAAAGCTTTATCGATACGTATGCTATGATGCTGGTAAAGTTCTTGCGCACCTACAGTGCTGGTCATAAAAAAAGCTAGCTAGCTCGTGGATGCAAACAATATTCTTCCCCAAAAACATAGCAAAACGACATCTGTTTCCGTAGTTATAGTTAGCTAGCTAACTATATAGCTGTAACGTTAGCTTTGGGCAACAGGGTTAAGTAGTTGGCTAGCTATTTATTTTCTTGAACTGAAGTTATACAGTATGTATAAGCTGGAAGTAAAAGCCTGTGTTGTTGTCCATTAGTTTACTTCAATTAGGGAAGGTAGGGTTTATATAAACCCTACCTTCCCTAATTGAAGTAAACTAATGGACAACACATGCTTTTACTTCCAGCTTATACATACTGTATACATTTTACAATAGTTATATTTTGTTTGTTTTTAGTCTCATCCTTCAGCTACTAGTTGGTTTTTGATTCAATGCAACTTTGTGATTGAAGACAGTATTGCATTCTGGAAAATATCATAGAATGTTTCTATAATTTACCAGTATGAATTCAATATTTTCATTAATCAAATCAGGGAGCAAAACAAAGACACAAGCTCCTGACTCCTGAGATTCTATACTATTGGTTATTGGCTGCTTCCACAGTAGCATACAGTACATGGTCAGTACACCACACGTATTACACAAAATGCTTCTGTGTGCTGAATTGTTAAGTGTGTTACCACAGCGTTTACTGGCCAGGAGTGCTGAAGAGTCAGGAAATGGATGGATCACTTAACGGCTCCTCATTTGGCTACTGTTAATGTCAGGCTGGCACAAATAAAAGCTTCTCTAATTGCTGCCCATACCTTCATAATCGTAACTAGTCAACTGGGGAAGAGGAAGTCACTGGCATTTCACAAGATGCCTTTCCTTCCACTTATTACCAAATATTTTTAGACATTGGCCTTAAATTTCCCTGCGGAAATCGAATTTTAACATATCAAAATCCCCCTGTTTAACCCTCTAGATTTGGGGGGTTCTAGGCTAATATATGAAATTGTTTTAAGATGGTCATACCAAGGATTATTTAGCTATTTTATTTTGACTAAAGACTCCTTTTAAGGTATCTAAAAAATTATATATACAGTTGAAGTCGGAAGTTTACATACACCTTAGCCAAATACATTTAATCCCAGTAAAAATTCCCTGTCTTAGGTCAGTTAGGATCACCACTTTATTTTAACAATGTGAAATGTCAGAATAATATTAGTGATTTATTTCAGCTGTTTCTTTCATCACATTCCCAGTGGGTCAGAAGTTTACATGCACTCAATTAGTATTTGGTTGCATTGCCTTTAAATTGTTTTAACTTGGGTCCAATGTGTCAGGTAGCTTTCCACAAGCTTCCCACAATAAGTTGGGCCCATTCCTCCTGACAGAGCTGGTGTAACTAAGTCAGGTTTGTAGGCTTCCTTGCTCGCACATGCTTTTTCAGTTTTGCCCACAAATGTTCTATAGAATTGAGGTCAGGGCTTTGTTGTCCTTAAGCCATTTTGCCACAACTGTGGAAGTATGCTTGGGGTCATTGTCCATTTGGAAGACCCAATTGCGACCAAGCTTTAACTTCCTGACTGATGTCTTGATGTTGCTTCAATATAATAATAATAATAATAATAATATATGCCATTTCGCAGACGCTTTTATCCAAAGCGACTTATATTCACAAAATAGATGGCATCATGAGGTAAAATTGTGAAGTGCACCAGTCCCTCCTGCAGCAAAGCGCCTCCACAACATGATGCTGCCACCTCTGTGCTTCATGGTTGGGATGCTGCTCTTCAGCTTGCAAGCCTCCCCCTTTCTCCTCTAAACATAATGATGGTCATTATGGCCAAACAGTTCTATTTTTGTTTCATTAGACCAGAGGACATTTCTCCAAAAAGTATGATCTTTGTCCCCATTTGCAGTTGCAAACCGTAGTCTGGCTTTTTTATGGTGGTTTTGGAGCAGTGGCCTCTTCCTTGCTGAGCGACCTTTCAGGTTATGTTGATATAGGACTCGTTTAACAGTGGATATAGATACTTTTGTACCTGTTTCCTCCAGCATCTTCACAAGGTCCTTTGCTGTTGTTCTGGGATTGATTTGCACATTTCCCACCAAAATACGTTAATATCTAGGAGACAAAGCGTCTCCTTCCTGAGCGGTATGACGGCTGCGTGGTCCCATGGTGTTTATACTTGCGTACTATTGTTTGTACAGATGAACATTGATACCTTCAGGCGTTTGGAAATTGCTAACAAATTCACTACATGGAACAATAGATGGTTCCAAAAAACATCTAAAGGAAGTTTGTTCTGACGTGTCTGTGATATATAAGAAAGATCAGGAAATGTATTTATCCCCTTAGTTTAAATGTCTAAAATATCTCCATATATACACTTCCATTCATAAAAATAAAAAAAACTGGTCCCAGGGACTTTCAGACGAGGCTTGTGGGTATCCTAGAGCAAAATGGGGAGAGACACCTTTCAATAGTGGTCATAACCGTTTGGATACTACAGACATTTTCGTGAGAAGACCGATTTTTGGGATGTCTCATGGTGTGACAAACACCGCTCTAGCTCTGTCACCTTTCACTGCAGATACAGAAGGGTGATATCAGTGTATTGAGAAGCAGCCCATTGAAAATATTATCTTAAAGAACAGACCGACGTAAACAAAACTCTTTCCCATTTGTTTATTTAGCTTCAATTCAAAGACCGTTTTGAGAAAATGGTTGTCATTTAAGTTGTTACAAAATCACAGTCAAAACAAAGTTCATGGCTGTTACAATTGTGGAATACATGTCATGAATAAGGAGTCAATGTGACTTTAAATTTCTTCAAAGGTTCTCTTTTCCCGTCGGCCATTATCAAGTCTTTGATTTCATATTAACATGTTGGGTAGGGGAACGTTGGCTACATTTCGACCGGACCCTTAAGACTCAGAGGCAAAGCTGAAGAATGTGCCGTAGCCTATATGCCGACGAGCTGGTTAGTGTAGTGTGCTACTAGCATGTAGTGCAAGGAAGACTGTAGACGTGGAGGAAGAGCAAAGGGAAAGTTTTGCCCACGTTGACATGGGCCGAGTGGGGCTTCTGGTGGGGTGTAGGGGATTCAGGGATAATGACGGGGAGAAGAGGGGAGTGAGTGGGGTTTTGGGAACGGGGAAAGCTGCCAAACCCTCTGATGGCTCACATATGCTGTAGTGGTCGGCCTTGTGGCTTTGGTATAGGGGTTAGGCGGGACATGCAATGGGATTTTTTTTTAAACTGTGGCCGTGAGATGGTTGCGAGGAGACAAAAGGAATGATCAAGAATGGCTGACGTGGCACTGTCCAGCCTCATGAAGTCATTGTTCAACTATGCTAGTAGCCTCGGCTGCAGCCAGCTAGGATCTGCAGTGCAGTATTCCTGCTCTCTGAAAGCAGCTTCTGTGACTTCCAATTCTGTATGGTATGGCCCTACCTGCATAGTCTTGAGTACCAATCCCTTTGGCAAGCTTTCCACTCCTTGTCATTGATAAAGAATGTTTGACTTTGTTAAAAACAAACATTTAGCTGTTAGCTAGGCACGTTGTTGTAGTTTAGATTTTAAGCCTCAAAATAAGATATTTTGTGGTTCTAATTGCAGTATGTATTTACACTGAGCTAGCAACTTTTGACAGGATTGTCTGGGCAAATACGGTTTCTTAGCAACCGGATACCAAGGTGAAGACTGGGTTTGCCAGGTCTAGCCCAAATTTCTAGCACAATCTGCCCACAAGGCTTGAAAAACTAGCCCCAAAAAATGAATGCACAGTGAGAGGAGTTGTCATATTTATACAAACCCTTTCCCCATAACGTTATCGAGCGAATTAAGGAATATCAACATAAGAAGCAAAACTCTGTTGTCATCAATATAATAATTATTGTGAGCTAACGTCATGTAAAAGGAATTTGAATAAGCCGGGAGAGAAGAAAATGTATCTTTATTAAACTTGGCAGATGTCATTTTTAACTAGTTTGACTGCTAAAATTTGAAATGATCCCTTTTTGCATAACTATATATAAATCCGACAGGAGAGTTTTGAGTGACGAAATTTGGACAGAGGATCACAATCCCAAACATTGGGCTATTTTCTGGCAATTGTGCCATTGAGCCAGATGTTAATAAGACTACAACCCGTTTTATAACTGGCCTATTTGCACGATTGACTTGTCATTTCAATAGGCTAAATCTGGGTTTATGATGAATTCTATTTTGCATAGCTAGATACAGGTAGCCTGTAGCCCCTTTATAGGGCTACATAATATGGCCTACAGTAGCCTGGACAAGTGCTTGTGTTGGCCAATAACCTGCTGGAATAGGCTACTGAGGATGGTGTCATTTTCAATTGCCGACTCAAATATTAATAATATGGATATGAACTGAATAGGCCAATGCTTGTCTTTATTTTAATTATATATATTTTTTTACCTGTAGCCTAAGCTGACGCTTTCTAACAGCTGATCAGCAATTGCAATAGAGCTTTGACCATGATCACAATTGATAACTTCCAATTTAATTAACTAAACTTGGCCATTAATAATTGCATAACACAACGCTACAACAACAAACTGAAGTGGCACAAATTGATTTGCAATAACTCCAGAGATTTTGTAATTTCAACATTTTATTGTATCAAATGGTAGACTACGGTAGCCTATGACATAAATCAATAGGCCACTTGATGGCCAACATATGCAAACGTTTCATTGTGGACTTTTCCCCATAACCGAAGCATGCAAGGGAGTTCCAGAACTTCCATTTCAAATTTCCACTCGCGCAGCGCTCAAACCCTTCACTTGATACAGTTTTCCGTAAGCAAAAGTGGACACAGAATGCAGTTTAAACCACCGAGCGAGGTTATCTAGTGCGCCATGTCATTTTCCAGGGCTTTGTTGCCTTTTTATTTCTTGACCCACATCAGTTCTATATTGCGTTAATGTTTTATGGACAACGGGTTGGAAATAAGTGTCTCCGTAATGATAATCTAAATAGCCTACATACAACCAATGTTTTTATTCACACACACACACACATCATTGCATAGAACTGGTAAAAAGTTGTCACGACGTGCGCGCTGCTGTCTCCTCGGCTGCCTGCTGCAGTGATTTCAACACGCACACCTCCGGCCCTCACGATCATTCACTCACTCAGCAACAGCCTCCTCACTGTCTGATAGTCCGCAGCAGCAGGTCACGGTGAAATATGTATATATATATTTTTTTTAAAGAGAAATGCAATGGCTGCCGCAGTGCAATTTAGAAGTACCCCCAAAACCTGCAACCAATACATTTTCACCAGTTTTCAAAGTAGCCCAATTTACGGGAATTTCAGATAGGACAACCGTGTGTGTGTGTGTGGGGGGGGGTGACGGTTCCAATATTTGCATAATTGTTGTGATTTGAGGATAGCTGTGAGGGTGATTGAATCAGGATACAAATCCTCATCTTTCCTAGAGCTCATTAATGTTCATATTTGAAGATGGCAGAAAGGACATTTTCTTTGGCACATGACAGAGTACAGGGAGTGGATTAGCCAAAGACTGGTACCTAGGCTACCACCTACATGCCTAACCAAGCAAGCTGTCATTGTCCAGGGTTCATATTGTTCAGCGTGACTTGTGCCCCAGAAGCACAATATCACTTTGGCCAGATGTGGCATGCCTTGGCCCTGGGTCTGCCAGTGTTGACAGGAAAACGTTGGGGAAGTAAGTCACGCTATTTTTCTCCCTTACCCTCTGTGCCACAGTGTAGTGCCTTTGCTGAGGGAGTCCATTGGGATTCTGATGCAGCGAACTCCGCCCTCTCTGGACAATGCCCTGCCAGAATGCTACCAGAGGGTAAGTGCTACACAACCATGCCTCAACCATACCCTCACGTCAATGCTGAACATGTTAAATGTTTAACAAGGGGAAATGGTCATATAAATCTAGGTGTGAACTGTGTGTGTTTGCAGGTGCAGCAGTTGCAGGGTGTGTACAATCTGCAGGAGCCTCACTTCTGGACCCTATGCACAGATGTCTACATTGGCACAGTCAAGCTGCTAATCGCACCTGACGCTGACAGCAAATGGATTCTAAGCCAAACGCACAACATTTTCACACAGGTAGGAGAAGAACCCATCCTTTTGTAACGTCAGACGGTCATTCTCCTACAAATACACACACTGATTATCCAGCAGCTGATGGGAAACCACAAAATCACTAACATTGGAACATGTGTAATTTACTTATTATGCAATGGGTGGGTCTAATCCTGAATAATGATTGGTTAAAAGCGCATTCCAGTCTATTCCACAAGTTACCACCGGCTAAATCGATGATGCCTATTAACTCTGTTCCATCTGACTGCACAATCCACTGTCTCATCAGCCCAGCCAGGCAAGCTATAAACTTGATCTCCACTATAAAAAATATCTAGACATTCTCATATTTCTAAAACTAACATTTAGTTTTTAACATCAGAGTTTTGTATAAACCTTGCTGTCTTTTAACGTTTTCAATGTTTGATCTCCAGCTGTCCCATAGTAACATGTAGGGTTCGGAGTCGGGACGGGAAGACGGCGTTTCTCAGCCAGTCAAAATCATGAATCAGCTGGCATCATTTTTATGGATATATACAAAGAAATGTCAATTGAAAAAAGGTCAAATGAAACGACGTGCAGCTAGTTTGCAGTCTTTACAGCTTCAGTTTTTGAAGTGATTGTGTTGTTGGCTAGCTCCTCTGAACAACAGTGTTCTGATGAGTGAACACATTTTCTATGCCGGGTGAAATCGCCTCATTAGCTCATTGTTATGGATGTATCCAAATAAATGTCACTAGAAAACAGCTTATGCAAATACAGCTACTGTTATTCTTTTGATGTGACTGGAAGTTAGCCGTAGTTGCCTAGCTAGCTAGCAAGGGATAAGAACGTTGCCAGCCGGTATGGCAATGGAACATTTAGAACAGACGACTGGGTCGCATCCATAGATAAAGAACAAAGACTGAACGACTTGGTCGCGTCTCTGACAACCGAACCAATAGAACGAATGACCAGCAGGCTTGGGTAGCAACCATAGATGTGTTGGGATTTTATTTTGTGGATGAATAAAATAATGTTAATGAAAACATGTTGGTAACCCGTTGTATAAGTGATAATGCCCTTGAAGCCGGTGTTTGGATGATATATTGGCACATCCTCCAAACACCGGCTTCGAGGGCATTATCACTTAAATAACCGCCAACTGGTCAGCAGCCTAAATGATGGTTTATGGACAGACAATCACTCTATTCAAGTCCAGGTGGAAGGTTTGAGAAACAAAGATGTAGCAGCCAAGTATTAAGAGCTCTGCCATTACCACTAGACCATCTTAACATTATCATTAGAATTACATTACACCTGTACTAGGTAATGACAGGCCACAGAAATGTCAGACATTAAAGGAACCATCTTCACTGTTGTGACGGGTGTTGAAGCAAATCGTGACTGGTTTTCTCCATTGTACTTGTCCACAGGCTGGAGTACGGCAACTGTATGTCCAGATAGAAGTGGCGACGATGTAGGACTCGTTCCTCGTCTCTCCCTGGGACCAAAGCCTCTGTGCTGCTGTGGGGTTTCCTCCCCACCCTTTCCCCCCTAAACCCTGCATCTCTCTGGGTTTTAAAGTCCACATCACAAACCAAGGACCAAGACGGAAGCAGCTACAGGACAAGTACACTGACTCTTGAGAGGACACAAGAAAACGGGGGAAACCAAAACTTGCCAATTACGATGCGACGTCTGCGGGGAAAATGAGAACTTTGCACACACCCACTTCCACCCATTCTACTGTTTAGGAAGTGTTTATCTTAATGTCAGAGACCTATTTTGGCTTTATCATTTCCCCCCTCATTTTAAGATGGGATTTTAATTCATTTTAAACTATTGTCTGCGTTTAAATTACACTTCAATGGACATTCGTGTTAAGCCCTGCAACCATGTAAGATCCATAGATGGTCTATTTTTATACGTCAATATGAGTCACACACAAATAACAAGGGGCATATTCCATTTGGCCATTTAGTTGCACTTTGCACACTTGAGCCGTTCAACTGTCATTCTGGGTTTCTTAAGTGCCTTTTTCACCAAATCATGGACTGGAATCATGTCCCTCCAGACCCAAAAGGAATCAGATGACCAACATGGGTCTTGTTATTCCAACCCCATCCTTGATCCAGCATCCCTTTGGGGGTTGTCATGGTATTTTTCCTAAGGGAATATTGTCATAATTCCCTGGACGGCACACAGTGGTTTTATTTGAACCATGAACAGCTGCGTACGACCTTGTCAAAGAGGATGGTTAAAACCGATGTAAGCCTAAAACCCATGATTTCATTGCCCTCATTGGTCTTACTTTAATGTAATGGGCCAAGTGTGTAGTTGGCCAGTTCCATTATTATTTTGAAATGTAATAAATGATTTTACTGCATATAATTTATTTTCTCTCATTACTGGCAGAGGTTGAGATTTTGATAGTTTAACTTGAAGAAAAGTTTCTGCACAGATTGCACATCAATGTTTATTCGAGAGAAGAGGTGGTGCACATTTTTAAATGTATTTTGCTCAGTTTGCGCTGTCATCCATGATTTCTTATCTGTACATTTTTATTTTTGACAATGTCATTAAATTGTTGCATATCAAGTAGGGCTTGACTATCTAGCACTGAAGAGCTACAGTTATTCAGCATTCACGGTAAACGCTGCATATTTCGTCTCGATTGGAAATGACCTTTTTTACATTTCAGAAGCTGTGAACTTCAGCGACCTGGAGGAGGAAAGGGAGTTGCTGCCGCCTTTTAAAAATCTATCCAACTCAGGAACTAGATGATGAATTTTAAGTGTCATTTAAACACAGTATTAATAAATCAGTGAAATATATGCTTTGGTCTGTGTAAGAAATATGTAAAACTCTTAATTCTGGTTTCATAGGCCCAGATAGGGGTCCAGGTTGACTTTTTGGCAGTAGTGCTGCGCATACCAGAAGATTGCACTTCATTTTCCAAGAATACAAAACAGCTTAATTTTTTACCAAGATAATCTGACTCAGTTATGTTCCTCCGTTACCTCTTCAATCATGGTAATAACATTTTGATGCCATAGCCAGCTAGCGTTGTGATTTTAGCTAAAGCACAGGGGATGAGGGATTGTTATTTTATTTAAGGGAAGCAAAGTAACAGATTGCCCATTAAAAAGCATTCATACCCCTTCCCTTTCACATTACAGCCTTGTTCTTAATCTACCCCTCAATTGAGCTCCGGTGCATCCTGTTTCTACATGATTAAGAAAGGCACACCTGTCTACATAAAGTCCTATAGTTCACAGTGCATGTCAGAACAAAAACTTTTCAAATGATGCAAAGTTATTTGCTGAATGTTAAATACAATGTCTTTAATGTATGGCTCGAATTGTCATGCTGATCAGAGATATTTATATGCTTTAGAATGACAGTTCTGGTGGGAAATACTGGATTATACCCGGGATGGAACGTTTAAATACATAACCCTAATGTCGATCCAGGCCTACTGGTGTGTTGGTATCGGTCAGCGGCTAGGCATGTCAAGTCAACAGAAGTTAGCAGGCCTATATGACACATGGTTCTGTGTGCTAGGTCGTTTGGAGATCCTGAGAGTCATTCTTGAGGCAGTATGTGTGCATTAGGAGGTGTACGTTGAGCTGTCGGTCATTCGGAGGTCCTGTAGTGCGTCGGGGGTGGCAGCTGACAAACGCAACATGTCTACCTCCAGCGGGTGCAGGTGACCCGTCACGATCATGGAATGCAGCGGGCCGCCCAGGTCACATGACGCCAGTTGGCGGAGTGTCCCCGCGCGGATGACCTGGTCCTCTGCTCCCACCCTGGCCAGACCCACACATATGGTCTCCTCGCTGATGGCTAGATGGAGAGTGAGGCAATTAGTGTTTTTTCTTTCACATTGTCACATTCAATTCAACATGACAGCAACTCACCCAGGTCATCTCCCCGCTCCCTCCTGTTTTGTACTATCTCCAGGAGCTGCTCAGCCGCCTGGCTCACGGTCATAAACCTGGGCGGTTCATAAATCTTACGGCCCCTTTACAAGAAAAAGAAACGAGGACGTTATTTATGGAGTAATGCAATGCCAATGGGTTCATACTGCCCAGACCTATAAGTGCTGTGGAGGTGACTTCTTCAGAATATAAAAGCTGAATCTAATAACCAGGTGAAGACAAAGCAAGCCCCTTTGTTACCAGTAGAGCCATTCAAAAGGAAGGAGAAAAGGACATGCCATTATGCTAAGCATTCAGTACTGTGCTGAGTAGCTCAGATGGGGCTATTCTCAGCTCTTTCAGCACTTTGAAATCAAGCATATTTTATTCTGGCAATGTTTCACTGTGGCTGTTCTGGTGCTAGATCAGAACTAAAATAACGGAGTCTCGTGTAAATCTCCTACGGTCATAAAATGCTTACAAAGCAAGCCAGAGATCTATTTGATAACTATGTTACTGGAAAGAAAACCTTCACAAATGTGTCTAAATTCCTTGGCCGGGGGGTGGAAGACGGGGTATTTTTCCCTTCGGCTAATACTGTATGGCATGAATCTCTCACTGCGCAAACATTTTAATATTGACCAAAATCATAGGGCATGTGTTTATTCCATTTCCTAGTAATAATATATATGCACCAGTAAACCTTGGAGAAATTAAGACTCTTTTCTGTCTTAAATGAAAACCATACTTTTCCCCTGTACATAACCCTTACATGGCAGATTACTGAAGTCCATTTCAGTTTTTATAGATTCACATATAAAACTACTTCCACGCAGGCTCCTGTTGGGAAAATAATTGCAGGACACCGCAAAGTGAACGAGGAGTTGACAACCTTCCTGCAAACCAATACATGATACAGTAACGCATTAGTGTGGAATGAGATGAACTGGCATCCAAAACAGACATGTCTGTTGATTCTCAAGTTTGAGACAAACGCAATGTGTTTGGGACTGGTTGTATGTCATCTTTTCTGAAAACACATGCAGGAGATTAACATACTAAATGTATTTCCTGAACCTGGCCCAATGAGACAACACTGACAACAGATTGTGTGTCCAAGTCAAACAAACCACTTTTTTTTTCTTTTTTTTTTTGACTCACTGGCCTGGCCCGTCTCCAGCTGCCAGTATAAATGTATGTTAAGTGAACGTCTGCAATAAACCTCAACTCTGCTCCGTTTCAGAGTCCTGCTGGATAGAAACACCACTGACCAGATATAAATCAGACGGCCCCCTCCCAGACAGTCCAGCGCACGAGGGGGAAAGGAGAGACTTACCTCATGAGGTTCTCCATGGACTGCTCTTTGACTTTGATATCTGAGGACAAAAAAAGGAGGGCTGTGGAGGTAATGAACCATTTCACAGATGTGGACAATTCCTTTTCCCCTCAAACTGGCCATGAACAACACATCTTGACAAATTACCCAAGGCCAGCTTGAGGAACTAAATATCCCTTTAAGTCTTCCATGGTCACCTTTAAGCCATTCCATTTTCAGGAAAATGTTACGCTCCGCTAGAATAATAATCATACATAATTTTGTTGAATATTAATGAAGTCAATAATCCTTACACAAAGACCATCAAAATCTTACCCAAACATTTTTTAATTAAAAAAAATATATATAAATCAGTATTAATCAAACAGGAACAATGGTCCTGCTAGTTTCATTACAGTGATGAGGTTTCCCTCATGTAGATGTATGGCGTACATGTTGTCCGGGGAAGTCATGATAGATGACCCAATCAGAGTTGTGCGTGCGTCTGCTTTTGTTGTCTGCGCTCGTTCTTCATCCTTTTAGAATCGTGCCCTTTGCTTCACGGGTGTGGAGGTGCCTTGGCTAATGCCAGGCTTTCCGATCCACTATTGAATAATGGGGGTTCATATCGGTGGGGTTCATATCAGTGAGCTCACAAGCGCACACACCCTTCTGCAGCTGGGGCCGCACCTGGGGACATATAGGGAACTTGGCCCACAGAGACAATAAGGGTGTGACCCAAAACCGTCTCCGCTTCAACCAGCATCCATTACCTCGAATTATAGGGCTCTCCCATGTGAGGTTCATAGGGAGGGGGCAACCCTCTGCGTCCAAACAAAAATCTCTTGCTCAAATAAACATAAATTATGAGCGTTCGGGCCATCTGCCTCTGCAGTCACAGCCGCCTTCCCATTACAGAAACCTACTCCCCAGTCTACTACTGTGACTGTGATTGAGGACTGTTTAATATGCACCCAGGGGATGACGCACCCAGGGGATGACACACACACAGGAGGGAAAAGGTCTTGGAGTAGAAACAGTCATAATGAGGGCTTTGTTCGGTCCCAGCCTCCCCGAGATGAAAGTGTGTAGAACTGACTGACTGGCTGGCACACACACACACACACACACACACACACACACACACACACACACACACACACAATATCCTCGCTCCTTTCCTCCACCTGGAAGGCAGACCAGCACCTTGACTGGAAGTAGGTCTGGAAGAATATGAGCTCTGAGGGACTGCCTGGAGAATCACTCAGACACACGTGTGCACGGATGTGACGTCCCATGTTTCCTCACCATGTGCTCGGGTGTGACCAGACCCAATGTTACTACGTAGCGTGAGCGGTCCATAATGGTTACGGGCATACTGTATGTATGCTATTCTGTAGGGATGATACCAGTATTGCGACACTCGTTAGTATAGTGGAAAAGGAAACAAAGCGGATTTAACTTCTTGATGAAAACGGCCCTAATGTTGGGAACAAACATCATTATGTTGTCATCCAGAGTCACATTTATCTATTTTACAAACAGCTGGTTTTTAAATGACCAAATAGTTTTTACAGCTTTGTGTTTTAATTTTTGCCATGGGGAAAAAAATATTGCAATACGGGTATCGTCTCAGCCCTACTATTCTGTACAGATTTTCCACTTCGTATTTTTTTCACGGTCCATATTAGGACAGTCCCTTGACTCCTAATATGGACACCGCGTCACTGGATGTTTATACTGATTTGGTTGGTTACTAAAAGAGATGAAACTGTAGGACTCACCAAGCAAACATAGTGTGTGCATCCCCAGGTCCCTGTTCTTCTTGATTTTATCGTAGAAGCTTTCCGGTCTCCACGTATCTGTCCAGAACACAATGGACACCGTCTCTCCAAAGTTGTACAGCTGTCCAAAGGTAATGTACACAATGTGATTTAAGACTTGTCTTCTACTCAGGGTTAGACTTGTCTTCTACTCAGGGTTCATTGAAAGTATCTTAGGACAGCAGCATTGGGTGTGAATGGTCAGTTTCTCAAATAAAGAGTTTGTGGTTCTGGTTCACTTGTCTGACAGCTCCTGTGAGCTTATCGATTGATATTTGTGTGTGTGTGTGTGTGTGTGTGTGTGTGTGTGTGTGTGTGTGTGTGTGTGTGTGTGTGTGTGTGTGTAGAGCAAAATTATGTCTCGTGAGCAGGCCGTGATTGCTGCAGCAGACTGGATTGCACTAGGTGTCCCAAGGTGCTTCCTGTTATTCAGTGTGTGACAAATCACATGGCACTCTGAGCCGCAGCATGCTTGATACAGCACGGCAACCCAAAACATGCATTGGGACCCTACCTAACTCCCCCCTTCCCCCAATACACTAACAAGAGCACTGCAGTGCAAGACCAATACACCGTTGACTTGAGCTAGACAAAACACTTGATATGGCTGGTCTGAATGTATTTTCTAAAACATTTCTTACCATTTAAAATTCTGAGTTAGAGAGCGATTGTAATACCTCATTTTAGCCATCTATTTTTACATCTCATTTGAAACCAATGTCAAATTGATATGCTGATGTTTGGCAAAACATGCTAATTCAACACCCACATATTCCCAGTCATCTGAACTCAAGTTGGTCATTTTATTTAAAAAGAAATTGGTAGGGTAATAGGGAAGACAATTAAAATGCACAACCAATTGAAAGGTAAATTATACAGGCACATATAGTATAGAATAGAACACCCCTCCCCAGAGGGATATGGGGAAGCACACTAGGTTGACAGGCAGGGAGCACACACAACCTTGATCCCTGTGATGGGCACATCCTTCATTAGAATAGCAAAGCCTCCTTCTCTCCTGTCATTGCTCACTGGCAGTGGCTTTGAGTTGCCAGATCACTTCCAACTAGTGCGTCTGATGCACGCCCAAAGGAGCGTCACTACCCACTAATGACAACCCTGATGCGCTAACACTGACGTTAGCAACACTAATCCCCCCCACCACCACCACATCAGAGGCAGGGTGGGACAGCTGGATGCCCCCATGCTCACAATGCTCCCCCTGACAGGTCAATGCAAGGCCACATTATGGATGTCCTGGGCTGAGCTGTGTATTAAGAGACATTGGTGCTGCTCTGCCATTTCAGTCCATAGACTCCGCATGGATTTTCTTTCCAAATGGCAATTATGCTCTTTGATTGCCTTCATAGGACGTTGCTACAGAATGGTTAAGATGATGGGGCATTGAAGACCAGATGTTATAAGCTCTTTTTTTTTTTTTTTAAATAGCAAAGTAGACAACGTTTCTGCTAATCTGTGTGTTTCAGTTTCCAATAGGACTTCAAGTGGACGTACCTGGAGGCCGCAGCATCCAACTGCGTTCATGATAGAGGCGTTATGGATGACCCTGTATTGTATCCCAGCATTCACTGCTCTCAGGACCAAGTCACTGTGGGTGGTGGCGCTATAAGGAAAAGATACATCAAGTGTTAAGAACATGGCATGATGATGCCTTTAGAAACCTGACAACAAAGTCCAAGCTTTGACCAAAAATGTCACATTGCTGCTCCATTTCCATTCCAAACCAACTGGCAATTTGCTACAGTAAGGATGGTTATGGTCAGTGAGACTCATTATTCGACTGCCTGATTTATTTATTTCAAAGGCCACACTTGGCCCCAAACCGAATCCTTGGTTTTAGATGTCATTAACTTTATTAAATCCCAACATTTCTTGGAGCAAATCGTGACCGTGATGGAGAGTGGAGAATTTGACTGAACCTCCCCTCCTCCTGGTCAGTGGTTTTGGATGGAAAAAGAGCAGAGCCAAACATATTTAACTAGGCAAGTCAGTTAAGAACAATTTTTTATTTTCAATGATGGCCTAGGAACAGTGGGTTTAACTGCCTGTTCAGGGGCAGAATGACAGATTTTTACCTTGTCAGCTTAGGGATTTGATCTTAGAACCTTTCGGTTACTAGTCCAACGCTCTAACCACTAGGCTACCTGCCACCCCCATGCCGTTAAGCACTATTAGTAGCGCTAGCAAATGGGAGTGCAGTACAATGAATGAGTGGCTCTTTCAAGAGACGTTGCAGTGTTCACTCCCTCCTCAGAACATTTCCCCACCGGCTCAGAGAGCAAATAGCTGCAAAAACACTTTTCTTAATCGTGTGGTGCTCCGTTGAACATCGATGTCATACCAAACCATTTTGTGAGATAGTATTTTTGTAGCAATTAGTTCCGTTTCCATTTGTATGGGAAGCAAATGGAAACTGCAGATGATAGTCATTGCGGACTGAAGCATACCAAGGTCATGATACTTTCAATATTTTTGCGGCAAGGGATGTTGTTCAAATGATGACAAGCATCAACTTCCAGCAGGCTTTCAAATGGCAAAGAAGAAAACCAGTGTGATCACCAAAGCAACATTCTCCACTGACGGTTCAGGGTTCTCTTTAGTTATTGATTTAATAAAACCATGTTTTGTAAATGTCAAAAAAAATGTAGCCTATCCATTTGTTTACAACTCAAATAGCGAAATGAAGGAGTGAGTGAGTGGTATTGATGAGCGTTGTTTACAATGGTACTCCCTTGTCAGATAGGGCTGTGTCTTACTGATTTACTCATTCCTACTTGTGTGCCTCCCTCAGAGAAAAACTGAATGCAACGCTGTCATTTCAACCAGATATCAACCTGTCTGTAATGACGTTATTTCAACCTGTTTGTAATGACGTTATTTCAACCTGTCTGTAATGACGTTATTTCAACCTGTTTGTGATGACGTTATTTCAACCTGTCTGTAATGACGTTATTTCAACCTGTCTGTAATGACGTTATTTCAACCTGTTTGTAATGACGTTATTTCAATCATGTCTGTAATGACCTTATTTCAACCGGTTTGTAATGACGTTTTATCAACCTGTCTGTAATGACGTTATTTCAACCTGTTTGTGATGACCTTATTTCAACCGGTTTGTAATGACGTTATTTCAACCTGTTTGTGATGACGTTATTTCAACCTGTCTGTAATGACGTTATTTCAACCTGTCTGTAATGACGTTGTTTCAACCTGTCTGTAATGACGTTATTTCAACCTGTTTGTGATGACCTTATTTCAACCGGTTTGTAATGACGTTATTTCAACCTGTTTGTAATGACGTTATTTCAACCTGTCTATAATGACGTTATTTCAACCCGTTTGTAATGACGTTTTATCAACCGGTTTGTAATTGTTGTTGTATACACTCCCTCAAAATGTGTTGGGACTTTCATTTTCATGACATACTTATTACTAAGGTGCGTGTACAGTATGTGTGATATAACACCTCACTCGTTATATCACACTGTACATACAGAGCACTGCAAACAGGGGAAGTGATATGACGTGTGTGCGTCAGTGGAGGTAATCCTGAACTTAACAGATGGAGATCTCTCCTTAGCGTGTCTGATCAATCACACACACCTGTCATAATGCAAATAAATATATAGCTCATTCCAGCTGTCATAAGCATTCATAAAATAAAGGTCACGTGTCATGTGTTAGGACACTTTACGATGCCGCTTATGACATTGTTATGACGCGTCATGAACGACACTTCGTGTGAAGTGTTACCGATTTGTATCGCCTACTGCCTGGGAGACGGAGGGGCTCGTGTAACATTCCTAGAACCTCCCAGAAGTCCTTCAATCCTATTGGAGCAGTGGTTAGCAAGTTCATCTACGGCCAGGGCCTGCACTTCTATTGTTCATGGCAACATCTTTTGAAACTAGCCTGCCAGTAATAGTCATAACGTAATGAATTACTTTTCAAGCATGAAAAACAAGTACAGTAATCAATTACCCAAATGGATCTCCCACCACAAGAAATGCCACATCACTGACGTCAGCCCCTTTCAGGATCTCATCAGCCTCCTGTTCCACCATGTCTCTGTCGGCCAGTATCAGCTCCCGTCCATAGTACTCCTCCTAAGATCATAGATCACACTTATTCACGACACATACTGCCTTTTGAACTAGCTTTAAAAACGGTGGATGGACTTTATCTGGTGGCAACGATAAAACTTTGATCTCCATCCTGCCAGCTTGAGCTCTGTTTAATGAACGTGCACTGTCTATAAACTTGAGAACGTGTGACTTTGACTCAATTTTAAGAAAACACCATGAGTAGGAAGTGTCAACGCCACACAGTCTATACGATTTCCAGCCACTCATTGGTCATTTCAACTAATGCAACTTTAATGTCATGGAAAAGTCTATAATATCTTTAACTAGAAGCAAAGACAACACGCACTTCAAGAGGTATTGTACCCTGATGCAGTTTTATCACATGCTCTGTCTGGACTGCATCAGTGCCGACTTCGAAATGGGAGGGATTGTTGTAGCACAGACATGCACAATTTCACCACATGCATGCCATAGTGCTACATAATATTCAACCTACCAATGCATCTTTCCCAACTGTCAATATGGACGTGTAGGCTTCCAAGTAGACACGACTGCATTGCTTTACAATTTCTAACCCCTTGACGGTGATGTCCTTTGCGTCTCCCAACCCAAGCCCAATAAAGTACAGCATCGCAACGTAGAAATACCACACTTTTTATGAGTTAGCTATATTGGTGGCTAACACCACACGTCATCACAACTGTCTTAATAGCAGGCTAAGGCTAGCTAATTGCTAAACCTAGCAGAAAACAGACCGCTGCCGTTTTAAAATGGTCCGTTAGTTATGACATAACATATCTAAGCTGGTACCTAGAATACGCTTGCATTTATTATCAGATTCCCTCGTGAATATACGCCGCTACTACAGTATGGAATTTGAATCCACTAGTCACTAAACGCACGTGTAAACACTATACGATTTCACATACGTCTTGACGCAAAATACTCTTGATTTTACGACACAGTTGCATGTCTTCCTGCAATGTGGGTCCGTTCCAGCCCGGTATTAGAACAGTGGGAGTGCATTCATCGGTGAAGCATCAAGTAGGCTACTTTCGGATTATTTATAAAGTTGGACTTTTTTTCAATTTCCTTGTGACTTTAACGTTTTTACAAAGTAAAAGTGAAAAAAATGTATAAAATCATAATGTGATTGCATAGTTAAGTGCATGTTCCCGAGTGGCGCAGCGTTCTAATGCACTGCCTCTAAGTGCGAGAGGCGTCACTACAGACCCTGGCTGTATCACAACGTCGGTGATCGGGAGTCCCGTAGGGCGGCGCACAATTGTCCCAGCATCGTCCGGGTTAGGGGAGGGTTTGGCCGGGGTAGGCCTCATTGTAAAATAAGAATTTGTTCTTAACTGACTTGTCTAGTTAAATAAAGGTTAAATAAAGACACATTTAAAAAAAATTAAGCATGAAGATCATACTCACAATGCAGAGGGCATGCCATCACAGTTCACCAACACACATGTTCACTTTCTAATGTCACTCTTTCTAAGCATTTATTAGACTCCCTATCAGTATTTATTTAGGCAGAGAAGATCATGGGGTTGTGTTTTGCGCTGATTGTCCTGTTTATTGAATGGATACTGTTGTCAAGGTTACAGGCATTGCCCCGGAACTCGACCCCACAGTTTCTCTAATCTGACTGGAATGCGTTTAGAGTTTTGATTCTAGCTGATTCGTTACATGTATTGTAAAACAATCCACAGGGAGCAACACTTTTCATGGAGCTGGTTTGGGCAATACCCAAGCACTTGCATGTTAATGGGAAGGAATGTGGGTGTTTTAGCATCAAAATGTATTAATGTGAAGGCCTGGTTTTGCGTGCAGTTTATTACCTCATCAGTGTACAATGTTCACAAAGTTGCCAAGATAATGTGGAGTAGACATCTGTTAAACAACTTCCTTCCCTTCAATAATGTATTCAACATTATCTGACCAGGTTTCATTATATCAATATAATGTTCAGAAATATACAGCATTTTGTCACCAAATGGAGAACTTAGGGCAATGGGAACTTTGATTTATAGTTAGGGTTTGAGGGTAGAGGCTAACAGTGAGGGGCTTTGTGGGCCTCCGCTTGTCTCTACAGCTCTTTCAAAGAACTGCTTCGAATGGACAGAGTGAGGGAGGCACTGCCATTGTGCTGAGATGGGGAAGCAGTGTGTGTGTGTGTGTGTGTGTGTGTGTGTGTGTGTGTGTGTGTGTGTGTGTGTGTGTGTGTGTGTGTGTGTGTGTGTGTGTGTGTGTGTGTGTGTGTGTGCGTGTGCGTGTGCGTGTGTGTGTGTGCGTGTGTGTGTTTCCTCCTCTTCCCTCCCACCATCACCTACAGAAAACAAAACAAAATAAGACATGCCTTTTCCTCTCACCTATTAAACCTGGAGTCTTGTACTCATTTGTCAGAGTTTCAGCTAACACATTATCCATGAAAGTGATGAAAATTCCAATAAACAGAAGTTCTCTCTCACAAGATCAGAGTGTGATATCACTGATACCAAGAGGAGCTAGAGGTAATTAAGGCTACTTTTATAATCATTTCAAGACAGATATGAAATCTGATATGAGATTGCTAATGGCTTCCTACCTGTCGAGGGAGCTGTGGGTAAAAGAGGAAGTGCAACAGAGGGCAGACATACTGTACAACAGACTGGAAAGATCGTCTAGAGCTGATAGCCTGCCATGGTGTGCAAAAACAAATAGAAAGTATTAGCAGAATTGTCTGGGGAAGAGTTCTGTGTTGGAAATTAAATGAGCACCCCCCTAAAGGAAATTATCAGCAGGCATTGTTTTGCTGAGGACACGTATCCAAATGTACATCTTTCAACACCAAGGTGGTCTTCAACACCAATTGAAGTGAGAGTTGAAGGAATTGGAACACATAGGTCTAAGACATATTAACCATCTTGTCCACTCTCCACCACTGAACCACTTGGCAAAAGGTTATTATTTGAATAGCGTATCAAATGATCTGTTTCTTCATGGGGTTTGATAAGTTACTAATTGAAACATGGTTGTCAATCTTTTATTCTCTTGAAATAAAGGGCAATTCCACAGTAGCGGAATTAAAATGTATGCCAAACAAAAACCATTGATTTATGCACTACTTTTGAAAAAAATTCACAGAAAATTTTACACAAAAACACATTTACTGGAAGAACTGTGCAAATACAAAGTTTGCAATGTCGGTAAAATCTTCCTCCAGTTTTTTATGTGACCACATTTTCCAAGAACTTTGTTAAATATCTGCTCCTAATTAAGAGATTAAGATTCAAAGATGTCTGCAGAAAAAAATATGAGTGTCAGCTTTGACATGAAACCTTGAGTTAGAAAGACATCTTTTATTCAACTACACTAAGTGAAGAGGATTTACACCGGTAACATAGTTCTGGTAACGGAATTGCATAATTATGGATATGAATGTCATTCCTTTCATGGTGATGTACCCTAAATGGATACATATTAGTATTTTGGGTATTTTTCTACACACTGGTTATTATTTATTGAGCTCCACAACCAAAACTGGACTAAACCTGAACCAATCATAGATGTTCATGTTTCACAGGTTAACACATCAAAGTCCAGCACAGTAGAGCTCAGTACAGCGCAATAGAGTTCACTACAGTACATTCGTGTACTCGAGTCTAGTGTGCTCTACTGTGTACTGAACCATACTCTACTTCTCTGTACTGTTCTGAACTGAACTTCGGACCGGACCAAATCTGAAACAATCATGAACGTCTATGTTTGGGCCAGGTGAATGCCGGTCCAGACGTCTGTGGACAATGAAACAAGGCTTGTCCGAAAAGGACCGAAAAACAACGTCTGTGGGCATTCAATTCAAGGCCAGGGCGGACTGACAAAATTTCTACTTCTTTTCAACGTCCATGGACTTCCGGTGTTGGTCGTTTCTCAGTGGGTGAGGATGCTTGTTTTGGTAAATGGAAAGAGCGGGGAGAGGTGTCATTAATTGGAGAGAAAAGAGAGAGAGAGGGAGGGGTTGTCCAGACTTTTCACACTCTTGCTTTGACCACCAGATGACAGAAAGAGAAAGAAAATCGTTATGAGCTGAACATAACATTATGTCAGTGGAAGGGAGGAAGGACAGTAGCAGGTGACCCAACTGTGGTTTGTGACTACTGGGAATTCCCATTGTAGCCAATTTAATTGCAGAAATTCTGTTACTGTTTCTTGGAAATTCTGTTACCAATTTGGTAACATATGTCTCTGAAGAACCAGTTACTAGCCCCTGCCCGATAGCTTTTCTGAACACTGTGTCACCTGCTCGCTCTAGCGTAGTAGTGACTACCGAACAGCACTCTGACTCACCTACTGCTGCTCTTTTGACCCTATGATCACTCGGCTCCACAGCTGATGCCCCCTGGACTGTTTCAATAACATCGCCATTTACCCGTTGTTGTCTTAGCTCTCCTGATCAACACCTGTGATTGCTTTATGCCTCTCTCTAATGTCAATAGGCCTTGTCTACTGCTGTCTTGGATAGTTTATACTGTTTTATTTCACCGTAGAGCCTTCAGTCCCGCTCAAAATGCCTTAGATAGCTCTTTTGTCTCACCCCACACACATGCGGAGACCTCACCTGGCTTAACTTGTCCCTCTAGAGACGAAACCTCTCTCATCATCATTCAACGCCTAGGTTTACCTCCACTGTACTCACATCCTACCATACCCTTGTCTGTACATTATGCCTTGAATCTATTCAACCACGCCCAGAAATCTGCTCCTTTCATTCTCTGTCCCCAACACACTAGACGACCAGTTCTTATAGCCTTTAGTCGTACCCTTATCCTACTCCTCTTCAGTTCCTCTGGTGATGTAGAGGTTAACCCAGGCCCTGTAGTCCCTAGATCCCCTCCTTTTCTCCAGGCGCTATCATTTGTTGACTTCTGTAACCGAAAAAGCCTTGGTTTCATGCATGTTAACATCTGAAGCCTCCTCCCTAAGTTTGTTTTATTCACTACTTTAGAACACTCCGCCAACCCTGATGTCCTAGCCGTGTCTGAATCCTGGCTTAGGAAGGCCACCAAAAATTCTGAATTTTCCATCCCCAACTACAAAATTGTCCGCCAAGATAAAACTGCCAAAGGGGGTGGAGTTGCAATCTACTGCAGAGATAGCCTGCAGAGTTATTCCATGCTATCCAGGTCTGTGCCCAAATAGTTAGAGCTTCTACTTGAAAACATATGCCTTTCTAGTAATGAGTCTCTCACTGTTGCCGCTTGTTATAGACCCCCCTCAGCCCCCAGCTGTGCCCTAGACACCATATGTGAATTCATTTCCCCCCATTTATCTTCAGAGTTTGTACTGTTAGGTGACCTAAACTGGGATATGCTTAACACCCCAGCTGTCCTACAATCTAAGCTAGATGCCCTCAATCTCACACAAACTATCAAGGAACCCACCAGCAACAACCCTAAATCAGTAAACATGGGCACCCTCATAGATATCATCCTGACCAACCTGCCCTTTAAATACACCTCTGCTCTCTTCAAATAGGATCTCAGCGATCATTGCCTCATTGCCTGCGTCCGTAATGGGTCTGCGGTCAAACGACCACCCCTCATCACTGTCAAACTCTCCCTAAAACACTTCAACGAGCAGGCCTTTCTAATCGACCTGGCCCGGGTATCCTGGAAGGATATTGACCTCATTCCGTCAGTAGAGGATGCCTGGTTATTATTTAAAAGTGCTTTCCTCACCACTGAAATAAGCATGCCCCATAAAAAATAAAAAATAAACTAAAAACAGATATAGCCCTTGGTTCACTCCAGACCTGACTGCCCTTGAACAGCACAAAAACATCCTGTGGCGTACTGCATTAGCATCGAGTAGCCCCCGTGATATGCAACTTTTCAGGGAAGTTAGGAACCAATATACACAGGCAGTTAGGAAGCAAAGGCTAGCTTTTTCAAACAAAAATTTGCATCCTGTAGCACAAACTCCAAAAAGATCTGGGACACTGTAAAGTTCATGGAGAATAAGAGCACCTCCTCCCAGCTGGTCACTGCACTGAGGCTAGGAAACACTGTCACCACCGATAAATCTACGATAATCGAGAACTTCAATAAGCATTTTTCTACGGCTGGCCATGCTTTCCACCTGGCTACCCCTAACCCAGTCAACAGCTCTGCACCCCCCACAGCTACTTTCCCAAGCCTCCCCATTTCTCCTCCACCCAAATCCAGATAGCTGATGTTATGAAAGAGCTGCAAAATCTGGACCCCTACATATCAGCTGGGCTAGACAATCTGGACCCTCCCTTTCTAAAATTATCCGCCGCAATTGTTGCAACCCCTATTACTAGCCTGTTCAACCTCTCTTTCGTATTGTCTGAGGTCCCTAAAGATTGGAAAGCTGCCGCGGTCATCCCCCTCTTCAAAGGGGATGACACTCTAGACCCAAACTGTTATAGACCCATATCTATACTACTCTTTCTTTCTAAAGTCTTCGAAAGCCAAGTTAACAAACAGATCACTGACCATTTCGAATCCCACCGTACCTTCTCCGCTATGCAATATGGTTTCCGAGCTGGTCATGGGTGAACCTCAGCCATGCTCAACGTCCTGAACGATATCATAGCCACAATCGATAAAAGACAATACAATGCAGCCATATTCATCGACCTGGCCAAGGCTTTCAACTCACATTCTTATCGGCAATCTCAACAGCCTTGGTTTCTGAAATTACTGCCTCGACTGGTTCACCAACTACTTCTCAGATAGAGTTCAGTGTGTCAAATCGGTGGGCCTGTTGTCCAGACCTATGGCAGTCTCTATGGGGGTGCCACAGGGTTAAATTCTTGGGCTGACTCTTTTCTCTGTATACATCAATGATGTCGCTCTTGCTGCTGGTGATTCTTTGGCTATGCCGGATTAAGTGATATGACATGCTATTCTATAAAATCCTTTCTCTGTAATTAATATTACCTGATTAAGATAATCATGTAAATGTAATTAACTAGAAAGTCGGAGCACCACAAAATAATATTTATAGAGCAGTTATCTTCCAAATAAACTCTTAAAGACCTAGTAATATTTTACATCAATAGCAGTCAATATTAATCGTCACCTTATTTCAGTCTCATCTGAAAGTTGTAAATTCTTGGTTATCTTCACGAACCCTGGCTAACAAGTTGAATCAGCAATACAAAATTGGGTTTAATTATTTATTTACTAAATACCTAACTAATCACACAGAATTGCATATACACAGAATGAATCATACATTCATTACACATTTCGTCATAAAGGAAAACGTCCCTAGCGGGCGGAACAGATATGACAGCTGGCTACCCAAAGAAAAGGGTTTGAGTGAAAGAGCGGACGGACTGAGGAACAAAGGGAGAAGCGATGTCTCTTTTGTAAATATTGTATCTTATTCATTCCAAATTACCGCCCATTTGGAAAAGGAAAATGCAATAAATATTTACTCTGAGCTGCGCTTCGGTAGGTTGGTGGTAGATGAAAAGCTGTGTCCTTTGAAGAATGTCTCTGCTGGTAAATTGAATACGTTGTAGTAACGTCATTGTGTGGTAGACGGGATACGCTGTCTGTTCTTTCCTAGCCCACGTTTGCAGCTGCTGTTGCTAACTCAACGGCTAGGAGGTATCACTTCTGTAGTGAATAAGAGTTCAAAGTTCATACCATTCGCAACCAAAGCTCACGCTGAGGTTGGCTTCGTTCTGTAGTTATTATCTGAACCATTTTGACATCGGACCGTCGTCCTCACATCCTCGGAACAGGAGGTTACATTTTCTTCAAGGCTTTATATATTGGAGTGAGAAGGGTGTGTTTGAAAAGTTTTATAACCCATGTCTCTTCACAGGGGTGCGCCACTGATTGAGCAAATCTCTCATTTGGAAGCTAAAATTACATTTAATCTCTTCACCAATAATTTTATATTCAAACATTTAAATTGAACAACAATTCCATGTGAATCCGATTACTACAATGTGTGGTGTCATCCTATCATTGATGAGAATGTCTCAGATGACAATCGAACTGACATCATATTCATTAAGTACCACCGCATATGTTCAATTGCTCGGATTACCAGAATATAGTTCATTTCCCCCCACCTTCTGATGTTCCCAGAGTCTCTATGTTAACCAAAGGATTATCAAATGTCACATCAGTAAGGTAGAGAGAGAAAAAAGGAGGGAGAGGTATTTAAGACTGTCATGACTGTCATGACAATACCATTCTGTATACATCTGGCCCTTCTTTGGACGAGCTTCAATGCCATACAACACTCCTTCCGTGGCCTCCAACTGCTCTTAAATGCAAGCAAAACTAAATGCATACTCTTCAACCGATCGCTGCCCACACCCGTCCGCCCTTCTAGCATCACTACTCTGGATGGTTCTGACTTAGAATTTGCGGGCAACTACAAATACCTAGGTGTCTGGTTAGACTGTAAACTCTCCTTCTAGACTCACATTAAGCATCTCTAATCCCAAATTGAATCTAGATCCGGCTTCCTATTTTGCAACAAAGCATCCTTCACTCATGCTGCCAAACATACCCTCGTAAAACTGACTATCCTACCGATCCTTGACTTCGGCGATGTCATTTACAAAATAGCCTCCAACACTCTACTCAGCAAATTGGATGTAGTCTATCACAGTACCATCCGTTTTGTCACCAAAGCCCAATATACTACCCACCACTGCGACCTGTATGCTCTCGTTGGCTGGCCCTCGCTTCATATTCTTTGCCAAACCCACTGGCTCCAGGTCATCTATAAGTCTTTGCTAGGTAAAACCCTGCCTTATCTCAGCTCACTGGTCACCATAGCAGCACCACCCATAGCACACGCTCCAGCAGGTATATTTCACTAGTCACCCCCAAATCCAACTCCTCCTTTGGCCGCCTTTCCTTTCAGTTCTCTGCTGCCAAAAATCACTGAAGCTGGAGACTTATATCTCCCTCACTAACTTTAAGCATCAGCTGTCAGAGCAGCTTACCGATCGATGCACCTGTACATAGCCCATCTGTAAATAGCCCACCCAACTGCCTCATCCCCATATTGTTTTTGCTCCTTTGCACCCCAGTATCTCTACTTACACATTCATTTTCTGCACATCTATCACTCCAGTGTTTAATTGCTAAATCGTAATTATGTCACCACTATGGCCTATTTATTGCCTTAACTCCCTAATTTACTACATTTGCACACACTGTATATAGACTTTTCTATTGCGTTATTGGCTGTACGTTTGTTTATCCCATGTGTAACTCTGTATTGTTTGTGTCACACTGTTTTGCTCTATCTTGGCCAGGTCGCAGTTGTAAATGAGAACTAGTTCTCAACTGGTCTACCTGGTTAAATATAGGTGAAAAATGTATATATAAAGTGGGGCAAAAATGTATTTAGTCAGCCACCAATTGTGCAAGTTCTCCCACTTAAAAAGATGAGAGAGACCTGTAATTTTCATCATAGGTACACCATGACAGACAAAATGAGGATAAAAAATCCAGAAAATCACATTGTAGGATTTTTAATGAATTTATATGCAAATTATGGTGGAAAATAAGTATTTGGTCAATAACAAAAGTTTATCTCAATACTTTGTTATATACCCTTTATTGGCAATGACAGAGGTCAAATGTTTTCTGCAAGTCTTCACAAGGTTTTCACACACTGTTGCTGGTATTTTGGCCCATTCCTCCATGCAGATCTTCTCTAGAGCAGTGATGTTTTGGGACTGTTGCTGGGCAACACGGATTTCAACTCCCTCCAAATATTTTCTATGGGGTTGAGATCTGGAGACTGACTATGAAGCCACTCCTTCGTTGCCCGGGCGGTGTGTTTGGGATCATTGTCATGCTGAAAGACCCAGCCACATTTCATCTTCAATACCCTTGCTGATGGAAGGAGGTTTTCACTCAAAATCTCACGATACATGGCCCCATTCATTCTTTCCTTTACACGGATCAGTCGTCCTGGTCCCTTTGCAGAAAAACAGCCCCAAAGCATGATGTTTCCACCCCCATGCTTCGCAGTAGTATTCTTTGGATGCAACTCAGCATTCTTTGTCCTCCAAACACGACGAGTTGAGTTTTTACCAAAAAGTTATATTTTGGTTTCATCTGACCATATGACATTCTCCCAATCTTCTTCTGGATCATCCAAATGCTCTCTAGCAAACTTCAGACGGGCCTGGACATGTACTGGCTTAAGCAGGGGACACGTCTGGCACTGCAGGATTTGAGTACCTGGCGGCGTAGTGTGTTACTGATTGTAGGCTTTGTTACTTTGGTCCCAGTTCTCTGCAGGTCATTCACTATTCACTGTGGTTCTGGGATTTTTGCTCATCGTTCTTGTGATCATTTTGACCCCACAGGGTGAGATCTTGTGTGGAGCTCCAGACCGAGGGAGATTGTCAGTGGTCTTGTATGTCTTCCATTTCCTAATAATTGCTCCCACAGTTGATTTATTCAAACCAAGCTGCTTACCTATTGCAGATTCAGTCTTCCAAGCCTGGTGCAGGTGTTTCTGGTGTCCTTTGACAGCTCTTTGGTCTTGGCCATAGTGGGGTTTGGAGTGTGACTGTTTGAGGTTGTGGACAGGTGTTTTTTATACTGATAACAAGTTCAAACCGGTGCCATTAATACAGGTAACGAGTGGAGGACAGATGAGCCTCTTCAAGAAGAAGTTACAGGTCTGTGAGAGCCAGAAATCTTGCTTGTTTGTAGGTGACCAATTAATATTTTCCACCATAATTTGCAAATAAATTCATAAAAAATCCTACAATGTGATTTTCTGGATTTTGTATCCTTATTTTGTCTGTCATAGTTGAAGTGTACCTATGATGAAAATTACAGGCCTCTCTCATCTTTTTAAGTGGGAGAACTTGCACAATTCATGGCTGACTAAACACTTTTTTGCCCCACTGTACATATGTATTATTTTAGTTTTAATCACTTAATAATTTATAAAGAAAATTAATATCAGGAAAAACACTATACCTAATTGATAGGTCTAACTTTACTTGTTACTTCTGTGAACCTTTGTTATCCCCCTCATGAGGGAGAGAAATTAGAAAATATCTTAAAGTTTTTGGTAACAGAAGTGTTTCTTAAACATACAGAAAGCAGAACCTTTATTGATGAACTAAATATAAATGTTGATATTAGTGGGCAGGGGTCTTCAACATTATTGTGTTTGATGTATTTCTAATAATTTTTAAGACTTTTTCTGGTAATGTTTTTTAAGATTCATTTTCCATCTGTTTGACAAGCCTTTGCTTATTCCACATTTTTAGGATGGGAATTGGTAAAATGTTGTTTTACATGTGCCTTAATTAAAACAAAATGTAGACTCTTAGCTTGCTCATATGAACTTCACATGTTGGTGCTCATGGGTCCTTCTACATGGAAATTAAGTTAATTCAAACATGTTTTATTTTATTCCATTATGTTGTTACTTTGTTTCCAGTATGGCACCAGAATAATTGGTTTTATTTCAAAAGGTATAACCCTAACCCTAAAGTTGATTAATTAAATATATTTTATAATATAAATGAAAGAAAATGACTTATCCAAGGGCTTGCCAGTGATTCTTCCTTGCCATTTGTAAAGGGCCAAAAAGAGCCCGTCGGCGGACATTGTGCGTGGCAAAATGGGCTCACTGAACCCTGGAAATGGGATTTGCAGCATGCCCGGATCTCTCTCTTTCTCCCTCTGCCCATTCCAACACTGCCTGCCACGCCAGCCTACACCCAGACGTTTCCTGGGAAACTCAGCCAGGCCAGCATCTGAAAACAATTTGGTTCTTAATGAGAATTTACTTCACACATGCGGTGTGGGAAAATGGGGGGGGTTCTGCTCCTTGGACACTCAACATTGAATGCCCTGTTTATGTACAGTATTTTAACAAATTAAGCTGATGGTTTAATTGAAGCTACAGTTTATGCCCAAATGTCTGGGTCAAGGTTTTATTTTTCTATTAAGAGTAGGTCTTTTGATGCGTCTCAGCTCACATCCTCTGAAATTCCTATTTATCTTTTCCTAATGAAGTACATTAGATGTATTGATATTTTCCTTATGAAGTACATTAGATCTATTGATATTTTCTTGTGAAGTATATTAGATCTATTGATATTTTCCTAATGAAGTATATTCGATCTATTGATATTTCCTTTAAGAAGTACATTAGATCTATTGATATTTTCCTTATGAAGTATATTCGATCTATTGATATTTCCTTTAAGAAGTACATTAGATCTATTGATATTTTCCTTATGAAGTATATTAGATCTATTGATATTTTCCTTATGAAGTACATTAGATCTATTGATCGTTTCCTTATGAAGTATATTAGATATATTCCTTTGTCTCCCCATATAATTGTACCTGAAAAGTTTTTGATTACAAAATGGGTAGATGATATGATAAACTTTTGAAGTGTGACACTTCTCCCTTTCTCAATATAATATTGGGTTTCTAGGCTTATCAAACTGTCAGCTCTCTGTAACTCACCTAATATTGCACATGTATGTCTCTCTGATTAACCCTTTAAGTGGAAAACAGCCAGACTTAATCTCTGTGACACTCCTCCCCAAACTTTAAATTGCAGCCCAATTAATGGCAGTGGTTGTTGTTTTAGTGGCTGATTATGTAATGGCATTCTGTGCTCCTCTGTGAGGTGATTAAGCTTGCCATGGGGAGGAGTGCCAGCTTCAACTGGCGACTCTCTTTGTCCCCTGGTCCCTTTTCTCTTCCATTTTGTTTGAGTCCAGTCAGCCAGTAGCAAATTGTCCCTGCAGCAAGGGGCAATACGGTTGGACGGTACTGTGGTGAGTGTCCTCCTCCCACACACAAACTAACTATTTCCCAGTCCTCAGCTCCTTGGTTAAATGAACTTTAACCCAGCATAGAGGGGGGCTTTCAGAGTAAAGAAGCAACTTGTATTGTATGCCAAAAATAATGGTAGGCAGAGGGGGATGGGGAAAGATGTATAGAGTAAGGTAGTGTGGACTCAAAGAGAGTGGGGGACATGTAGGTGTTTGAATGTAGCAAATTTTAAAAATGTAATTGAAATAAGTTCCCTATCTTACTGTATTTTACCATGTTAATATAATATATGCCACTTGGTAGATGCTTTTATCCAAAGCCACTTACAATTAAATGATTGCATACATTTCTATGTGATCCCTCTGTTGCTCAGCAACTCACTGCCTTCCGGAAGACAAATAATATATACGAAACGCTACAATCTGGTTTTAGACCGAATCATACTGCTGAGACTGCACTTGTGAAGGTGGTAAATTACCTTTTAAAGGCTTCAGACCAAGGCTCTGCATCTGTCCTCGTGGTCCTAGACCTTAGTGCCACCTTTGACACCATTGGTCACCGCATTCTTTTGGAGAGATTGGAAAGCCTAATTGGTCTACACGGACAAGTTCTTGCCTGGTTTAAATCTTATCTGTCAGAAAGATATCAGTTAGTCTCTGTGGATGGTGTGTCCTATGACAAATAAATTGTAAATATCGGTGTTCCTCAAGGTTCTGTTGTAGGACCACTATTGCTTTCACTATATATTCTACGTCTTGGTGATGTCATTCGGACACACAATGTCAACTTTCACTGTAATGCTGACGGCACACAGCTGTATATTTCGATGAAACATAGTGAAGCTCTGAAATTGCCTACCCTGGAAGTCTGTGTTTCAGACATAAGGAAGTGGATGGCGGCAAATGTTTTACTTTTAAACTCGGACAAAATAGAGATGCTAGTTCTAGGTCCCAAGAAACAAAGAGATCTGCTGTTTGATCTGACAATTCATCTTGATGGTTGTACAGTCGTCTCAAATAAAACGGCGTTACTCTGGACCCTGATCTCTCTTTTGACGAACATATCAAGACTGTTTCAAGGACAGCTTTTTTCCATCTTCGTAACATTGCCAAAATCTGAATTTGTTTGTGCAAAAATTATGCAGAAGTTAATCCATGCTTTTGTCACTTCTAGATCAGACTGCTGCAATGCTCTACTCTCCGGCTACCCGGATAAACCATGAAATAAACTTCAGTTAGTACTAAATACTGCTGCTATAATGATCATATAACTCCAGTGCTAGCCTCTCAACACTGGTATCCTGTGAAGGCTGATTTCAAGGTTTTACTGCTAACCTACAACGCACAACATGGACTTGCTCCTATCTATCTCTCTGATTTGGTCCTGCCGTACATACCTACACGTACGCTACGGTCACAAGATGCAGGCATCCTTATTGTCCCTTGAATTCCTAAGCAAATAGCTGGAGGCAGGGCTTTCTCCTATAGAGCTCAATTTTTATGGAATGGTTTGCCTATCCATAGGAGATATGCAGACTTGGTCTCAACCTTTAAGTCTTTACTGAAGACTCATCACTTCAGTAGGTCCTATGATTGAGTGTAGTCTGGCTCAGGAATGCGAAGGTGAATGGCAAGGCACTGGAGTGATGATCCGCCCTTGCTATGTCTGCCTGGCTGGCTTCCATCTCTCCAATGGGATTCTCTGCCTCTGACTCTATTACTGGGGCTGAGTGCTCTTCCATACTGTCCGTAGGAGGAGTGTGTCACATTACGCAAGGCTTTAAAAAATAAAATACTACTTGACTTGAGTTAGTTGAGCCACTGACATGTTCTTTCTGTTCCGTTCTGTGCCCCCTTGGGCTTGTGCGGTGGAAGAGATCTTCGTGGGCTATACTCAGACATGTCTCAGGGTAGTAAGTTGGTGGCCTGTTGGTGTGGGGTTTGTGCTTTGGCAAAGTAGGTGGGGTTATATCCTGCCTGGTTGGCCCTGTCCAGGTGTATCGTCGGACAGGGCCACAGTGTCCCCCAACCACCCCCGTCTCAGCCTCCAGTATCTATGCTGCAATAGTCTATGTGCCGGGGGGCTGGGGTCTGTCTATCCTATCTGGTGAAATTCTCCTATCTTCTCTGGTGTCCTGTGTGTACTTAAGTCTTTTCTCTCTCTTTCTCTCTTTCTCTCTCTCAACTTGAGCCCTAGGACCATGCCTCAGGACTACTTGACCTGTTGACTCCTGGCTGTCCCCAGTCCACCTGGTCGTGCTGCTGATCCAGTTTCTGCTGTTTTGCCTGTGGCCATTGAACCCTGACATGTTCACCCTCTACAACCACTGTGATTATTATTCAAACCTGCTGGTCATCTATGAACATCTTGAAGAATGATCTGGCCTTAATAATCATGTACTCTTATAATCTCCACCCAGCACAGGTTCCTCTCTAGGTTTCTTCCTTGGTTCCTGCTTTTCTAGGGAGTTTTTCCTAGCCACGTGCTTCTACATCTGCATTGCTTGCTGCTTGGGGTTTTAGGTTTGGTTTCTGTATTATCACTTTGTGACAACAATGGCTGGAATGGAGTGAATGGAATGGTATTAAAGCATATGGAAACCATGTGTTTGATACCATTCCATTAACTGCGTTCCAGCCATTACAATGAGCCCGTCCTCCCCATCAAGGTGCCACCAGCTACATGTGTAGTGCAGTATAACAGAATTAGTATTAGTATAACCAAATTTTGTGGCGCGACTGAGAGCATAACACAAGTACACATACTGAACACAACCCATATAAACAGCAGCACCCACAACAAATAGAGTAATAAAGAGTTAAATCCACTTAAATAAATAAACAGCGGACTGGCTGCCTTGTGTTCCTATGCTCCAATCTGGGCATGAAGTGATTTGTTTCATTCACTGGCTGCAGTCAGACCTCTCCCACGGCTTACAGTGGGGAAGTCACCAGTCCCCGATATCAGATTGTTGTTGCTGACTGTGAACCAGACATGTCAGGGGAATTGTCAAGAATGTCTTTTTTTGGAACTGGTCTGTTTCCATAGCCCCCGATGCCCTCAACAACCCCCAAGGCTCACACGGTGGAGAGGTGGCATTGTACGATTGGAATTAGTGTAGAAAGAAGAGCACAGTTGACGTTTGTCACTGGAGCCATGTAGACAGCATTGTTGTCTCGGACTTCACAATATGTATTATTAATTAGTCTGACGTGTATGGGGAATTCAACTGAGTGAAGCATGAGATTATTTCTCCCAATTGCGTCACACTGACTGAACTGACAAGCAAGATTATCGTGGCAGGATAGTCATGTTTCAGCGGAGACGTAATTGTTGGACTTGGAAAGGTCCTTACACACATATCATAACAACAACACATATCCTAACGACGGATAAAACCAACGTACAAACAATGGAAGGTCAATGTGAGAGCTGACATATCTGTTCACTATGTGGATGACTAACAGGAGAAAACAACTCTGCGATTGCAACCCTGACACTACGAGAAGAATTCAATTTGTTTTCAGAAATGGGATGCACAGGCGAGAATGGCTCATTTCCTGGTGACATCCAGGCTTCCTGTCACTAGTGTGTCCTCAGCACCCCAAAGCGATACACACATCCTTCCTAAAAAATGTTCAGCCAGTAACCGAAAGTTGCTGGTTCGAATACCTGAGCTGACAAGGTGAAAGTCTACCCATGTGCCCTTGAACAAGGCACTTTACCCCGAATTTGCTCCAAGGGCATCGTGCTACTATGACTGACCCTGTAAAACAACATATTTCACTGTACCTATCCCATGTATTACACACCGACTCAGAAAAGTTGAAGATGTGAGTTTGCAATTGTGAAATGTGACCTCCGAAATAGGACTTTTGGTAACAGCCGGATGTTCTCTGGGCAAAAAGACGAGGGATAGAGGAGAATAAAGTGCAGGAAGGTGAATATGACAGAGGTAGCTAAGGTCATAACTTCACTGTAGCCTTACTCAATGTATCTGCTGTTGAATAATAGCATCCAATCATACATCCCGTAGTAGGGTTTTTAAATGTTATGACCAGGTATTCTTAGCATTCACTGGAGCACTCATTACAAATGCAAAGCCCCAGTGTTCAAGACCATGGGGCTTGAGTGAGCCCCCTTTGTGCAGTAATTGGAGATTGTTCTGTTGAGGCTAACAAAGAAGTGCTGGTCCTCCTCTTCTCTTTCCCACTATCTCCTTCCCTTCATCTCTCGTCACTACTGTCATTCTCATTATGCTCTCCACACTCTTTTCCTGACAGTCGTGTAACTTGTTGCATAAATACTGTACAGTATAAGCAAACTTTGAGCACAAACGTCTAGGATTGACTTGTGTTTTTATGAAAAAACCTCTTAGAAAGTCCATTGTTTCCTTTGAGCACTTGTGAACCTGTTTCTCTAGCTGCCAAATACTGCAGGTATTTGCAGGTACAGTGCCTTCTGAAGTATTCACACCCCGAGGGCTGGATTAATGCAGGGGTTTACCGAAGCTGAAGCACCTGGGCCCAGGCCCGTGGGGGGCCCAAGAGCCAGCAAAAAAATAAATAAGGAAATGTACTGTACAAGTTAAGAGTTTGGACACGCCTACTCATTCAAGGGTTTTTGTTTATTATTTACTATTTTCTACATTGTAGAATAATAGTTTAGACATCCAAATTATGAAATAACACGTATGGAATCATGTAGTAACCAAAAAAGGGTTAAACAAATCAACATATATTTGAGATTCTTCACAGTAGCCACCCTTTGCCTTGATGACAGCTTTGCAAACTCTTGTCATTCTCTCAACCAGCTTCATGAATAATGTTTTTCCAATAGTCTTGAAGGAGTTCCCACATATGCTGAGCACTTTTTGGCTGCTTTTCCTTCACTCTGCGGTCCAACTCATCCCAAACCGTCTCAATTGGGTTGAGGTCGGGTGACTTTGGAGCCCAGGTCATCTGATGCAGCACTCCATCACTCTCCTTCTTGGTCAATAGCCTTTACACAGCCTGGAGGTGTGTTTTGGGTCATTGGCCTGTTGAAAAACAAATGATAGTCCCACAAGCGCAAACCAGGTGGGATGGCATATCACTGCAGAATGCTGTTATATCCATGCTTGTTAAGTGTGCCTTGAATTCTAAATAAATCACTGACAGTGTCAACATCAAAGCACCCCCACACCATCCCACCTCCTCCATGCTTCACGGTGGGATCCACACATGCGGAGATCCTCCGTTCACCTGCTCTGCATCTCACAAAGGACAGATTCCACCAGTCTAATGTCAATTGCTGGTGTTTATTGGCCCAAGTAAGTCTCTTCTTATTATTGGTGTCCTTTAGGCCTGATTCACGCATTCTCCTCTGAACAGTTGATGTTGAGATGTGTCTGTTACTTGAACTCTGTGAAGCATTTATTTGGGCTGCAATCTCAGGTGCATTTAACTCTAATGAACTTATCCTCATGACAGCCAATTTCATCATAGTGCTTGATATTTTTTTGCGACTGCACTTGAAGAAACTTTCAAAGTTCTTGAAATTTTCCAGATTGACTGACCTTCATTTCATAAAGTAATGATGGACTGTCGTTGCTATTTGCTTATTTGAGCTGTTCTTGCCATAATATGGACTTGGTCTTTTACCAAAAAGGGATATCTTCTGTATACCGCTATCTTGTCACAAGACAACTGGTTAGCTCGAACGCATTAAGAAGGAAAGAAATTCCGAAAACGTACTTTTAACTAGGCACAACTGTTAATTGAAATGCATTCCAGGTGACTACCTCGTGAAGCTGGTTGAGAGAATGCCTAGAGTGTGCAAAGCTGTCATCAAGGCAAAGGGTGGCTGCTTTGAAGAATCTCAAATATAAAATATATTTAGATTTGTTTAACACTTTGGTTACTACATGATTCCATATGTATTATTTCATAGTTTTATGTCTTCACTATTATTCTACAAAGTAGAACATAGTAAAAATAAAGGAAAACCTTTGAATGAGTAGGTGTGTCCAAACTTTTGACTGGAAACTGTATATATTTTATTTTTTAATGAACACTGCCAACCACAGGAGGATTCAGAAAACCGCTCTCAATGAGTGTCGACAGCCTGCTGCTACCGCTCCGCTAATCTTCAGATGGGGGGAGGAGGAAGGGAACACACGTCGGTAACTGGGGGCCCTGCCTTGATTGTGTAACTGATTAATAAAAAATAATAAATACATGTTACTGGTAAATTGTGTGAGTCAGTCATTTTTATCCAACCACAAGAGCCCGTTCTCTATTTTTTTTAAACAAAGCCCCGGGTCCTATAATTTCTTAATCCGGCCCTGCACACCAATCAATCAATCAATCAGTCAATCAAATGTATTTATAAAGCCCTTCTTACATCAGCTAATGTCACAAAGTGCTGTACAGAAACCCAACCTATCTCCTGAAAACCCTCCTCTCCTCCCTTACTGCATCCTTTGACTCCCTATGTCCCCTATCCTCCAGGCCGGCGCTCGGTCCTCCCTCCCGCCTCCGTGGCTCGACGACTCCTTGCGAGCTCACAGAACAGGGCTCCGGGCAGCAGCGGAAATGGAGGAAAACTGCCTCCCTGCGGACCTGGCATCCTTTCACTCCCTCCTCTCTACATTTTCCTCCTCTGTCTCTGCTGCTAAAGCCACTTTCTACCATTCTAAATTCCAAGCATCTGCCTCTAACCCTAGGAAGCTCTTTGCCACCTTCTCCTCCCTCCTGAATCCTCCCCCCTCCTCCCCTCTCTGCAGATGACTTCCAACCATTTTGAAAAGAAGGTCGACGACATCCGATCCTCGTTTGCTAAGTCAAACGACACCGCTGGTTCTGCTCACACTGCCCTACCCTATGCTCTGACCTCTTTCTCCCTCTCTCTCCAGATGAAATCTCGCGTCTTGTGACGGCCGGCCGCCCAACAACCTGCCCGCTGACCCTATCCCCTCCTCTCTTCTCCAGACCATTTCCGGAGACCTTCTCCCTTACCTCACCTCGCTCATCAACTCATCCCTGACCGCTGGCTAATGCCCTCCCGTCTTTCAAGAGAGCGAAGTTGCACCCCTTCTGAAAAAACCTACACTCGATCCCTCCGATGTCAACAACTACAGACCAGTATCCCTTCTCTCTTTTCTCTCCAAAACTCTTGAGCGTGCCGTCCTTGGCCAGCTCTACCGCTATCTCTCTCAGAATGACCTTCTTGATCCAAATCAGTCAGGTTTCAAGACTAGTCATTCAACTGAGACTGCTCTTCTCTGTATCACGAGGCGCTCCGCACTGCTAAAGCTAACTCTCTCTCCTCTGCTCTCATCCTTCTAGACCTATCGGCTCCTTCTACTGTGAACCATCAGATGCATCTCCGGCGCGGCCCACGCTTGGATTGCGTCCTACCTGACAGGTCGCTCCTACCAGGTGGCGTGGCGAGAACCACGCGCTCTCACCACTGGTGTCCCCCAGGGCTCTGTTCTAGGCCCTCTCTTATTCTCGCTATACACCAAGTCACTTGGCTCTGTCATAACCTCACATGGTCTCTCCTATCATTGCTATGCAGACGACACACAATTAATCTTCTCCTTTCCCCCTTCTGATGACCAGGTGGCGAATCGCATCTCTGCATGTCTGGCAGACATATCAGTGTGGATGACGGATCACCACCTCAAGCTGAACCTCAGCAAGACGGAGCTCCTCTTCCTCCCGGGGAAGGACTGCCCGTTCCATGATCTCGCCATCACAGTTGACAACTCCATTGTGTCCTCCTCCCAGAGCGCTAAGAACCTTGGCGTGATCCTGGACAACACCCTGACGTTCTCAACTAACATCAAGGCGGTGTCCCGTTCCTGTAGGTTCATGCTCTACAGTCCGCAGAGTACGGCCTCACACAGGAAGCGGCGCAGGTCCTAATCCAGGCACTTGTCATCTCCCGTCTTGATTACTGCAACTCGCTGTTGGCTGGGCTCCCTGCCTGTGCCATTAAACCCTACAACTCATCCAGAACGCCGCAGCCCGTCTGGTGTTCAACCTTCCCAAGTTCTCTCACGTCACCCCGCTCCTCCGCTCTCTCCACTGGCTTCCAGTTGAAGCTCGCATCCGCTACAAGACCATGGTGCTTGCCTAGGAGCTGTGAGGGGAACGGCACCTCAGTACCTCCAGGCTCTGATCAGGCCCTACACCCAAACAAGGGCACTCGTTCATCCACCTCTGGCCTGCTCGCCTCCCTACCACTGAGGAAGTACAGTTCCCGCTCAGCCCAGTCAAAACTGTTCGCTGCTCTGGCCCCCCAATGGTGGAACAAACCCCTCACGACGCCAGGACAGCGGAGTCAATCACCACCTTCCGGAGACACCTGAAACCCCACCTCTTCAAGGAATACCTAGGATAGGGTAAGTAAGGGTAAGTAATCCTTCTCACCCCCTTCCCCCCCCCAAAAAAAAGATTTAGATGCAAGTGGCTGTTCCACTGGATGTCAAAGGTGTATGCACCAATTTGTAAGTCGCTCTGGATAAGAGCGTCTGCTAAATGACTTAAATGTAAATGTAAATGTATAACCCCAAACAGCAAGCAATGCAGGTGTAGAAGCACAGTGGCTATGAAAAACTCCCTAGAAATGCCAGGACCTAGGAAGAAACCTAGAGAGGAACCAGGCTATGAGGGGTGGCCAGTCCTCTTCTGGCTGTGCTGGGTGGAGATTATAACAGAACATGGCCAAGATGTTCAAATGTTCATAGATGACCAGCAGTGTCAAATAATAATAATCACAGTGGTTGTAGAGGGTGCAACAACCTCAGGAGTAATTGTCAGTTGGCTTTTCATAGCTGACCATTCAGAGAATCTCTACCGCTCTACCGCTCCTGCTGTCTCTAGAGAGTTGAAAACAGCAGGTCTGGGACAGGTTGCACATCTGGTGAACAGGTCAGGGTTCCATAGCCGCAGGCAGAACAGTTGAAACTGGAGCAGCAGCACGACCAGGTGGACTGGGGACAGCAAGGAGTCATCAGGCCAGGTAGTCCTGAGGCATGGTCCTAGGGCTCAGGTCTTCCGAGAGAGAGAGAAAGAAAGAAAGAAAGAAAGAAAGGAAGGAAGGAAGGTAGAAAGGAAGGAAGGAAGGAAGGAAGGAAGGAAGGAAGGAAGGAAGGAAGGAAGGAAGGAAGGAAGGAAGGAAGGAAGGAAGGAAGGACGAAAGAAAGAAAAAGAGAGAGAGAATTAGAGAGAGCATACTTAAATTCACACAGGACACTGGATAAGACAGGAGAAATACTCCAGATATAACAGACTGACCCCAGCCCCCCAACACAAACTATTGCAGCATAAATACTGGAGGCTGAGACAGGAGGGGTTGGAAGACACTGTGACCCCGTCCGACGATACCCCCGGACAGGGCCAAACAGGCAGGATATAACCCCACATATTTTCCCAAAGCACAGCCCCCACACCACAAGAGGGAAGTCTCTAACCACCAACCTACCATCCTGAGACAAGGCCGAGATAGCCCACGAAGATCTACCCCACGGCACAAAACAAGAGGGGGTGCCAGCCCGGACAGGAAGATCACGTCAGTGACTCAACCCACTCAAGTGACGCAGCCCTCCTAGGGATGGCATGGAAGAGCACCAGTAAGCCAGTGACTCAGCCCCTGTAATAGGGTCAGAGGCAGAGAATTCCAGTGGAGAGAGCGGAACCAGCCAGGCAGAAAAGGCGAGGGCAGTTTGTTTCTCCAGTGCCTTTCCATTCACCTTCACACTCCTGGGCCAGACTACACTCAATCATAGGACCTACTGAAGAGATGAGTCTTCAATAAAGACTTAAAGGTTGAGACCGAGTCTGCATCTCTCACATGGATAGGCAGACCATTCCATACAAATGGAGCTCTATAGGAGAAAGCCCTCCCTCCAGCTGTTTGCTTAGAAATTCTAGGGACAATAAGGAGACCTGCGTCTTGTGACCGTAGCGTACGTGTAGGTATGTACGGCAGGACCAAATCAGAGAGATAGGTAGGAGCAAGCCAAGGTAATGCTTTGTAGGTTAGCAATAAAACCTTGAAATCAGCCCTAGCCTTAACAGGAAGCCAATGCTGAGAGGGTAGCACTGGAGTAATGTGATAAAATTTTTTGTTTCTAGTCAAAATTCTAGCAGCAGTGTTTAGCACTAACTGAAGTTTATGTATTGCTTTATTCAGGTAGCCGGAAAGTAGAGCATTGCAGTAGTCTAACCTAGAAGTGACAATAGCATGGATTCATTTTTCTGCATCATTTTTGGACAGAACGTTCCTGATTATTGCAATGTTACGTACTGTTGAAGTCGGAAGTTTACATACACTTAGGTCAGAGTCATTAAAACACGTTTTTCAACCACTCCACACATTTCTTGTTAACAAACTATAGTTTTGGCAAGTCGGTGCATGACACAAGTCATTTTTCCAACAATTGTTTACAGACAGATTATTTCACTTATAATTCACTGTATCACAATTCCAGTGGGTCAGAAGTTTACATACACTAAGTTGACTGTGCCCAAACAGCTTGGAAAATTCCAGAAAACGATGTCATGGCTTTAGAAGCTTCTGATAGGCTAATTGACATCATTGAGTCAATTGGACGTGTACCTGTGGATGTATTTTAAGGCCTACCTTAAAAATCAGCCAAGACCTCAGACTTTGTTTTTAGACCTCCACAAGTCTGGTTCATCTTTGGGAGCAATTTCCAAACGCCTGAAGGTACCATGTTCATCTGTACAAACAATAGTACGCAAGTATAAACACCATGGACCACGCAGCCGTCATCCGCTCAGGAAGGAGACGCAGTATGTCTCCGAGAGATGAACGTACTTTGGTGCAAGAAGTGCAAATCAATCCCAGCAAAGGACCTTGTGAAGATGCTGGAGGAAACAGGTACAAAAGTATCTGTATCCACAGTTAAACAAGTCCTATATCGACATAACCTGAAAGGCCGCTCAGCATGGAAGAAGCCACTGCTCAAAAACCGCCACAAAAAAAGCCAGACTATGGTTTGCAACTGCACATGTGGACAAAGATCGTCCTTTGGGGAGAAATGTCCTCTGGACTGATGAAACAAAAATAGAACTGTTTGGCCATAATGACCATTATTATGTTTGGAGGAAAAAGGGGGAGGCTTGCATGCCGAAGAACACCATCCCAACCGTGAAGCACGGGGGTAGCAGCATCATGTTGTCGGGGTGCTTTGCTGCAGGAGGGACTGGTGCACTTCACAAAATAGATGGCATCATGAGGAAGTAAAATTATGTGGATATATTGAAGCAACATCTCAAGACATCAGTCAGGAAGTTAAAGATTGGTCGCAAATGGGTCTTCCAAATGGACAATGACCCCAAGCATACTTCCAACGTTGTGGCAAAATGGCTTAAGGACAACAAAGTCAAGATATTGGAGTGGCCATCACAAAGCCCTGACCTCAATCCTATGAAAAATTTGTGGACAGAACTGAAAAAGCGTGTGCGAGCAAGGATCCTACAATCCTCACTCAGTTACACCATCTCTGTCAGGAGGAATGGGCCAAAATTCACCCAATTTATTGTGGGAAGTTTGTAGAAGGCTACCCGAAACGTTTGACCCAAGTTAAACAATTTAAAGGCAATGCTACCAAATACTAATTGAGTGCATGTAAACTTCTGACCCACTGGGAATGTGATGAAATAAATAAAAGCTTAAATAAATCACTCTCTCTACTATTATTCTGACATTTCACATTCTTAAAATAAAGTGATGATCCTACCTGACCTAAAACAGGGAAAATTTACTAGGATTAAATGGCAGGAATTGTTAAAAACTGAGTTTAAATGTATTTGGCTAAGGTGTATGTAAACTTCCGACTTCAACTGTAGATGGAAAAAAGCTGTCCTTGAAACAGTCTTGATATGTTCATCAAAAGAGAGATCAGGGTCCAGAGTAATGCCGAGGTCCTTTACAGTTTTATTTGAGACGAATGTACAACCATCAAGATTCAACAGCAGAACTCTTTGTTTCTTGGGACCTAGAACTAGCATCTCTATTTTGTCCGAGTTTAAAAGTAGAGCATTTGCCGCCATCCACTTCCTTATGTCTGAAACACAGGCTTCCAGGGTAGGACATTTTGGGGCTTCACCATGTTTCATCGAAATGTACAGCTGTGTATCGTCTGCATAGCAGTGAAAGTTAACATTATGTTTCCCAATGACATCACTAAGAGGTAAAATATATAGTGAAAACAATAGTGGTCCTAAAACAAAGCCTTGAGGAACACTGAAATGTACAGTTGATTTGTCAGAGAACAAACCATCCACAGAGACAAACTGATATCTTTCTGATAGATAAGATCTAAACCAGGCCAGAACTTGTCCGTGTACACCAATTTGGGTTTCCAATCTCTCCAAAGGAATGTGGTGATTGATGGTATCAAAAGCAGCGCTAAGGTCTAGGAGCACGAGGATAGATGCAGACCCTAGGTCTGACGCCATTAAAAAGTAATTTACCACCTTCACAAGTGTAGTCTCAGTGCTATGATGGGGTCTAAAACCAGACTGAAGCGTTTCTTGTATATTGTTTGTCTTCAGGAAGGCAGTGAGTTGCTGTGCAACAGCTTTTTCTACAATTTGTTTGAGGAATGGGAGACTCAATATAGGCCGATAGTTTTTTATAGTTTCTGGGTCACGGTTTGACTTTTTCAAGAGAGGCTTTATTACTGCCACTTTAAGTGAGTTTGGTACACATCCAGGGGATAGAGAGCTGTTTATTATGTTCAACATAGGAGGACCAATCGCAGGAAGCAGCTCTTTCAGTAGTTTAGTTGGAATAGGTTCCAGTATGCAGCTTGAAGGTTTAAAGGCCATGATTATTTTCATCAATGTGTCAAGAGATATAGTATTAAAAAACTTGAGTGTCTCCCTTGATCCTAGGTCCTGGCAGAGTTGTGCAGACTCAGGACAACTGAGCTTTGGAGGAATACGCAGATTTAAAGAGGAGTCCGTAATTTGCTTTCTAATGATCATGATCTTTTCCTCAAAGAAGTTCATGAATCACTGCTGAAGTGAAAGCTATCCTCTCTTGGCGAATGCTGCTGTTCTTATTTTCCTCAATTAAGTTGGAAAAATAGGATGGTCAAGCAGAAGTGAGGGCTCTTCGATACTGCACGGTACTGTCTTTCCAAGCTTTCCAAGCTAGTCGGAAGGCTCCAGTTTGGTGTAGCACCATTTCCGTTCCAATTTTCTGGAAGCTTCCTTCAGAGATCGGGTATTTTCTGTATACCAGGGAGCTAGTTTCTTATGACAAATGTTTTTTGTTTTTAGGGGTGCGACTGCATCTACGGTATTGCCCAAGGTTAAATTGAGTTCCTCAGTTAGGTGGTTAACTGATTTTTGTACTCTGACGTCCTTGGGTAGGGGGAGGGAGTCTGGAAGGGCATCTAGGAATCTTTGGGTTGTCCGAGAATTTATAGCACAGCTTTTGATGATCCTTGGTTGGGGTCTGAGCAGATTATTTCTTGCGATTGCAAATGTAATAAAATGGTGGTCCGATATTCCAAGGATTATGCGGAAAAACATTAAGATCCACAACATTTATTCCACGGAACAAAACTAGGTCCAGAGTATGACTGTGGCAGTGAGGTCTGGAGACATGTTGGATAAAACCCACTGAGTCGATGATGGCTCCGAAAGCCTTTTGGAGTGTGTCTGTGGACTTTTCCATGTAAATACTAAAGTCTCCAAAAATGTGTGACTCCAAGGTCCAATAGGAATTTATTTCAAGTTGGTAGTTGATTGTTCCTAGACAGCAATTTTATTGCTGTAGATGTTCCGAATGATTTAAGTCAAAACTGAGGAACATTCAATGTTGTCTTGGTAAGTAACTCCAGTGTATATTTTGCCTTGAGTTTTAGGTTATTGTCCTGCTGAAAGGTGAATTAATCTCCCATTGTCTGGTGGAAAGCAAACTGAACCAGGTTTTCCTCTAGGATTTTGCCTGTACTTAGCTCCATTTGTTTATTTTTTAAGCTGAAAAAAACAAATCTTAAATGATTACAAGAATACCCATAACATGATGCAACCACCACTATGCTTGAAAATATGGAGAGTTGTCCTCAGTAATATGTTGTATTGGATTTGCCTTTCGGTTATTGACAAAATGCTCTTACCCACTAGGCTACCTGTAATGTGTTGTATTGGATTTGCCCCAAACATTACACTTTGTATTCAGGACAAACAGTTAATTGCTTTGCCACATATTTTGCAGCATTACTTTAGTGCCTTATTGCAAACAGGATGCATGTTTTGGAATATTTGTATTCTGTACAGTTAGTATTGTGGCGTAACCACAATGTTGTTGATCCATCCAGAAGTCTGTTATCACAGCCATTAAACTCTGTAACTGGTTTAAAGTCACCATTGGCCTCATGGCCAATCCCTGAGCGGTTTCCTTCCTCTCCAGCAACTGAGTTCGGAAGGACACCTGTATCTTTGTCGTGCCTGGGTGTATTGAGACACCATCCAAAGGGTATTGTAATTAATAACTTCACCATGCTCAAAGGGATATTCAGTGTCTTCTTTTTGTATTTTTAACCCTTGTATTTTATCTGGAAAATCTCCCTGGCCTTTGTTGTTGAATCTGTGTTAGAAATTCACTGCTCGACTGAGGGACATAACAGATAATTGTATGTGTGGGGTACAAAGATGAGGTAGTCCTTCAAAAATCATGTTAAACACTATGCAACTTATTATGTTACTTGTTAAGCTAATGTTTTGTCCTGAACTTATTTAGGCTTGCCATAACAAAGGGGTTGAATACTTATTGACTTGATATTTCAGGCCTTCATTATTATTATTTTTTTTTTTAATTAAAAAATCAAAATTCCCTTTAACATTATTGGGTATTATTGGGCCAGTGCCAAAAAAAATCTCAATGTAATAAATAAAAAATGTAACACAACAAAATGTGTAAAAAGTCAAGGGGCGTGAATTCTTTCTGAAGGCACTGTCCATGGAACTCTCTGCCACCCCAGGTAACTCAAGGTAGCAATAAAACCAGATAAAAACCAGATAAAAGAACGCGTCGGGGACTGTGAGGAGACAGACATTTTGATATATTTTATATTGTATTGTGTATTGTATTATGTAGTGTTATGTATATTATGTATTTTTTGTTGTTTTGTTCCCTGTTTGGACCCAAGATTTGTTTTTTTGCATACATAATTAGCCCATTATCTGACTTGTTAAGCACATTTCTTCTCCTGTAGCTATTTAGGCTTGCCATAATAAAGGCTTGCCATACTTATTAATTCAAGACATTTCAGCTTTTCGTTTTTTTTATTCATTTGTACAAATTTCTAAAAACTTAATTCCACTTTGAAATGTTGGGGTATTGTGTGTTGATCAGTCACAAAATCAAAATGTTATACATTTTAAATTCAGGCTGTAACACAACAAAATATTGGACAAGTCAAGGGGTGTGAATACTTTCTGAAGCACAACGTTTTTGAGGATCAAAAATAGCCTTCTTCTGTTACAGCTAGACAGAACAACAAGAGAATCCAAAAGTTCCTGTCCAATATTTGGTCGAGTTCTTTTCCCATCTCCATACATAGTGCAAACCTAATCTGGAAGAGATGGATTCTAGTTGTCTCAGGTGACATTGTTTCCAGGTCCTGCCTGAGCCGGAAGGTGGAAAAATCTAGAATCCACTTTCCAAGCATGTGGGAGATCAAGAGATCAAATTTGATCGTAAAAGACAGTGGGATATCTAAAATGAGGTAGTAATTGTTTAGCAATACTATATATTTGGGTTAAGCAAGAGGCAAGATATCTGAATACCAAGGTGCACTAATAAGGTTGTCATTGTATCAACTGAAAGGGTATTTGGAGACATTTTTGAGTATTATATTTCCAAGAGGTAACATACTGTAGAGCAGCAGAGGTCATAGCACTGAACCCAGAGCAACGCTTGGGTATTTTGCTAAATGATTTGTCATCTGTCATCTAGCCAAATGTACAAATTGATTCCGGTCTGGTAGATAGGATTAAGGGGACAGAAAGATAGTGGAGGTGAAAAAAACATTTTGTTGTAAGACCTAGGGGGAAACAACGTTCAGATAGAAATCCATTTTTTTCATTGACAGAACAAGCATGATCTGATCAGTTAAGAATTCTTTCCTATGTGTGAGACATGCAGTTAAGTGTAATTTCACAGTGTTGCCATTCTATTAAACATGCCATGTTGTAGAGTGCCTGCTAATGGAGAATGGCGGTGATACAGGCGACAATACGCTTGCGCACGTTCTCCGTTGTTCTCTTCACATTCTCACACAAAACACAAGGTCCAGCTGTGAAAACAGTCATTGTACAAATTTCTATTGGAAAAAGAGCAGAAATACTGTACTACAACCAGTAACAGCTTTGTGCCCCTCAAAGTGCAGGACACACCATATGAAAGGGCAGTTGTTGTTATTGTTCAATAAGTTTGTTTTTTTTGCTCTCATCCTGAAGACACCTCAGCTGGTCGACAGCTCTTGCATTGTTCTCACCCGGGCTGAAAAGAACTTGAAGACCATAAACATCTCCCCGGTTTATGAATGTGACATTTGAGGCCTTGTTGAAAGAAATACAATGCAACACTCTTACAATGGAACCCCCCGCCTCTCATAAAAAAGAAATTGGCTGTATTTACATACTGTTATTATTACCCTACTGTCAATCACCGCCATACACAATATACACTTTAACGTCCGACTCAGCCTGAAAGGTTAGTCTCACCGGGCACCTGTTTCCCAGGAAAGCCAAGGCCAGCTGTCGACATAGCTCAGGCTGTACTCTGCTTACACTTTGTGTGTGTGTGTGTGTGTGTATATCTATTGTAAAAAATATTCTGTAAGAAATATTGTGAAATGTATAACCTACTTTACCACTAAAGATTCAATATTTACTCCTAAAGATTCGACAAAACTTAAAATTAGAGATATATACCGTGCCTTCGGAAAGTATTCAGACCCCTTGACTTTTTCCACATTTTGTTTTGTTACAGCCTTATTCAAAAATGGATTGAATTAAACATTTTCCTCAGCAATGTACACACAATACCACACATACCAATACCACAAAGCGTAAACAGATTTTTTGACATTTTTGCAAATGTATTAAAACAGAAATACTTTATTTACATAAGTATTCAGACCTTTTGCAATGAGACAGCTCAGCTGCATCCTGTTTCCATTGATTATACTTGAGATGTTTATACAACTTGATTGCAGTCCACCTGTGGTAAATTCAATTGATTGAACATGATTTGGAAAGGCACACACCTGTCTATATAAGGTCCCACAGTTGACAGTGCATGTCAGAGCAAAACCCAAGCCATGAGGTCAAAGGAATTGTGTGTACAGCTCCGAGACAGGATTGTGTCGAGGCACAGATCTGGGGACGAGTACAAAAAATGTCTGCAGCATTGAAGGTCCCCAAGAACATAGTGGCCTCCATCTTTTTTAAATGGAAGAAGTTTGGAACCACCAAGACTCTTCCTAGAGCTGGCCGTACGGCCAAACAGAGCAATCTTGGGAGAAGGGCCTTGGTCAGTGAGGTGACCAAGAACCTGATGATCAATCTGACAAAGCTCTAGAGTTTCTCTATGGAGACGGGAGAACCTTCCAGAAGGACAACCTTCTCTGCAGCACTCCACCAATCAGGCCTTAATGGTAGAGTGGGCAGATGGAAGCCACTCCTCAGTAAAAGGAACATGAAAGCCTGCTTTTAGTTTTCCAAAAGTCACCTAAAGACTCTCAGACCATGAGAAACAGGATTCTCTGGTCCGATGAAACCAAGATTGAACTATTTGGTCTGAATGCCAAGTATCACGTCTGTAGGAAACCGGGCACCATCCCTACCACGAAGTATTGTGGTGGAAACGTCATGGGAGACTAGGATCGAGGCAAAGATGAACGGAGCAAAGTACAGAGAGATCCTTGATGAAAACCAGCTCCAGAGCGCTCAGGACCTCAGACTGGGGTGAAGGTTCACCTTCTAACAGGACAACAACCCAAAGCAGACAGCCAAGACAACGCAGGAGTGCCGGATTTTAACCCGATCTAATATCTCTGGGGAGACCTGTAAATAGTTGTGCTGCAATGCTCCCCTCCAATCTGACAGAAATTGAGAGGATCTGCAGAGAAGAATGAGAGAAACTCCCAAAATACAGGTGTGCCAAGCTTGAAGCGTCATACCCAAGAAGATTCAAAACTGTAGTCACTGCCAATGGTGCTTCAACAAAGTACTGACTAAAGGGTCTGAATACTTATGTAAATGTCTTTTTTTGTAGTTACATTTTTTTGTAGGAAACTAGCAAAAATGTCTAAAAACCTGTTTTTGCTTTGTCATTATAGGGTATTGTGTGTAGATTGATGAGGGATTTAAAAAAAAACAATATTAGAATAAGGCTGTAACGTAAAACAAAATGTGTAAAGAGTCAAAGGTTCTGAATACTCAGTGGCGACCCGTCATTCAGGGCCTATTTTGAGCTCCAAATTTTTTGCCCAAAAAATGTAATATAGTGTATATATTTATTTATTTTTTGGGGGGTGGGGGGAGGTTTCTCATGCCCCTTGGGTGCTGCCATAGAGTTATATTAGAAGTGCCCATCCAAGAAAGCTCAAAGTCATTGGCCACAGATAAAAGGAAGTCAAATCAAGTTATATCTACAGTAGCTTTGATTAGACTGATCATGTCAACATAATACTTTCAAAATCTTAGCTTGCAGTCATCATCATGTATCAAGTCGACAATCTACTGGCAAATCCTTTTTAATCCTTGTCATATGAAGAAAAACAATGAAGAGAAATTATAGATCAAATGTGTCGGTGCTCATTGGCCATAAACATTACACAACAAGTTGGAAATTGCAAATTCAACAATGAGTGCTTTGGAAGGAATCAGTGGATAACTGCAAGCATTGCAAAGCCATCACTAGCCTGCTATTCAGTGGAGTGGCTGTGTGGGCCAAAGTCTGGGTTTAAGGGTCTCTTTTCCAATCTTAAAATTATAAACATTCAACATTGACCATGCTGTCAATCCAGAATGATTTCTGCCGCACTCAAAACAACTGTTAACTTGGAACTGGGAAATCTGACTTCAGTGAGTTCAAGACAACTGGGAATTCGGGAAAAAATGAGCTCCGACTAGGAAAATACGTTATAAATGGTCATAAAACTTGGAATTGTAGGTTGGAAACTTGGGCCTCTTTCTAAAGCTACGACCTGAAGATCACTGACGTCATCATGATTCAACCTTGTTTTTTTCTGAGTTCCCAGTTGTCTTGAAAGCACCATAAATCCAGAGAATGCCAGACATTGATGACAAGGTTTGATAAAAAAATTTGCCCACGAAGGACCGCCGCAACACCTTCCTGTTCAAGTGTGGATAGCACAACAAGGTGAGTCCAAAAATGTCTTGTATGCTGCTGCATAAATGATGTAATATGCCAGGGAGCTATGTATACTGTAGCTAAGAAAGTACTACTAAGTGTATGTTGTGTAGTAAGCTGTTAGTAGCACACCCTAATAATTTTCTATTTTCCCTTCTTAATTTTGCCTACTGTTCTGACTTGGTGGTGCACAGGTGGCCTATAACCTGTTTTAGAGAAATGTAATCAGCGAATATTGTAAGCGCTTTTATTGTCTACTTATATGCCCCCTTTATTTATTGTACGGTTCTGACTTGGTGTACAGGGAGAACACTGTAAGAACGGCACATGTTCTGAATTCAGTCGCTGTACATTTCAAAAGTGCTGAACAAATAGTTATATTGACTATATCTGTCCTAGCTCGCTCATTAATGTCTTAATCTAAATTACGGAGTGCTTCTTCTAAGGGGCGGCAGGGTAGCCTAGTGGTTAGAGCGTTGGACTAGTAACCGGAAGATTGCAAGTTCAAACCCCCGAGCTGACAAGGTACAAATCTGTCGTTCTGCCCCTGAACAGGCAGTTAACCCACTGTTCCTAGGCTGTCATTGAAAATAATAATTTGTTCTCAACTGACTTGCCTAGTTAAATAAAGGAGAAAAAAAATAATGCTGAATGAACTGTTTTCACAGCTAGACAAGGAATTGGTTGTTAGCCAGATGAAGCAGTGCTAAGGTGTTGGGACTCCTTTATGTAGGCCCTAACATTTTGTGGGCACTGGCTTTCACCGTTATAGTGCAATTAATGTATTGTTTAGTGTTGTGTTGTGTAGTAGCTTTGCTGGCATGCTCCGAAAAAAAAAAAAAAAAGTGTTTGCCCCATCAAGATGTACATGCTAAAATCACCAATGTAAATACTTTCCGAATGCACTGTATATCTACGTCAACATGACAAAATTGATAGCCTAAGTTTTTTTCACTCTGCATTTATCTTTGTTTATAAAAGCACGATATTGTGAAGGAACATTTTATGTTTGTGCTTTTCTAATAACCAATTCAACTTGGTTCATGCAAGTGACTGATTGAGCGTTCCTGGGAGGAATCCTCACTATCAGTATAAGCAATTTTAGCAGTACGGCCAGAACATTGTTTTGAGAACTGAAAGGGGTGTCTCAATTTCAAGCCTTGTGAGGTTTTGGTCGGTCACATGCATGAACCAAACGTTAATAACGAAATAATGATGAATAATGAATAAGCTAAATCATGTGAATATAACTTGTCTGTGTAAGCAGTATATAAGAGAACTAACGGGACTGACCCGGCAGAGCTCCTGACAGACATGTACTACTTGGTGCATTAAGTTTGTTGGAACCTCTCCAGCTTGCTGATAATAAAGAATGATTAATTTAACATTGATTTCAGGTGTCTCTGGTGGTAATTTCCACAACAATATAGCGATGAATCATGAAATGAACATCATGAAATATGTACTAATTATGGAGTTATTTGTTCATGTATGAAAACATGGGATTCCCTTTGACACATGCCGCTGGCAGTGTCTGGGCCCTCTGGTTGGTTACTGTAATGTGAGTTGAAGTTGTCATGACAGCAGTGGCTTCTGCTTCACTGACCCCCCCCCCCCTAAATCCAGCTGATTCCTGTCTCATTATTGGAGAGCAACAATGACCACATACAAAATAAATCATTCAAATCATTCTCAGTTCAGAAGACATAAAATGGAGGGTTGAGCTTCAGTGTTTCTGTTTCCCCGTGTTGCCATTGACCTTTTCCCAACCCCCTTTAGAATGTCTTGTCAATAAACATTTTAGTTAGCTTATTACTTGTTATAGTTCTGTTCAGTAGGGAAGCACAGGAGAAACATGTTAGGTCTGGAATTATCAGGATTAGCCATCTCTATGTTTGTTTTGAAAACTCTTGTTCTTTGCCTTCTGTGGTAGTGAAGGGGTTTAAGACCTTACCCAGACATCTTTATTGGGTACGAAACACCCATAACAGCGGGATAACAGAGTACAGTACACCCAAGCATGATAACAGTTAGACAACAAAAAAACACAGCAGCTCAAAGTCACTCACAAACTCTAGTTAGGAGTAGACCACAAGCTCAGATCTAGGATCAGGATACCATACCTCCGATTATAACATTAGCCACCAGGAATTAAAAATCGAAAATGACTTTAGATCAGCTCTTGTGGCACGTTGTACGCTCAATACATTCAGTGTTTCTTATTATGCCTGGAGGCCACTGGGTGAGAGTGTGGGTCAATAACAAATTAATTCACCCCCAACGATTATTATCGTATCACAATGTTGAATCAACACACATTAACATGTCACAGACAGCGAGAGAGAGAGAGAGAGAAACAGGGCAGAGGGCATACCGACGTCTTATTCGATGACTGACATGCACCGGACTGGGTGACGCCAAGGGGGTTCTCCCTCTATTTGTGGTCTGACTTTGCAGTAAGAAGATTACCACTCAAGATCAACCAAAGAGATACGGTAGGTAAGGAGAGACTAGTTGGCATCCAGCGCTATAATGCAGGCTATAGCTTGGCAGCCTCACACAGTCTTGAGTCGACTCAGGGTTGATATCGGGTTTGATAGTAGGGACCCAGAAATGAGGCCAGAGGACTCCAGGTATGTACAGCCTGGGTCCTAATGTTGAACCTCTTCATATGACAGACACATCATTCTTTTTTAAATGACATGGTTTCACACTCCTATTTCACATCTCTGAATATGTCTCTGGCTGTAGACAGCATTCCTTATGCCAGTTTCAAACACTGTTGGAGAGGAGGATTTTTAAAAACAAAATCCCCTTTGCCTATTCTGTCCGGAGGGAATAACACAAGGAATTTTAGCTACAGGATGGGAGAGAGCAATGACCTCTGACTCCTGAGTTGTGACCCCTGTTATCTGATCTCTCATGTAACGCTGGCTGGCCACCCATCACACCGAGAGGCCTGGACACCAAAGGTTGTTCTCAGGACCCCTTGGCCTGGTTACACTTGTAACTTGTTCTGCACTGTTTGTGGACTTGGTGTTGTTCCTAGTTCTTATTGATATGGGCCACTGGCACTGCACTACAACTGAGAGGTCGTACTGGATGAGAATAATCGAAGAGCATTGACACATCTGAATATGTGAAGAATACTGTTTGAATTGAATAGTGTGTGTGCGTAGCATAGAGCAACGTGAAAGACGGTAATGTTATTTATCCACACAGTTATGAATGTCATACACAACTGGTTATTAGTATGTTAATAACATTAATGGGACATTAGAGGGTGGAACTTGCAGACAGATATCATCACTCATGTATCAGCTCCTATTGCACTGTCATCATACCAGGTATTAAGTAGATAAGCAAAAAGGCTTGGATCCATTTCCATGATCATCCTGTTCTTTGATTGACCACTATTTATTGACCCCTGCACTACATTACAGACGGAGGATCTTATTAATTTGTTTACCTTGTCGCTGGAGAACGTGTAGTTTATTTCGGATTTAAAAAGGCTTCTGGGGGCCTCCCAAGTGGCACAGTGGTCTAAGGCACCGCATCTCAGTGCTAGTTGTGCCACTAGAGATTCTGGGTTCGAGTCCAGGCTCTGTCGCAGCCGGCTGCGACCGGGAGGCCCATGGGGCGGTGCACAATTGGCCCAGCGTTGTCCGGGTTAGGGAGGGTTTGGCCAGCAGGGATATCCTTGTCTCATCACGCACTAGCAACTCTTGTGGAGGGCCGGGCGCAGTGCTTGCTGACACGGTCGCCAGGTGTACGGTGTTTCCTCCAACACATTGGTGCAGCTGGCTTCTGGGTTGGATGAGCATTGTGTCAAAAAGCAGTGCGGCTTGGTTGGGTTGTGTTTTGGGGGGCGCATGGATCTCAACCTTCTCCTCTCCCGAGTCCGTACGGGAGTTGCATCGATGAGACAAGAATGTAACTACTACCATTTGGATACCACGAAATTGGGGACGTAAAAGGGGTGTTAAAAATACTACAACAAATACTGAAGGCTTGATTTTCCCTTACGAAAAAGGTATCAACCCCTACAAAAATATTTATGAATTATAATCCACATGATTATTCGACATTTCCTGTTGCTGCAGGATTATTTTCCTGCTGTAGCAAACTGACTCAAATGATGATCCTCCTGTACATTTCCCTCTACATCCCAAATCTGTGGATATCTACATTACCAAGTGTGAAACCTGGAAAAGCCTGTTAATTACAGCAAATAGCCATGGTGCTTACAACGCCCCTCTCTTTGAATTCAGTTGTCCAACAGATTCCCTCTGCTGATAGACTTTCTTGTTGCTCTATTGTCACCTGGAACACAGTGTCCTTACAAGAGGTTGTTCAGCTCCCTGCCTCCCTCTCACACAAACACAAACAGGTTTGTATTGGCAATTAGTGTGATGGTATGGTATACTTTGCATGTATTGTATGCACCTTTATCACAAAACATGTATTACTCACACACACAAGGTGTTACACCATCAACAAAGTGAATTCAACTATATATTGTTCAATGTTTGCTTACAACAAGAGCCAAACAACAACATATAGTAAGAATTGCAATAAGATCTCTTCCGCTTACTATAATGAGTTGAGTCCACATCCCATGATTGTTTCCCCTTGTAACATTGGTCCACTGTATACTTCTAATGGGTGGTCTGTTTGGGTCAGTGGGGTTTGTTAATAGCAAGTTATTATTAGAAGGGCACCTATTGGTAGATTGTTTTTTTTTAAAGCAGACGTTGAGTATCCCTTTGAGCATGGTAAAGTTATTACACTTTGGATGGTGTATCAGTACACCCAGTCACTACAAAGAACTCAGTTGCCAGAGAGGAAGGAAACCGCTCAGGGATTTCACCATGAGGCCAATGGTGACTTTAAATCAGAGTGGATCAACAGCAATGTGATTACAACGCAATGCTGACCTAATTGACAGAATGAAAAGACAGAAGTCTGTACCAAGAAGGATGCGACAAACAAAAGAATATCCCTTCAGCAGTAGTCCTGTGGGCGAAAACACCTCACTGATGAGATTCCACATGTGAAAGTGAGATTCACATGTGGGTCGACATATGAAATTTAAGTACAACGTGAAAACAGCTATTTCTCGTGGGGAAAAGCGATTTCACATGTGAAACTACATATTTGTAAAGGCGAGCACACCTGTCTGATATATAGGTTAAGGAAACATGTTGTACTTTGGTATCCAGTTTAATTATAGTACTTGGGTCAATCATTTGGTCATACAGTATCTCCCCTTATAATCTGGAAGTGGAAGTTGACTAGAAAAATACATATTTCATAAAAAAAAAAAATCATTTTCATACAGTATCTTGAATGTTTGTGGGGTGGATGTTCGCTCTGAATTGGAGCATGTGCTTTAAATCAAACTCCACTCAGCCATTCATGACGTATAATTCTTAGGTTCCCTTCAGTAAGCACTCTTCAACTTTTCTATGACCTCATGAACACATAACTATAGTCACTCTCTCCACAAGAGTTATTATGTTTTACAAGGTCAGACTTTGAAGTAATGTGGCATATGAAGAGTCAGTAGCTATTCCCAAACCACAATTTTCCCAAAGGGACGTTTATGACATCAGAGGAAGTGAGGAAGATGAGGAAGCAGTCTAATGCTTTCCTCTGCTCCCATGGTAGCTCGGCGCAATATCCACCTCTACACCCCTCCTCTCCCACTCCCAGACTCCAGAGAACTCGACTACCTTCATCTTTCTATTCAACGGACCCCCCCTCCCAAGGAGGCCACAGGATGTAACTAGTCTGTCATAGTTAGAAGAGCACTGTAAAAAAACTTTTTTTTTCATTGGTTTGATTTCTACAGTCAAGTTTAACTGACTCATTCTACTGCCACTGTATTCTGTCACTTAACTTTAGGGATCCAGGCATTGTCATAATGCTGACATAGTAGCTATATAACGCTTGCCGTAACTATTAATGACGAGCATTGACATAACAGTGAAAATTATGCAACCGTTCATATCTACTACTACAACCAAGAAGACTCCCCTCAGACATAGATGCTTTCACATACGCGCTCATTGTAATGGTTGGAATGGGGTAACCGAAAGTTAAGTTGACCCACTCTTCCCTGTGCACCGTGAATGTTAATTAAGGCTGTCCTCTGCACCTCTGATTCAGAGGGGTTGGGTTAAATTCGGAAGACACATTTCATTTGAATGCATTCAGTTGTACAACTGACTAGGAATCCCTCCCTTTCTCATAGACTGAGTGCTCATTAACAGATTACACAGTCCAACACTGGGACTTCAACTTCTTCTGTGGGTGTGCTCCCAACCCATTCAAAGGCCCGCTTCAATTAGACACAAGCCCATTTACATTCCTCTGACATGCTTAGCTGAACCCTTTTATCAACCCTTCCCCGAATACCCCTCTTCCCCTCTGTGAGCCCCCTAAACCCCACCCCACCACTTCAACACCCCTCCTCCCTGCAACAAGCCCTCCATGGGTCAGGGTCCTAACAGCGCTGTTCTATTTTTCTCTAGCTCTTGTTCAGTTTCATTCCCGCTTGAGACAGTTAGGAGTAATTATAGCCACAGTGGCAGTTGGTTCTGACATTCCTACAGGGAATATTCAAATGGATTTCTTTTGTGAGAGCAGTCCAAGCATTGTGCTGTCTGGTGTCCTTTGGCCTGCTAATCATGCTAAATTGGTTTAATCTCTCATTGAAAGGTCCACCATATCACATCTTCATCAAACATACACCCAAATGTTTTCAATACGTGAGGAGTAGACCACCTGAGTTATATTGTATTGAAGGACGGCACTCAGTGTGAAGTCAAAGATGGAGGTGATCTAAGACGTTGTAGAAACAACAAAAATACATTAGTATTTTTTTCATTTATGAGAGCTGAAATAAAATGTCAAGGAAGATATGTTTTTTATTTATTTTGTTGTACTGTGGAGCGCATGCCTGAAATGTGGCTCTTTGCCAGGTTGCAATGACGTGCACTTGATTCCATTTGCACATTGATAATAACAGACTGACTTAATTTAAATGCATAATGAATTGCAACGCCTTTGCCAAGAGCTGGTAGCCTGAGATAAAGGAATAATTTGAGTAATTACAGTTTGGAAAATGCCATACTCAGTGTGTGCTTATAAAGAAGGCTGGTTTCAACTGAACTATGCTGTCCCAAATTCTAAATGACATACTACACATGATTTATGCTCTCAAGGTTTATTTGAACAGTGAATTATTGCTGGGAGGAGTCTGGACAATGTCTAGTTTAGCCTTTTATGGCTAAAGATTGTGCTGCTGCCAACAATGGAACCGATGGGGCTATGGCATGTGCAATTGACAGTATAAAACATGAATAACATGGGGGATAGTACACATCCTTGTGGCACACCTGTGTTTACAGATTACGATGTAAGCACACTCCACTAGGTGTTTGTTTACTGAGAGCATTAACTGGGCCTTACATTGTCAACCTTCAAGTGTATCCTTATAATGTCTGACTTCCTAGAGATGGTAACACTTTATTTGGATTGGCCACATGTAGATGCTCTACAGACTATCAGTAACATTTCAACTAACTATCTATTAGCCCTAACCCTTAACTTAACTCTTACCCTAACCCTAGCCCTAACCTTAACCAAACCCTTATTTTAAACCTAACCCTAACCGTAACTTTAACTCTCATAAATGCTGCTGCTCCAGTTTCAACTGTTCTGCCTTGTTATTATTCGACCATGCTGGTCATTTATGAACATTTGAACATCTTGGCCATGTTCTGTTATAATCTCCACCCGGCACAGCCAGAAGAGGACTGGCCACCCCACATAGCCTGGTTCCTCTCTAGGTTTCTTCCTAGGTTTTGGCCTTTCTAGGGAGTTTTTCCTAGCCACCGTGCTTCTACACCTGCATTGCTTGCTGTTTGGGGTTTTAGGCTGGGTTTCTGTACAGCACTTTGAGATATCAGCTGATGTACGAAGGGCTATATAAATACATTTGATTTGATTTGAACTTCAAGCAGTTGCTTATCAAGAGATAGTTTGTTGATAGTATGAAAATCTTGACTATCTCAATAAAGTGTGACCCTAGAGATCAAGGTGTCCATTGTGTACCATTTGGCTGGTTGGCCTGGTCTTCTTTGAAAGCACAGTATCTCATCAACTGGAAGACTGTGAGACATGAGGACAAAGCTGAATGATGGACACACTAGCTCTGTTTCCGAGTCGAGTTTATCACTTGGCAGAGAGTGAGCTGGATCTCCCTGTGGTCCAACTCTCCACGGTGATACAGGAAGTCCCCTGGAAGGGGACCCGGACATCTTTCCATCAGCACAGCAGAGAGTAGAGATTGGCCCAATCACTACATTGCCTTCTCCCTCATGGGGTAAGAGACTGATGATTTACAGACAATTTAAATGATTAGATTCAAAGCACCCTGACAAAGGCTTTTAGCTGAAATGTGTTGTCTTCTAGTAATAAATAACTATTTGTCTATTCAACTAAGTTAATCCATTATATCAACAACTATACCTAACATACTATACTGTATGTATTTTCAATTTTCTTTGTCTTCGCAAAACTGGCAAGCTACATTTATTTATACTTTTTTTGTTACAAATCAGAGAGTTTAAAAAAAATCATGTTTCCTCTCTGTCTCACTTGATTGAGTGCTCCTCCATATTAATGAATATATTGAGCTGGGGGATGGGAGAGGGATGTAATAGTTTAAATTGGGACGAGACACACCTTTTATGAGCATGCCTTTTACTTCCCAGCAGGGAGAACTCAGCGGGCTGGCCCTGGTGTTTGCAAGCATCCCATTTGTTCCAGGTGCCAGCTGGTACTTCCCCCGAATGACCCCACTTTCCTTTGCGCATCCATACAGGCGTAGACAGTACTGTCTGGTCTCTTGCCAGACACAAACATTTCTCACTTCATTTTCCTGGAACAATCGGCCCCGTTTCAATACACACCTGAGCCAAGGTAAACAGACACAACAAAGTGAGGGGTCTTCCACGTAATGTTACGTAATAAGGGACATTTACTGTGAAGGATCATGGCATGGGATATGCCTTGTTGATGTACAGAGGACCCCTGTCTCTGTTTCCTTGAGCTCCATATCATGATAGAGGAACTACTCAGTGAATAACCCATGGAGGTTTATCAAGAAAGAAAGTCATTTAGATAAAGTGTACCGACTAAAAACCCTGAACTACATCCTGAGAGAGTCAAAGGTGATGTCAAAAATAATAATAATCACCATGGTCATTGTAACAATAGCAATGTGTCATAGTCATATTTGTCTGAGAGGTTGGGTGTGCCGTCCCATGGCTTCCCCCTGGCTGCCTCACCTTTTATGGAAGGTTCCCAGCCATTCTAGGGCTCAGGCTCAGGGATGTGTCTGCGTTGTGACCTCACTTCCTCTCTGACTAAGCCCTGTGTCACACACACACATCCTGGGTCAAGTCTTGTGGCCGGTCAGTTAGAGCCAGGTCATTGTTTAGGGGCGTCGTGCCTCTAGCATGGACAGTGTGTACCAACAGATCCCAGGTCAGGAAACAGGGCTGGAAAATAAGACAAAGAACAGTCAAAACTTTGGCATGACATACTGTGGACTGTCCCTGCCATTTGCTTGTGCTACAGGCATTTTACAAGTTAATGGCGAGCTAATTCCAGAAAATAGCTTACGGTTGTGAGTGTGACGAAATCAATGCAGGGCATTCCTCTGGAGAATTTTAGAACTTGGATACTATCTTGTTGGCCTAATGTTATGTGCTAATTTGACTTTGTTGTTCTTCATATTACCATCTCTGGTAACCACACACTATATCAAATAAAATCAAAGTTTATTTGTCCCATGCACAGGATACAGAAGGTGTAAACGGTATAGTGAAATCGTTACTTGATGAGTGGAGTCTATTGTTTAGACATGTAGCTAGCTAACTGAACAATGAATCACAATCCCAACTCATAATGTTACTAATGGCTCTGAGATACGCAATGGCTCTGAGATACACATAATATTACTACCCAGATCACGTTTGCTAGCTAGCTAACAGTACGCTTTCACTTGCAATGAAAACACATTTTTGACTCAATTAGAAATGTATAATATCTGAAAATGCAGCTAGCTAGACTCTCTTACCCGTACACATGGATGAACGCTTCTCCCTCTCTGTCACGGATGCCATGGTTGCCCTTAGTTTGAAGATGTAATCCAGAGACAAGTGTTTTTTCAACAGCCTTCTGTGTGTTCTCTTTTCGACTCTCTCCGCATATTTGCAATCAAACGACTGAATTTTCTTCATCTCCTTAGCTATCATACTCTGCTTCCATCAGGCATTCCACTGATTTCAAACCTCGGTCCTCCAGAAAGTGGAGAGCTTTAGCAACACATTTGCAACACATTAGCAACACAGTTCATCATGATATCTTTCAAAAAGCTGCATTAGATAAGGATTAACTACACAGCTCATGTTATTTGCAGAAGCGTGCTACATGGCAGACCAATCTGAACACATCTATCGGCATGTCCAGCCCAACTTGTTCTCAACTGGCCTACCTGGTTAAATAAAGATGAAATAAAAAAGAATTTTAAAAATCCATTATTTCAGCCAATCATGGCTAGCAAGAAGGTTCCTGACTTTTTCCGTGGCAAAACCAACTAGGCTCGTAATTTAACAATATGTATTCATATTTACTGATGTCATACACGTTTGTTATTAAGGTACATGAAATCTAACATGTTCCAGAAGGCATTTCTGCCCAAAAACGCATGTTGACCAAAAAAAAACGTTTTACGTTCAAATGTTACTCCTGTGATGTAGTGATGAGCACCATACGCCTAGTTTCTTGAAACGAGTCACATTTTTAACCTTTCTGTTGACAGCAAAAAGAAACAGTACTGGGGTACTTTGTTTTCTTATGCAAAACTGTATAAACATGAGTACAATGTTTATATATGCAGCAACATCTCCATTTTAGATGTGATAGCAGGGGACCTGCCTGCCAGCAGGGAATTTGTTCCTTCATTAACAACATCCAGTGTGGCTGTCCCAGAATGCATTGGTCTGGAAAGGCAGCCTTTTGTTTGCCACTGACCAATCATTTCAGCTCAAGAACCTTCAGTAATACTTGACCTCTTAGGATCATCATCTGTCAATGGTGTTTTGAAATTTCAAAGACACAGAGACCTATTGAAAGTCATTTTAGGATGTACAAACAAATAGCCAGACATGGACTTACAATGTGATGTTTGCTGCAAGCTTGGCCTGTTAGTTAGTGGGTAAGCTCAAGTTGGTTTAGGACTGAACTAAATGTCCATGGTGCATTTTTACATGGCAGTGCAGGGAGAGAGACCAAGACTCATGACCTGTCCAAATCCCATTTCCTGTTCGACTGAAAGACTCTGAAAAATAGAGAAAAGATGAGGAGAAAGAGGAAACTTGTGAAGGGGGCGTTACTCCAACAAAAGACTCTTTCCTCAGAGTGCAGTTCACCCTTTTCAGGGCTTGGCATAGTTTACTCCGCACCATGGCGACAAGCTGAAGAACTAGCAGTGTCAATGCGCCTGTGTCCTGGTTCCCTAAAGAAAACCTCCACTGGGGGAAGTGAATTTCCCAAAGTTACTGTAATGTTAGGCTCATCAGAAAGAGACACAATGTGACGTGACAGACATCCTAATATGTGTTAGGTGGAAGAGTGGACAGTTCTTCGCTCCTGCTATAAGAGCTCAAACTTGACAGAGGGCTTCACAAAATAGAGCCTCTCAGTTGATTCCAAACCAATGCTTTCTGACAGAGTAGATCCTAAGTGAAGGACACAACTGGCCAAAATGTCCAATCAGAGTGATAGTGGGAGTTGCACAGTTCTATATAAGTTACAGTTAGGGATGGGGATGTCCTTCCACAGTTTGCATTTCTAATATCAGTTTTTTTTAAAGCCATGCCAAAAGAAGCATGGGTTTGGATCTCACTGACACCATGTTATGCTATTAGCTATATGGATGAGGCAAGTTAGCATGACGATAATATGGCAATGATACAGTTCATGCATCTGTGTCTTTGAACTTGACCAATATAGGAATAACCCTTTACAGGACAATGCCTATTTGACCTTTGCCTGAAGTAAGTCAGTCAGGACAGAATCCAGTGTACAGCAGCCATTAGCCTTTCTGAATGTCATTATCCATATCCACGACACAGTTAAAAATAAGAGTATACTGTTTGCCATGTCAGAACCGAGGAAATGAACGAGCAAAAACAATTTACTGAGTAAATCTATATATTTTTTAAAATCAACTGTTAGAGTACTTGACCAATTCAGCGTGTGACCAAACAGTGATGTTACCATGAAAGAATTAAGACTACACAAGTGGGGTGAGCAAACGAGGTCTACACGTGACACCTAATGTACGCACGAAACAGTTTGCTTTGTTGTGACTGCATATTACAACGCACACATTAACATTTCCTATTTTACTCTAATGCCAGAGAAACCAATCAAAACAGAAACATGCCTTTAATTCCTGCAGAGATTATTACTAGGAAATATTTTTCTGCTTGAATTCTTCCACTGAAGCTGATGATATTAGGATCTTCCATAACTGAATTGAACACCAGTTTGATAACAGAAGACTAGTGACTTCTCTGTAGCTTGTTCTCACTTCTCCCCTTCCCCACAACTCTTTCTGGCCACAATGATAAGAGCCTGATATCTCCTTTACATAACATTGTTCAAGATCTGTGTGTTTGGGCCAAGTGTGTGTGGTTATTTTTTTTTTGTCCTGTGTTTTAAAACATAAAGCACTCTTTTGTCTGAGAAATCTGAAAAGCCCCTCTAATATACGAGGGCTGGCCGAACGGCTTATGCTGAGCTGGATCCCGCCGTGCTCAGATTTGCCCCCCCCGACAACAAAGGGAATCCGAACAGCTTTCTGGACAATGGTCTCCATGGAGATTTTTGCTCTCTTGTCCAGCAACAGATTATGTAGATGACTCACACAACTACGACACGTTGTCACGGAGCCAATGGTTCCAATATTCCACACACGGTCAGTCCTGGCATGTCCCGAACGATGTGTCTCCCATCTCAGAGACCTTAGTGTTAACCCAGAGCATTAGGCTACTTCTCAAGGCTTCCCACAATTCTGACTTTAATGGAAAGTAGGTTTATGCTGTAACCTTATTCACAGTGAACACCATGACAACTGAAATAACATAACTGAAATAACCTGCCACCCATGCCCTCAAATGATGTTATCTTAAAAAATAAAAAACCCTAACAACACCTAACGAATAGTGACAATTTTACACCATCTCCATTCCGAGTCCTGCATTTGATGATGAATCCCTCCTTTGGGGAATATAGCTCCCATGATTCATTTGTCAATAAAAGGGGAAAAGACCGAACCCACTGGGCACACACTGGCCGAATCAAGGTTGTTTCCACGTCATTTCAATGAAATGACAATGAACCAACGTGGGATAGACATTGAATAAAACGTCTGTGGCCAGTGAGAAGCATCAACAATTTCACTTCAGGGGGTTGAGAGACATTCCAGGGACTTCACAGCTAGCCATGTGGAGATGATTACTGGTAAGGGATTTAAAGCCAATTGAAGTGCAGAGCATGTAGAACACATTGTTCCTTGCAGTCTCACCCAATATGGTTGACTTGGCATCTCATGGGCACCTCTACTGATCATCAATCAATCAATCAAATGTATTTATAAAGCCCTTTTTACATCAGCTGATGTCACAAAGTGCTGTACAGAAACCCAGCCTAAAACCCCAAACAGCAAACAATGCAGGTGTAGAAGCACGGTGGCTAGGAAAAACCTCCTAGAATCATGAAAGATCCAGAACACATCATCCCGTTGCATGATGTGTCCTGAGAGTTTAACACTGGCTTTCTTAAATGGCAAGAATCTCTCTGCCATGTTCTGTAGGCCTACTACCTCTGTTTGGGAAATAAATCAAATTGCAACATTATCATCTAAGATTCAATAATTAAATGCATTGTAATGACCATCCTAAAGTGTTTAAATCTGACAAGGTTGTATTTTTGGTCTGCTTTTTGATGACAGTGCTTCTTTCTGTATGTTGTCAAGACGTCAATAAAGAGTCCCAAACTGTGTTTTGGGTGGGGTTGATTGGCGCTATCTATACTGACTGTGAGAACCGGATGGAGGAAGGAGAAAAGTCACTTTTTTAGGGCTTCGGAGGGAAAAGGCAAGGATGTGGTGATTGTTATCTTTCATGAAATGTTGTTCTTCCCCTCCCTTTAAGACTTATATTTGACTGGTTGAACTGGTGGAACTCTGGGGCTTGTTTGTTGATCTTAGAAACAAGATTTTAGATAAGTGGTGGATGGGTGGATAATTAGAATTGGAACTCACGTTAATGCTCGTGGTTGGTCAGGGACATTAAAATCCTGCTAAAAGACATTGAAGAGTAAGCTGTTCAGTTTTTTTTCTTCTATTTCCAACGATGCCATCCATACTACTTGTGCTTGTCAGTGCGTCTTATGTGTGAGTAATAGACATCTAGATATAGGACACACTTTGTTGCAGATGTACGTTTCCATTTAACACTTAGGCCTACCTAAAGTAACATGAAACCCTAGGAGGCCTTGTAAAAACCATAGTCAATTAATTTAGCTTTCTGTACTCTCATTCATTGAGCATTTCCTAAGATCATATTCCTCTGGAATGCTTTATGAGAGCAGTTTAACACTGTAAGTACACCCACAGGTATTTTACGACCTATGACTTGAAGGGGTTTGAAAAAAACACCTACGCTACTCCCCACCTTAAAACCACCCCATTTTCTACCTCACGTCTAGGTAAAACTTGTTTGAGGGAAAGCAATAAGAATGGTTGTGGGTTTCCTCTCCACTTTCTTTTCCACTCTTGCTTTTCTTTCAATGGGTTTTCCTTTTCTACACTGACACTACACTGGCACCCGGCAAGGTCAACAGAACAGCAGTCATGTTACCAAACAGACTAAATTGATGTTGGTGTGTCCCGTAATGTAGTAGGCTACTGGGAAATCATTTGCTGCACTTAACCTGTCCTGCAGCGCCATGTCTCTTTCTTATATGTATTGCTTTCTTTTAACAGATGATTTGCACTCAATACTTCATTCGCCGTCCAGACCAATGGCTACAGTGTAATGCTAAACTACAACATAAACCTAGAGTTAGTACCGCCTATTGAGTTGAGTTGCCTATGCGCTCTCGTTGCCTTCGCCGTCATTCTCTAGGCCGTGTCAGGGTATGCTATGCTCAGACGTGACCTCTGCACATGTGACTTTGACTTACAATCTCTGTAGCCTATCATTTTTTGATATCCTGTGAAAAATATACTCCACAAACAATTCATCCATTTAATTATGGGTATTTTTATTTGCATGGGTACATATTGTATATCAAACATATTCTTGTATGGAGTGGGGGGGGGGTGTATTCTACAAAATATGATCAACCCATAGACATTCAAGGCTTTTCTCAATCCAATGATTGTGTTGGTGTGACTGTACGGTTGTGGAGCTACATATTGGACACAGATTCTGTTGGTGTTGCGCCTAGAGAAGGACCGAGGCAATGATTGGGAGTCCCGTAGGGCGGCTCACAATTGGCCCAGCGTCGTCCGGGTTTGGCCGGAGTAGACCGTCATTGTGAAATAAGAATGTGCTCTTAACTGACTTGCCTGGTTAAATAAGGGTTCAATAAAAAAATGGTGAACCAACCAGATGCAACAGAATGAAGAGATGGCAAAAAGAAAGTGGAATGGGTTGGTGGTGAGATGCCAAATTCAGCTGGCACAAGGGTGTGTGGAATGTCACTGTTGAAGTATCATGATGGATCAACTGGAGCACGATGGAGCATTTCCAGTACTAGTGAGTAACCGGAGCCCTCCTCTTCCTCATGGGGCCAATGCAGGGGCATGTATTCATGGATGCCATGGGAAGCCAGGCTTGCCCCCAAAAAAAAAAATGACCAAGATAACTATTAAAAAACATTACATCATTTTCCCTTCAATTCGCAAGAGGCTGAATGTATCTCACAGGAGAAAGCCTCTGAGCGAACGAAACAGCGCCGCCTATGTCTCTCTACGTGTAGGTCATCTAGCTGATGCTGTTTGGTCCAAACGAGTATTACATTGTTGCCGCCCCTAGCACTGAACGCAAGGGAAGCCAGCGAGCATTTGGCCTCCCTTGATTAAAATAAAAAGTATGAAACATTTGCCAATCGGCGTTGAGCTAAACTGAGCGAGCTCAACTGTGAATGGTCCTGGAGCAAAAAGTGTCAAGGGAAGCTAGCTTGGATTTTGGCATCACTCCTATCAAATCGCACTGAGAGCATATGTCATTGACAGAGACAACTTGAATTGTTGCATCTTGTTATGTTGTTGTCCTCCGGTGGCTAGCTAACTGGCTAGCTAAAATTCTCCCTTTCCTAAATTAGCCATCGACGGAGATAGGGATTTGGGTTTTACTTCATTCTTTGTACTGGCCAATGATTATAATGGCGATTCTGATCCAACCATTAACTCATACATTGTTGTGCCCCTGGCCTGAAAAGATGGATGTTAAATATGTAACTAGATGTAGAAAGCTAATATTAACGAGCTAACGTTGCCCATGAATGGAAGTTAGGCTAGTGAGCAAGCATTTTAGCCAGGTAGCCTAGGACAACTAAAATAAAAGCATGTACTGTATGACAGGGTGATAGACTGTTTCCTCAACATGAAAAAGAGGAGGATGAGATTGGCGTTTCTCTACAAGTAGGGTGAGTCAATATGTTTTTCTATTTGCACGAATGCGCTAAACACATGCACGCACGCACACAGAAATCAGAACCATGGACAGCCACATCATATTTAGCTTACGTTGATTGGACTAAATTGTTTTTGGTATCTTTTAGTTGTGACTGTGTTAGACTAAACAGAGGTTGATGATGTTGAAATGTTGAAGTTGAAATTGTGCTGGAATAGTGGAGGCAGCTCCTGTTTTCTCTGCGACTTGCGGTAACTCTCTCTGGCTCTACGTCAATAGCTGTTTAGTGATCCAAAAATGTTGGAAATATTAACTTGCTTGATCATGCTGTAGGTCATGTAACTGTCTGTTTGTTATGTGCAATATGCTATCTGGACTTCACCAGACAGAGGTGGCTATCCAGTTTTGTGATAAAACAAATATGTGGAGGAATTTATTCTGCCACTGTTTCTTCTTATTGTCTCGGCTTTCAGGCCTATATATCACTATTGCCAAACAACGCAATTATCACAACACATTGGTTGTAATATGTAGGGGCTTGGTTTTACTGGTGATTTTACCCATGCACCACTGCTGGGTCACTTCATCTCCTTTACCTCTCTCCTCTGAGAGTCATGAAACAAAGTCTGTGGAGCTCATAAAAGCACAAACCACCGTTTCTTAATTCCCTTTTTCCTTTCTTCTTCTCGCCCCTCCATGTATTTTTCTGCATGGCTACTCTCCCACTGACCGCTCGGACATTGGAGGGGAGGGGGGTAACTAGTCTAAGGTCCCAGCTGCTTTGGTTCACATTCGCAACAATGCGAGTCATCAACTGTCCCTGACCGTCTGAGTCCACAAAGTAGGATCTGTTAATGAAAGACGACACTTGTCGTTGAAAGTCAGGTGCTATGTTCTCACATTATATAGCGACGTCATGCAACCCAGTGAATTCTATCTGATTTCATACGTTTTCAAAACCCATTTTGTAAAGAAATGTGTCAAGTACAGCAACAATGTGTACTGTAGCAAATTATTATAGTGAAATTAGTAGCATATAAAGTCCAGAGATCTTATCTGGATGGGCCATCTATATGCCCATTTGCTTGAGATTCATACTGATGTTCGCCTCAATTACGCCATGTCGGGAGCAACCACTATAGGAGGAAAAGTGGGCTGAGTCCTGTCGTGGACGAATTCCGTCTAAGTAAAGGGGTTCAAAAAATAAACAAAGAAAGAGCAATGGCAGTGGAGCTCCCCAAAATGAAAGACCCTGTGTCTCTCTGCAAGCAGGCTTTTGATCTCACTTAGTTTGATGGTCCGGAGAGCTGACAGCGATGGTGCCAACGCTCGCTCACAGACGACCAACTGGAGCATGGATATAGATATTCTCCCCCGTCAAAGAATGCACCAAAGAGAACTCATGAAGGAAGGGTTTCCTTAGTTAGTTTTCCATGTTTTTCTTTTCCCTTTCAGTCATTTCCCTCACTCTATGCGCTCTATTTCACACACAGACACAAACACGTAAGGATTTAAAGGAAAAAAAGATATATAATTACAAGAAATCACGAGAAAATGTTATGACGTGATTGAATAGTTCTATGAATACATCAATATTTGGTGAAAGGAACCTTTGCATGACAGATATACTGTACACACAGATATACTGTACACACAGATATACTGTACATACACTCAGAAGAGGGTATGGATATGCCATGTTTCCTTACAGCCCCACCCCCTGAGGGAAGAGGGCTGGGCGGAGCTGTAAACCTGAAGAGACAGAGGGAGCAGCACATGTGATTAATGGGCAGAAGAAATGGGGCACTGGGGATGGAGCTGGGAGCAGAGACGATGGAGGAGGGCGGTTACTCATGCACATATAGCTTGGGGCGGGGGGGTAATGTGCACAGCTGGTGCAATCCCAGAGATGAAAACAAAGGATTTCTAATAACACAATTGAATAATTGTATTATTGGTATCCTTATGGTTGTGTATGTATTATTACTACCACAATTGCTGCTGGCTATGCCAATACTTAAAGTAATAGAACGCAATAATAGGTGTCATACTAAGTAGTCATCTCTGTGTTCACTGCATCCATTAGAATATCTAAATTCATGTTAGTAAGCATACTAAATCAACTGCACCACATCTTCAATACAGATGTTTGTATTTTTTGGCAGGCTATTCTGTTCTTCCTATTGATTTGAATAAAATGTATTCACATTTTATCTATCTACTACTAACTCATAGCTTATTACTCTGCAATTACCATTCTACAATGGATGTTCTTAGTACATACATGATAATTCCAGCAGCTGAATGGCTGAGCTATGCACTTTTGATTGACAGCAATTGACTCAGAAATGAGCCAAGGCCATCCCGCCAAAGGGTTTGCATTGTCCAAAGGAGAATTTAAGTTTACAAACAGTGATGATGATCATGATGATGATGATTTTAGTTGGTTTAGGTTGTACCAGTTGCCTAGCATTTATGATTATTATTATGATGGACAAATATTCTCATTATTATCACTGTCTTTATTATTTAAAGATTGTAAATCTACAAATGAATATTAATTGAAAAAACATTATTTTAAGGCACATATATTCGTGTTCTGCACCACATCAAGCGCTATGATGAAACTTGCTCCCATGTAGACTGCCACAGCAAAGGAAGACGCTGAATTACCTCTGCAGCAGAGGATAAGTTTATTAGAGTTACCAGCCTCAGTCCAAATAAATGCTTCACAGAGTTCAAGTAACAGACATCTCAACATCAACTGTTCAGAGGAGACTGTGTGAATCAACCCTACTAAAGGACACCAATAATAATAAGAGACTTGCTTGGGACAAGAAACACGAGAAATTGACATTAGACTTGTGGAAATCTGTCGTTTGTTCTGATGAGTCCAAATGTGAGATTTTTGGTTTCAACCTCCGTGTCTTTGTGAGACACATAGTAGGTGAACGGATGATCTTCGCATGTGTGGTTCCCATCGTGAAGCATGGAGGAGGAGGTGTGATGATATGGGGGTACTTTGCTGGTGACACTGCCAGTGATTTATTTAGAATTCAAGGCACACTTTTAACCAGCATGGCTACCACAGCATTCTGCAGCGATACGCCATCCCATTTGGTTTGCGCTTAGTCGGACTATCATTTGTTTTTCAACAGGACAATGACCCAACACACCTCCAGGCTGTATAAGGGCTATTTGGAGTGCTGCATCAGATGACCTGGCCACAATCACCAGACCTCAACCCATTTGAGATGGTTTGGAATGAGTTGGACAACAGAGTGAAGGAAAAGCAGCCAACAAGTGCTCAGCATATGTGGGAACTCCTTCAAGACTGTTGGAAAAGCATTCCAGGTGAAGCTGGTTGAGAGAATGCCAAGAGCGTGCAAAGCTGTCATCAAGGCAAAGGGTGGCTACTTTGAAGAATCTAAAATCTAAAATATATTTTAACAATTTTTTTGGTTACTACCTGATTCCGTCTGTGTTCTTTCATTGTTTTGATGTCTTCACTATTATTGTACAATGTAAAAAAAAAAAGTACAAATAAAGAGAAACCTTTGAAAGAGTAGGTCAAATATCAACAATGGACTAATGAAACAAATACCAAATATAGTTTTTGGGTGGAGTCTTCCTTTTATGGGGAAGGGGGGGGGGTATAAACTGACAAAAAGATTTGCTTTTACTCAGCCTCTCTTGCGCACTGTGCTCATTCCATGAAATCACGCAGCAAACACACAGAACTCAGCCGCTGGAAAATATAAAAAAGTTTCTGATTCGAGGATTTGTGCGAATATAGGTTGATACTTGGAATATTCTCATTGATGACCACTATTATGGTAAGGAAACATTTGCTTAATTTCTAGACTAGATTTTATTAATGTACATGGCCGAATTAGTTTTGGCGTCTGGTCATCAATAAGAATGCAAATCAAAGTTGTGCATTTAAGTTAATTTAAGTTAATAATAATCATATCTTAAAAACAGAAGGAATCGATAAAAATACGTTTGAACAAAATAACGTGAGTTTCAAGCGCATTTCAAGTTCATGTTGAGAGATTCCGTTACATAGTTATTGCAATTTTTTTTCTAAAGTTTATGGATTTTTTTTTAAACGTTGAAAAAAACATTGAATAAGTGCATAGCTTCCCAATGCGACCCCCCCCTCATTCTTAGCACAGTTCAAAATAGCCTATCATGATGATCATTTAGCTCATGCATCAGTGCGATGCTTTTCCATCTTGTGGAATTCAGCATACAGTCCAGAATCAGTTACCATACTAAATATCATATCCACAAAGAATCGGCCAGGTTTACCGACTTTCCTGTTCGTTTGCTTTTATTTGATCACATATTTCTACAAGACAATGTACCCTAATTTACTATTGGACAAAATAATTGCCTCTGTCTCCCATTCCATTCTGTCTCCCATTCAAGGACTTTTGTTCTGTATTTGTATTTTATGCTGAATTAGTCTACTGAATCGTCAGTCCTCATTTCACATAAAATTGAAGGAGTATTAAATAGTATTTTATTTTATACGTTTTATTTGATTTTTTATGACTGTTCTAAATCGGTATTTTCCCTATTTTTTTTAAGGTGTTTCATGATGGAGTCCAAGATCATACTCAGAACATCCTGTGGCAATAAGGATTATTTGATTTCGTGTCTGCAATGACAACCTATCAAGTGCTAAGGAATACCATTGCCAGCTGTGCCTTGGCCTGCCATCGCCCCTCAGTGGACTAAGTGGTGGACTACAGAATTTATAGGATTTAAATTCAAATCAGAGCCATGGGTGACTCAATGTATTCCGACTTAATAGCCAGACACTACAACTTCACAGGGAAGCTCCGGAAAGTGGAGCAGGATTCCAGACTCAAAGCGGACTCTGTGGTTTTCATCATTGTATGTTGCTTCATTATCCTTGAGAATGTCTTGGTCCTGCTTACCATTTGGAGGACCAAGAAGTTCCACAAGCCCATGTACTACTTTATTGGGAACTTAGCCCTATCAGACTTGCTGGCTGGGGTGGTGTACACTGCCAACATCCTGCTGTCAGGTGCCAACACATACAAGCTGACCCCCACACAGTGGTTCTTCCGGGAGGGGAGTATGTTTGTGGCCCTGGCAGCCTCAGTCTTCAGCCTGCTGGCCATCGCCATCGAGCGCCACCTCACCATGCTGAAGATGAAGTTGCACAACAACGGCAACACGTGCCGTGTCTTCATGCTCATCAGCACCGTGTGGCTGATTGCAGCCATCTTGGGCGGCCTGCCCATCATGGGCTGGAACTGCATCCAGAGCATGCCCAGCTGCTCCACCGTACTGCCGCTCTACCACAAGACCTACATCCTGTTCTGCACCACCGTCTTCAGTGTCATCCTCATGGCCATCGTGGTCCTGTACGCGCGCATCTACGCCCTGGTGCGCACCCGCAGCCGCAAGCTGGTGTTCCGCAAGGTCTCCAACGGCCGCGGCGGGGGTAGCGCTAGCAGCAAGAGCTCGGAGAAGTCCATGGCCCTGCTGAAGACCGTGATCATCGTGCTGAGCTGTTTCATTGCCTGCTGGGCTCCACTCTTCATCCTCCTGTTGCTGGACGTGGCCTGCGACATCCGCATGTGTGCCATCCTGTACAAAGCCGAGTGGTTCCTGGCCCTGGCCGTGCTCAACTCGGCAATGAACCCCCTCATCTACACGCTCACCAGCAACGAGATGCGCCGCGCCTTCCTAAAAACGCTCATGTGCTGCAGTGTCTGCACCCGGCCCTCTGGCAAGTTCTCTCGGCCCATCATGGGTGCAGAGTTCAGCCGAAGCAAGTCGGACAACTCGTCCCACCCCAATAAGGACGAGCCAGAGTACTCGCCAAGGGAGACCGTCGTATCCTCTGGGAATATCACCTCCTCTTCTTAAAGGGCCTTGTGGACTGTTGTGAGAAAATTAGCTTCACTGCTTAGGGAACGTGGATGTGTGTATATATGTTTTTGCGCAGTGTGCAAGTGTGTGTGTGTGTGTGTACATTATGTATATATGTGTATAAGTAGAGTGTGAGTGTTTGTATGTGGTTTTGTTGCACCGTGGTTGTGTCTATGTACAGTGTGTAAGTTGCCTCTTTAGTTGATCATTTTTCGAAGGGTCTGTCTTTGATGCATGAGAAGAAACTCATCAGAAAAAAAGGGCTAAACTGGAAGAAAGTGAATATCTCTGGCCATCCAGTAGCCCATGCTAGAGAGTAGAACTGAAAGAGTGTTACAGTTTGTGTCCTTCTCCCCCCCCCCCACACACACACGTTGAGGACGGCCAGCACTGAACTGAATATTTTCCTATTCAAAAGACAATGTCATGGGGAAGCACTTACAGTGCAGCACCCAACGTGTAAACCTGACTTCTCAGTATTGAGTTCAACCATGTTCTTCTTACAGATTGAGAAGAAGCCATTTTAGTCAAAGGTATTTTTTATGTATTGAGTACAGCACTTGTTGTAAAAAGGCTCATTAAAAAGCATCAACCAATTATAGGTGTTTACTGATTCTCTAAGGTGTTGATGGAAGTGTGACAATAGTTAGCAGCGTTAATTGTTCTTATTGAAACGTTTAAGAAATACAATTAATGAAGCTCTCGTGTTTCTTCGACTTAACTCTGAAGGCTAGTACAATGTAAATTCTACCCCTTGATTAAGAATGTGTTTTGTACTTGTAATTTGTTTTATTTCACTCTTATTCGATACAAGTTGTCCTTGTAGCGATGCAATGTAGTTGCAATAATAATTTATATTCTGGTTGATGTGTGACAAAGGTCGTCTTTCTTTTTCCAGTTATGATTTCTTTTTACCTGCCTTAATAATAAAGGAGGATTCCTTTTAGATGTTGTAGATACTGTGGCTCCAGCCATTCAACATTTTGCATATTTGCCTGTTCCTCGGTTTCCACTCTCTTGTGAAAACCAGCATGCCCCAATATTAGGGAAGGACACGAGGTCGAAAAACCCCCACAAGAGATTGACATATAAGGATAAACTCAATAGCAGTCGTCCATTGTTGAAAGCACCGACCCCAATAATGACTTACATTTTTCATAAAGGAAGAAGTGAATACAGACCTTACTGTGGGCACACACATCATCAATAGCTCACTGGAATAGTTCGGTGAAACCGCCTATGGTTTGTTCAGTTAGTAAATATGTGTTATTTAGAACCGTAAAACACCCACAGACATGTACAATAGCGCTTGTCAGTTGTCAATTAATCAGTTTGCCAAACTTCCATGTGACCCCAAGTCATATTTTGCACGTGTTTTTGTTGCAATGATTTGGTTAGCTCTTAATAAATATTGGAAATAAAAAAGGTTATTGTTGTCTTCTCTTAATGCACACTGAGACCTGGTATGGTAGGCCCAGTACAGAATGTTGTGACATTAAAGCAAAATTATCGTTTTATTTTTTACCAAGGAAGTTGTCATTTTGTGACAGAAATAAGTTCTGCCACCTAAAGATGGGGGACAGTAGTGAGAATTGGATAAATATCTGTTAATAATAGGATAATCCTCTAAAGCAAGGAGTTTGGGGGACAGGTCCATCACTGAAGGAAACTTACCCAGCTGTTTCAGCAGAACAGGAGATGAGGGCAGAGGGTTATCTCGTCCCCAGCCGGCTCTCGGTCAAACCGATAAACTGGCAAGTAATAACAGAAATGAAGTTGAACAAAAACTATCAAAACCACCACAAGGACCTCTAATGACATGTTCGATTTAGAATACCAGTATTGAATACTGTTGCTGTCTGGTGTTCCATTCAACATTTGTCCAGATATGTGGTGTAAAGTGCTTAAGTAAAACATACTTAAAAGTACTACTTAATAATTAAGTTGTTTGTTTTTGGGGGTATCTGTACTTGACTATTTATATTTTTTACAACTTTTTCCTTCACTACACTCCCAAAGAAAATAATGTAGTTGTTACTCCATACATTTTCCCTGGCACCAAAAAGTACTCGTTACATTTTGAATGCTTAGCAGGATAGGAAAATGGTCCAATTCATGCACTTATCAAGAGAATATCCCTGGTCATCCCTGGTCATTCCTCTGATCTGGTGGACTCACTGAACACAAATACATAAATTGTACATTTGTTGGAGTGGGCCCCTGGCTATATATACATTTAAAAAACAAGAAAATGGTGCAATCTGGCTTGCTTAATATAAGGAATTTGAAATTATTTATACTTTTACTTTTCATACTTAAGTATATTTTAGCAATTACCTTTACTTGTAAGTATATTTAAAACCAAATACTTTTAGACTTTTACTCAAGTAGTATTTTACTAGGTGACTTTCACTTTTACTTGAGTCATTTTCTATAAAGCTATCTTTACTTTTACTCAAGTATGACAATTGGGTACTTTTTCCATCACTGGTCTAGAAGCAGGGTTGAATGTTGCTCCTTCAATTTGATACATTCTAACCTAGGCTATACTGCACCAAACAGGAAACATTTGATTAATTTTCCTGTTAAGAAATGAGCTTTTGCTCCAAAGTTCAACAATGAATATATTTTACACATACTCTGGGTCTTTGGAGTTGACCAGGAAACATGTATTGTTTCATCGTGCTGTAATAGAGAGTAGTGTGCCAGTCATTGGTACACTACTCTAAATCATAGCTGACCCCTCCCATGTAGGCTACTTCATTCTGAATACCAGCTTCTTCCCTCAGGTAGACTCTATCCGCTCCCAGAGGGCAAGCTGAACAGATTAAGCCCTCTCATTTGTTGGGGTAATCTTGGGGGCACACCTATTTAAACTATAGTCTAAGACTATGGGTGGCACTCAAGTCTAGTTCTGATTTACAATAATTAAGATACTTAGCGCCCCCTATGGCTATCTGCCGTTATTGCTTCATAAAGCAGATTCATTGACCGTTTTTGGGACCAAATGTTCATTTCTTTTTCTGTATATTTAATTCTGTATGTAACAGGTGTAACACATGACGAGATCCTCCCACTAGGCATACCACGTCATTTCAATGTGGTAATTTCAAATGACATTTCAACCTTTACTCACCCACTGAAAAAGACAGCCAGAAGTTTGTTGAATTTCCAATGTTTTATCATTGTGCCTTCAACCATCTAAAAGCACAACCGAATTCCAATGGAAATGTTAGATTTTTGGTGTAGATGGTTGTGTTACTCATTTTAAGGGCGAATAAATACTGTTACATTACTTTAAGTTGGCCTTAACTTTAGGCTATTTACTGTATTACAAAAGTAATATTGAATCGGTTGATTACTCAACATTAACAGGAGACGTGAATCTAACATACACATTTTTAATTTGTAGAATTCAAGCCAGACTAAGGGCTCTATTCAATCTGTAAAGATTCTGTACACACATTTAAAGGTCATTTCCGATTGAGCCGACATATGCAGCGTTTACTGTAAATGCAGTCTCTGCTAAAGAGGAACATTGCCTTTAAATTTCAATCACAATGTAAAGCTGAACTTCTGCAATGGAGATTGAATAAATCACAGATGGAACTATACAAGCAGAAGATCTCCTTCAAATGTTGATATTTAATTGAGTTGACAAGAAAACAATTCAATATCATTACATTACATTTACATTTATCCAGTTTGTCTACACATGAATAATTGATATGTTGGACTCACATCTCCATCTCAACCCTAAATCTAAGTTGAAGGGCTACTCCGGGATTTTGGCAAGGAGGCCCTTCATCTACTTCCCCTGAGTCAGGTGAACTCGTGGATATCATTTTTATGTCTCTGTGTTCAGTTTGAAGGAAGTTGCTAACTAGCGCTAGTGCAATTTCTAACTAGCGTTAGTGCAATAACTAGAAGTCTATGGGTTTCAGCTAGCATGCTAGCTGATGCTCATAGACTGCAATGACTGGAAGCAAATTCCCATGAATGCTAGCATATACCCATAGACTTCCAGTCATTGTGCTAACACCAGTTAGCATTGACTCAGGAAACTACCTTTAACTTCCTGCATACTGGACACAGAGTCATAAAAGTGGTATCCATGAGTTCATCTGACTCTGGGGAAGTAGGTAAAGGGCTTCATTGTCAAAATCCTGAAGTATCCCTTCAAAGAATAGTGCTTTAAATAAAGTTTGATTTGATTTGATTCTTTATCTTAGATTTTTGGTTGAGATGGAGACGTAAATCCAACATATTAATGATTGGCGAGTAGAATAAATGTGAAATCAACAAAAGCGTCAAACCCTAGGCATAGTGCCTTCAGAAAATGTTCCCACCCCTTGACTTTTTCCGCATTTTGTTGTGTTATAGCCTGAATTTAAAATGATGTTTTTAGAAATGTTTACAAATTAATTTAAAAAATGAAAAGCTAAAATGTCTTGAGTCAATGGCAATCCTAAATAAGTTCAGGAGTAGAAATGTGCTTCATAAGTTTCATGGGCTCACATGAAACTTAGCAGTGTTTAACATTATTTTTGAATGACTACCTCATCTCTGTCTATTATCTATAAGGTCCCTCGGTGGAGCAGTGAATTACAAACACAAATTAAACAACAAAGGCCAGGGAGGTTTTCCAATGCTTCACAAAGGGCACCTATTGGTAGATTGGTAAAAAAACAGACATGGAATATCCCTTTGAGGACGGTGAAGTTATTAACCAAACTTTGGATGGTGTATCAATACACCCAGTCACTACAAAGATACAGACGTCCTCCCTAACTCAGTTGCCGGAGAGTAAGGAAACCACACTTTCACTCACACACTTTCACCATGAGGCCACTGGTGACTTTAAAACAGAGTTTAATGGCTGTGATAGAAAACTGATGATGGATCAACAACACTGTAGTTACTTCACAATACTAACCTAAATGACAGAGTGAAAAGAAGGAAGCCTGTACAGAATACAAATATTCCAAAACATGCATCCTGTTTTCAACAAGGTACTAAAGTAAAATTGCAAAAAAATGTGGCAAAGAAATTAACTTTATGTCCTGAATACAAAACGTTGTGTTGGATTTGCCCCAAACATAAGACCTCACTGAGTACAATTCTTCATATTTTTAAGCATGGTAGTGGCTGCATCATCTTATGGGTATGCTTGTCATCGCACGGAGTAGGGAGTTCTTTTTAGCATAAAAATAAACAGAATAGAGCTAAGCACAGGCAAAATCCTAGAAGAAAATCTGGCTTGACAAACTATGACTAGATTTGAAAATGTTTGGGGCCTCCTGGGTGGCGCAGTGGTTAAGGGCGCTGTACTGCAGCGCCAGCTGTGCTACCAGAGACTCTGGGTTCACGCCGAGGCTCTGTCGTAACAGGCCGCGACCGGCATAGCGTCGTCCGGGTAAGGGAGGGCTTGGCCGGTAGGGATATCCTTGTCACATCGCACACCAGTGACTCCTGTGGCGGGCCAGGCGCAGTGCGCACTAACCAAGGTTGCCAGGTGCATTGGTGCAGCTGGCTTCTGGGTTGGATGTGCGCTGTGTTAAGAAGCAGTGCGGCTTGGTTGGGTTGTGTATCGGAGGACACATGACTTTCAACCTTCGTCTCTCCCGAGCCTGTACGGGAGTTGGAGCGATGAGACAAGATAGTAGCTACTAACAATTGGATACCACGAAATTGGGGAGAAAAGGGGGGTAAAATCCCCCCCCCCCAAAAAAAAAAGATTTGAAAATGTTTGTCTAGCAATGATCAACAACCAACTTGACAGAGCTTGAAGAATTGAAGGATAATGGGAAAATATTGTACAATCCAGGTGTGCTGCCAAATGTTATTTGAACACTTTTTATGTAAATTAGATATTTCTGAATAAAATGTTCAATACATTTTCACTTTGTCATTGTCTGTAGATGGGTGGGAGAAAACATATATTTCATTGATTTTGAATTCAGGCTGTAACACAACACAATGTGGAAGTCTGAGGACAAAATGAGGGAAATGATCTCAGAGAAATTGAAGATGGACCACAGGAAGATTGAGGTGGAGTGCGACCACAGGACTGGAAAACCAAGTACCGGCCCGATTACTCGTCATGTTCCTGAGGTTCAAGGACAAGGTAGCTGTTCTGGAAAGAGCCAAAAACACGAGAGGAACATATATCTTCCTCAACGAGATCTATCCTGAAGCTGTGCGCCAGAAGAGGAAAGAACTGATCCCAGCCATGAATGCTGCCAGAGCTCGTAGGGACATTGCTTACATCCGCTAAGACAGACTCATTGTCCACCCTCCTTCCCAGAAGCCTGGAGGGGATGAGAGAGCCAAGCCTATGGGTTTGTTGCTTCTACCCCGCAAAACACACACACACACACCAATTGATTAATGGACTGCTTAATGTAGATTTTTTTCTCTTGCTTTTTTGATATGGTTTATCTCTGATAAGCTACCCAGGAAAGGGCTGAAACTAGCCCATATTAATATGTGTAGCCTTAGAAATAAGGTTCATGAAATCAATACCTTACTAACATCAGATAACATTCATATATTAGCCCTTTCAGAGACTCGCCTAGATAATTCATTTGACGATACAGCACTAGCAATACAAGAATATAACATCTATAGAAGATGCAGAAATGCTTATGGGGGAGGTGTTGCTGTATATATTCCGAGCCAAATCCCTGTAATGGGACCAATCCTCCATCATTTGTTTCAAGTGTATTATTCTATAAATAAATCTCTTTGCCAAAATTCGTCATCTCTCCCATGTCTTATTCGACTAGTATGTTTATTGCTTGCCTACATTTTACTCCCTCCCCTATGCTTAATTTCCTTGCATGCTGACCCCCCTTCCCTTCTATCTTGGGACTGCAAGGCTTGGTACATTTCCAAATAATTTTGGTAGCTCATGTTGACCAGTAGTGTGTGCCACAGAAAATATTTGACTCCAGCCACAAAATTAAGGGAATTAGAAGGGGAAGAGTATTAATGGCATGGCAAGAAAGTGGCCTTGCCGAAATCCTCCTGTTTTATCCGGTGTCCTTTGTGAATTTAAGTATACTGCCTCTAATTCTCTCTCTCCTTTTCTCTTTCTATCTCTCTCTCTTTTTATCTCTCTCTTTCTCTCTTTCTCTCAGAGGACCTAAGCCTAGGACCATACCTCAGGACTACCTGGCCTGATCACTCCTTGCTGTCCCCAGTCCACCTGGTCGTGCTGCTGCTAGAATTATAGCTGTTCTGCCTGCAGCTATGAAACCCTGACCTGTTCACCAGACGTGCTACCTTGTCCCGGATCTGCTGTTTTCGACTCTCTCTCTACCACAACTGCTCTCTCCAACTCTAAGTGATCGGCTATGAAAAGCCAACTGACATTAACTCCTGAGGGGCTGACCTGTTGCACCCTCTACAACCACTGTGATTATTATTATCTGGCCTGCTGGTCATCTATGACCTTTTGAACATCTTGGCCATATACTGTTATAATCTCCACCCGGCAAAGCCAGAAGAGGACTGGCCACCCATCAGAGCCTGGTTCCTCTCTAGGTTTCTTCCTAGGTTCCGGCCTTTCTAGGGAGTTTTTCCTAGCCACTGTGCTTCTACATCTGCATTGCTTGCTGTTTGGGGTTTTAAGCTGGGTTTCTGTACAGCACTTTGTGACATCGGCTAATGTAAAAAAAAAAGGGCTTTATAAATACATTTGATTGATTGATTATCATGTCACTAGAATAAAATCCTCAAAATGTATTGGAAATGAGCATCAAGCTCATCACCTTGCACTTTCACCACCCAGTGAAGTTCAGCATAATTCATTTCATCTGTAGCCTAATAAACTGCATGATTGCCTGACGAGTCGTATTGGGAAGATCACACACTCATAACGCCAAATTTACTTCGATATGATTGTTATATCAGTATATGCTCACAAAAGCGTTTCCACCAACATTTCTTTAATAATTAATTTTACCAATACAAAAAGATCCCACCATGTCTAGCCTACTTTGTTTTGTTGACATTTGAAAAGTTTACTGAAACATTTTCTGTTTCCATCAGGACATTACATGTACTTTACTTGGAAAAAAAGGTTGAATGGAAACCTGGTTAGTGAGACAGAAGCGTATACTATACTAAATTAAAATAATTATTTGAACAAAAATGTGCAGAAAGTGTGGTTTCAATTTTTAAAAAAAATCTAAATAGTGTGCCACCACTGGCATTCGACCCCATACCTCACGTGATCAAATGAAACTGACTTCATTGTAGCGATGGGCATTCCGGCTCTTTTCAGTCAGCTGTTTGGCTCAGCTCACCAAAAAGAGTCAGCTCTTTTGGCTCCCAAACGGCACTTTAAAAAAAAAAGGTTTTGGATTTTTTTCAAGTCAAACAGTTTGCAATAGTTTGACTATGATTGGTGTTAAAACAATTCTAATGAAATTATTGTTTGAAATCATATTCTATCTTAACCACAATGTATTTAAAAATGCAAATTGGTTTGTTATGAAAAAGAATGCTATTAAACATTTGCATTTAAAGTATCACTTTTTAATGTATATTAACAAAGTGCATATTAATCTAACCATTCAAAACTAATACAATCTGAACAGCATAATAGAATATTGCACCATATCAAAGAAAAATTAATAACAATGTGCAAAACCGCAGCATCCCACTTAAAACATTAAACTGGTCCCTCTTTTCTCTCTCTTCTTTATTGCCATGTTATAACCAGCAGCTCACAGCAATGCTGACCATATTTTGCTTTTATGAGAGATTTGCATTCAGAAATGCAAGCTGCCTCACTTTCGAGTGACTGGTGCGGTTTCTTATCTCATTAATTATTTGTCCCGTTTTCGAGAAGATCCTCTCAAAGGGAACGGATGTGGCCACTATGCAGAGTCTCCCTGTCATGCCTTTAGTAAGCCGTGGGTAGACAGAGGCCTTGTTCCTCCGCCAGCTCAGAGGATCTGCTCCTCCGAATAGGATCGGACCTCCATTATGGCATCTGCTGAGGGATTCCTTTGTCCTGCATCCCCAGTTGTTCTCTTGTCAAACAGCATCCAAACAGCAGACGTTTGTGGCACTACTGCTGGTGCTTCTGCTCCATCTGTTCCCTCTTCTTCCTGTTGACCTGGTGCCTGAGCCAGATGACTGCTGAGGTTGTCCCTCCCTGCTGCTGAGGTTATTCTTTGAAGAGCCTCATCAAATGCTTTGGCATCACTGAAGGCTAACTTCTTACACCTGGGGCCAAGTGCAGCGGTTTCAGATAGCACGTGATTATATTCCATTCTGTGGAACTTTCTGTCCATTGATGAACATAGGGTGTCCATCGACTCTGTCACACGTCTTGTGGTTACATTTGCTTCTCTCTGGCGGCTGGCTGTGATTCGCTGCAGACCCTTACACAGGAGTATCATTTTTGAGACTGTCACATAGCTGAAAAGAAAGAACAGTAACTTATTAGTTCAGGTTCATGTTTTGTCTACTGATACTACATTCTGATCTACTGCTCATATACATATATAATACTGGATTAAATAATGATGTAGTAATAACTGCCTACTGTACCTCTCTCCACTGATCTCCACAGTGACCTGCTCAAAGGGTTCCAGGACTCTGCACACCTCCTCCACCACCTCCCATTCCTCTTGGGTCAGAGCATCAACAGGTGCATTGACAATGACCAGGATAGAGATGAAGGCATCCTTTGACTCAAAAAACCGCTTCAACATATAAAATGTTGAATTCTACCTTTTAGTGCAGTCTTGTTTAGGCCTCAGCTCAGGCATCCCCATCTGGCGTTGTGTAGACTTTAGTTTTTCAGCACCTACTGTGCTCCTGTGGAAGTATTCCACAGCTGCTTTCACTTTGTCCACAGTGGGCTTCATCACCTTCAGAGCATCTCTTACAATCAGGTGGATTGTGTGGGCAAGACATGGACGATGGGTCCATTTAAAATTTTTCATGGCTTTCGTTATGTTAGCTGCATTGTCACTAATACAACAGACCACTTTTCCATCTACTTGCCATTCTCTGGCAACTCTCAACAGCTCCTCTGCCAAGTTCTCTGAGGTGTGTCTGTCGCTGAACTCAAAGCAGTCCAAGGAGACAGCTAGACATCGAAAAATCTTGAAGTGACATGTAACCGGCATGGGTTTGAACCTGGGTCCTCTGTCTCACCAACACAAGTGACTGCCCGCGAGACAACATGCAAAACATTTGAGCTATACAAAATGTATCAACTGGATAACTCCCTCAGCAACAATCCAAGCTTCCCGTGGAGTGAGGTATGGCACGTTCCTAACTCTGTTCCACTGTGCTGACATGCTTTCCTTTGCACTGCAGGCGGCATGGTAGTCACAAGGTCAACATGGAGTGGTAAGACAGCAATGCCATATTCTGCTTGAGGACTGAATGTTTGCCATGTTCTAACAAACAACCCCCTTTACAGATAAAAGTAACATGGATCAATGTGAATTCATCTGACATTCTGGAGGGAGATTCATTGAGAGTTCTGTGTGGAGTTGCCATTGACTACACTGCTGTCTTTATAGAGGTAGGAAAAAGTTGCTGCAAACCAATGGTTACACATATGAGTTCCTCATGTCCTCACAAGAGCTGCTGGGAGAGAGCCCTGCAGGGACACGGACAACCTTGAGGTGTGACTATGAGGCTGTCTGTGTCCAAGGACAAATGTACAGTGGTGGTTTGAGGGGAGGTGCCTATTATGTCTACTATGGTTATATTCATCCTGGTTTATAGGGACCACTATTTTCAATCTTAAGTTGCTTAAATTATGCCAATTATGCCTACAGGGGCCCCCTCAAGGGTGCGTGCTTAGCCCCCTCCTGTACTCCCTGTTCACCCACGACTGAGTGGCCGTGCACGACTCCAAAACCATTGAGATTGCTGACAACACAACGGTGGTAGGCCTGATCACCGACGAGGGTGAGACAGCTTATAGGGAGGAGGTCAGAGACCTGGCGGTGTGGTGCCAGGACAACAACTTCTCCCTCAACGTCAGCAAGACAAAGGAGCTGTTCGTAGACTACAGGAAACGGATGGACGAGTATACCCCCTTTTACGGGGCTGTAGTAGAGCAGGCAGAGGATTTCAAGTTCCTCGTCCACATCACTAAGGATCTATCATGGCCCACTCACACCAACACAGTCGTGAAGAGGGCACAACAATACCTCTTTCCCAACAGGAGGCCGAAAAGATTTGGCAATGGCCCTCAGATCCTCAAAAGGTTCTACAGCTGCACCATTGAGAGCATATTGACTGGCTGCATCACTGTTTGGTATGGAAACTGCCAAGCAGTTTGGCGAGCTTGCCAGGAGAGAGTGACTACTGCGTCTGGATGATCTTGTACCCAATGTGCAGCGCATTAAATTATAAGGTAAGCAGACGCCTGTTAAACCAGAAGTCTGAAATTAGAAAAAGCACTGTGTGGTTGATGACTCTTTCCAGTATGTAAGCGGCACTGGGGTTGATAATTACAGGAACAGTCGATACCTAAATGTATGTACAAACCCGTAATAGGATGTATATGTGATAAATGACACAGAATCCCAGGTGTAATAGTTAGAAATTCCTGAGGGTCTAATGGAACCTTGTGTCAGGAACTTGGTTATAGATTCGGATGAACCAAGTCAGTACTGAGGTACTGGGTGACAAGTGATTGAAAGTGTTATATGCACATGGTGTTCTTACCTGAGGGAAGACACTGGTGTTATGTATGGTGTTCTTACCTGAGGGAAGACACTGGTGTTATGTATGGTGTTCTTACCTGAGGGAAGACACTGGTGTTATGTATGGTGTTCTTACCTGAGGGAAGACACTGGTGTTATGTATGGTGTTCTTACCTGAGGAAGACACTGGTGTTATCTCTGTTCTGTAAGGAAGACACTGGTTTATTTGGTGTTCTTACCTGAGGGAAGACACTGGTGTTATGTATGGTGTTCTTACCTGAGGAAGACACTGGTTTTTAATGGTGTTCTTACCTGAGGAAGACACTGGTGTTATGTATGGTGTTCTTACCTGAGGAAGACACTGGTGTTATGTATGGTGTTCTTACCTGAGGGAAGACACTGGTGTTATGTATGGTGTTCTTACCTGAGGGAAGACACTGGTGTTATGTATGGTGTTCTTACCTGAGGAAGACACTGGTGTTATGTATGGTGTTCTTACTTGAGGGAAGACACTGGTTTTATGTACTGGTGTTCTTACCTGAGGAAGACACTGGTGGTATGTATGGTGTTCTTACCTGAGGAAGACACTGGTGTTATACCTAAATGTTCTTAAGGAAGACACTGGTGTTATAGGATGGTGTTCTTACCTGAGGGAAGACACTGGTGTAATGTATGGTGTTCTTACCTGAGGGAAGACACTGGTGTTATGTATGGTGTTCTTACCTGAGGGAAGACACTGGTGTTATGTATGGTGTTCTTACCTGAGGGAAGACACTGGTTTTATGTATGGTGTTCTTACCTGAGGGAAGACACTGGTTTTATGTATGGTGTTCTTACCTGAGGGAAGACACTGGTGTTATGTATGGTGTTCTTACCTGAGGGAAGACACTGGTGTTATGTATGGTGTTCTTACCTGAGGGAAGACACTGGTGTTATGTATGGTGTTCTTACCTGAGGGAAGACACTGGTGTTATGTATGGTGTTCTTACCTGAGGGAAGACACTGGTGTTATGTATGGTGTTCTTACCTGAGGGAAGACACTGGTGTTATGTATGGTGTTCTTACCTGAAGGAAGACACTGGTTTTATGTATGGTGTTCTTACCTGAGGGAAGACACTGGTTTTATGTATGGTGTTCTTACCTGAGGGAAGACACTGGTGTTATGTATGGTGTTCTTACCTGAGGGAAGACACTGGTTTTATGTATGGTGTTCTTACCTGAGAGAAGACACTGGTTTTATGTATGGTGTTCTTACCTGAGGGAAGACACTGGTTTTATGTATGGTGTTCTTACCTGAGAAAGACACTGGTTTTATGTATGGTGTTCTTACCTGAGGGAAGACACTGGTTTTATGTATGGTGTTCTTACCTGAGGGAAGCTATTGGTTTTGTTTTGATATATGTATAATTGGTGTGATTATAGATTTGGTGTGGAACAATTGTTGTATGAGTTGAGTGTATTTGATAACAGTGAATGGACATATGCTAGTCAATATCAAGAATTTCTATGTACTGAAAAAAATCTAGACTGGTATAGAGAACAAATCTTTAAGACTAGTACAAGAAGGGATACATTTGCGAATTGCATATTGGGAAAGACATGTTGTGAGTTTACTCTTCCATTACATCCACAAGAGAGGAGAGAGGGAGACTGTACTGAAGTTAAAATACAATTGAAGCCAATTGTGGCTATTTACCACACATATGTGGAACCATTTACAGTCGTGTGGTTAGTGAATAAATGTAGTGAAACTAAAGAAGAAGAAGGTTAGAGGAAATAGAACTGCGTTCGGTACATCATCCTATCTTAGGTTCTACTACCCGTATACGGGGATAGAACTGGGTTTTTCTACAGTACCATACAGATAAGTCACTCAGTCCACATTACATAGAACCTGATTAAAACAAAATCACGGGGCACCATGACAGATTCAACCAAAGGCAGTGCAGAGACAGTGGATCCCACACCAATGAAGGGTGAGCCTGACCTCTGACACTGGCCTGACTGATGCTGACTTGGAGCTTTTCGTTGACGGTTCTCTGCCTATATGGATCAAACAACAGGGAAGAAACTTGCAGGGTTTGGTATTGTGACAATTGATAGAACCACATACAAGAACCATTACCAGATACTTTCTCAGCTCAACAGGCTGAACTTTTGAATCTAACCATTGCCTGTAAAATGGGAGAAGGGAAAAGGGTTACAATTTTCTCTGATTCTGCTTATGCAATAGGTCCCTCCTGGTGTGGTGTCTGGAGGAGCAGGGGTTTCCACAATGCTAGTGGAAGTCCTATTCGGAATAGAACTATGGTTTTAGATCTCTTGGAGGCTATGATGCTGCCCTCTGCTTTGGCTATTGTGAAGGTTGCTGCTCACACTGGGGGGGAAATGTTGTGAGTATGGGTAACGCCATGGCAGATGAGGCTGCTAAATTGGCTGCCTCCAAGTGTTCTTCTCTGCTACTGTTGGGAAAGACACTGATGATTTGGCATCTTAACAGGCTTTGGATGCTGGTTCTCATTTGGTATGGCAACAGCGGGGTCATTTCCCTACGCCAAGAGGACCATTTGTCCATCTTGCCATGGATTTTATAGATCTTGCAGAAAGAAAAGAAAAGAAAAGGTACTGTTTAGTCCTTATTGACAGGTTCACCAAGGTGGGTGGAGGCCTTTCCCACAACACACTGTGAAGCTAAGACAGTAGCAAAGCTACCAGTGAGGGAGATTATACCTAGATTTGGTGTTCCTGGGGTTTATCTGCAGACAATGGTACCCACTTCACTTGTGATGTAGTGAAGCTGGTAGCCATAATGATGGGAGTGGACCAGAAATTTGTGTCCATCTACCACCCCCAGAGTAATGGGTTTACCGAGAGAGCTAACCAATCCATTAAACAAGGGTTAGCTAAGGCATGCCACTCCACCAAGAAATCTTGGTTGGATTGTTTACCAATGGTGTTAATGAAAATGTGCAGCTATGTTAGTAAAGACCTGAGGTGTACACCAAAGTCAATTTTGACAGGATATCCATGAATGTTTCCGCACACAGACCCATGACTGACAGACATATAGACCTCACTCTAGCTGAAGGAGTACATGAAAGAGCTAAGTACTATTGTCAGATCTCTCCACTCTAACACTAGGAAAGCTCAGGAGGAGGTACCAGGTGAGGACCCCGACTATCTGCCTGTGGAGGTTGGAGACGGGGTCAAAATCCGGGTCCACAAGAGAAAATGGAACCAACCAAGATGGATGGGGCCATTCAAGGTAACCATGGCAACACCAACCGCAGTCAGAGTTCAGGAAAGGTCTGACTGGCCCACCTGCCAGAAGGTGTTCACCCCACAGGAGATGATGGAGCCAGACACAGCCTTAAAATAAGAGGCAGAAGCAGATGTGAGTCGAGACCAACGACTTGAAAAAGATGAAGGGCAAGACCAAAGCCATGAAGAACCAACTGTTTTACATGATCAGGAAGTTTATGTTGAAAACCCTTGGGGGGTATAAGAGAGGGAAGACAACAACATGTGGTTGTTGGTGGTTGACTGTGTTGGCTCTATCCACACTACTTGTTTGTGTGGGTGATGCCGTACCTGTCAACACGTGGGTAAAGTTTGTTCGAGACTTAGGTAGAAAAGTGTCCCCAAACGGGACTGTGGTGTTAATGTTGTCTAAACCCAAATCCATGAGAGAGTTGTTTGGTTCAATGAGTAGACCAATGGCAGAGACAGATCAGGCCTGTGGAATGTTGTATTTTATGAGGAGGGCAAAATAAAAGCAGAGCCAGCGTAATGGTTCACTGGGAAATTTGGACATTTTATGTTCCAGATATGAATTGGTATCTTATCATTTGTAGTTCCTGTGTTGATAGGATTTTGCTGTGTTTTGATTTTTTGTTGTCTTGGTAAATGGGCAGTGAAGAAGAGCATGCCTGGTTTAACAGTATTGGCTTTACCTGCCTCATATGATGAACACTATGAATCCACTGGTGTGACCCTCTCGCTTGCCCAACTGACCCAGAGGATTATTACTATACTACCTATATGTGAATGGTTCCAGATGTCTAATGTCGATTTCTGTACATGGTTATATGAGACTAGGTAGTCTCAAAGGGGGGAGTTTTGGGTTACCTTGGGGGTCAGGTGTGGGGCTACACCAATGCCATGATTACTGCATATATGTGATAACCTTTGTATGCTTGCAATGCGCAATGATGGAAAATTGAGATGTACTGCTTTAGTTCTGAGAATTGTCTGCACCTGCTGATAGTCACGCAGCCTCAAGGCGGAGATAGTAGAGTGAGAAACCACAGTCTAGACATGTTTTTCTCATTTGACATACTTTGTATCTAATCTCTGTCTGCAATTGCATTTTATTACTAAAGAGTTTTATACCAAGGTTCCTGTGTCTGTGTCGTCTATCTGGAAGACTGATTGTTAAGGGAAACGTACATCACCCCATGCAAAGGACCACTCAACAGTTCCATTTACTGCGCAGTACTTTAATGCTACTACTGCAGACAGCCAATGACTCTCAGTCAGGGACAGGAAAGGCAAATGATTACTGAGGCCATCAACAGCAGCATTATTTCCAATCAGATTTGTACATACCTTAACTGTTGGGTTGTTTGTTCAAGTGAAGTGGCATAAAAAGTTATACTGTGGAAAATTATATTTAGGATACCAATTAAAAAGACAAACAAACAAAGGACATGTTGGAATTTTTGTTTGATCTGTGGAATAGTTTGAAAGTGTGTACTTAATGAAGGTGGTGGAGAGTTTCAGTCTTCTATGCTGACTCCTGAAGTCCAGAAAGCACATCAGACTGAACAGGCAATCGAGGGCAACATTAATATAAAAGACATGGATGGGGAAGCAGATGGTGAGGGGAAAGAAAGAGCAGTGTTTTAAATTACATTTACACCCAAGAAACCAATTTTTCTGCCCGTAGTTGCATGATTTTGAACTATAAACTAAATGCCCATAAATTCTTCCTTAGAGGATTATTTGTCTGCCCCCCCCCCCCATTTTTATTATATCAGAAAGTCAAGTTATGAAAGTGATCTTTTCAACATTCTCAACTTTCAATCAATCAACTTACAAACTAACAAGCAAGAAGAGATAGTCTACTGCACTTTTTTTCTCTCATTTTTGCTACTATAAGTAAATAAATACATCAGAAACTACAAGCACCATAAACATCTGTTTGACTTCAAAGTAATGCATTCTGGGAACAGATGTTATTTTATCGAGCGTCTTCTCTGTTCTCTGAGGGCTTGTCAATGAGAAGAGAACACCAATTCCCATCATGCAAATTCACTTTTTCCCTCGAAATTGTCCCGTCTGCCGTATCACGAAATGGGAAAATGAGAGCAGCGAAAGGAGTAACCAGGCAGATGAAATTGAACATAAGTTAACGTGCACATAGACACATTAAATATGGAACAGTACCGCAGTTGTATTACGACGGTTCGTTATGACATAGAAGTTGTACGGTGTTCTGTCTTTCTTCGTTTTTGTTGTTAGCCACATGGACGTTGAACTAGCTGGCTAACGTTAGCCACCTCCCTGTCGCGAGCAGCGCCGGGGTGGATATCTTCGTTTAGGCTTCAGCTCATCACCGTACTGCAGTATGTTACAGTGGCTAAAAAGAGGGCCAGGGCTCGGTTATAGCATTTGAGCGTTACCGCTGTGCAAAAACAGCGTCGGTTCAAACCATTGGTCAAAAATGCACAACCCTTTGCAAGCTATAATTAATTCCATATTCTATGCAAGTTAGCCAGCCAGCTTAGTCAGTAGTTAATATGATGGTGCAGTACAGAAATTAATTGCAAGTAACGTTTCATTGCCCGTGGTACAGTGCTGCCGTTGTATTCCCGAAAAGGTAAGAAAAGTTGTCCTCTTTTGCTAAGTAAGCAAAGTTTCTTGGTTAGGTTATCAAACAGTTAATCTCCAAGATATCTGTCCACTAGTTTCCAACTTGGGGATCATACAAGGCAGCATGGAGCGAAGAGACACCATGGAGCGAGGAGACACCATGGAGCGAGGAGACACCATGGAGCGAGCTGGCAGCATCCAACTGGACATCCCTGACTTCAGCAACTCTGTGCTGTCCCACCTGAACCAGCTGCGTATGCAGGGGCGGCTGTGCGACATTGTGGTGAACGTGCAGGGCCAGAGCTTTCGTGCTCACAAGGTGGTGCTGGCTGCCAGTTCCCCTTACTTTCGAGACCACATGTCACTGAGCCAGATGAGCACCGTATCCCTGTCAGTCATCCGCAATCCCTCTGTGTTCGAGCAGCTCCTCTCCTTCTGCTACACCGGGAGGCTGTGCATGCAGCTGGCGGACATCATCAGCTACCTGACAGCTGCCAGCTTCCTGCAGATGCAGCACATCATCGACCGCTGCACCCAGATCCTGGAGGGCATCCATCTGAAGATCAGCCTGGCGGATGTGGAGGAGGAACTGGGGGCTGGAGTGAGGCACAGGGGGGCTGGGAGCTTGGAGGCCAGAAGAGGAGGAGGGGGGTTAGGAACATCAGGGGGCTCGCGCTCCCTTAGCCCGCGCCACAGCAGCCCCAGGGTTCTGGGCCTTCGAGGAAGCAGTGCTGGAGGGGCCTTGGATATCCGGGAGGTGGGAAGCCCAGCGGGGGAGTCCATGAGCCCCCAGATGGTGGAGCACAGCGGGCTGGGCCCAGAGGGGCTGGCTAGGGGGTGGTAGTGGGCAGCAGGCTGGGGAAGGAGCCCATACTGCGCATCAATCGGGCTGGCCAGTGGTACGTGGAGGCCGAGTCAGAGAGAGGGAGTGGTGGTGAAGAGGGGGAGTCAGTGCGGGTGGTGGACGGGTTGAGGATAAAGACTGAGAGGTTGGAGGAGTGGATGGGGGCCGATACCCAGGAGGAAGGGAGCGGGGCGGAGGAGGGAGCAGCCATGATGATCGACACGTCCGGGCGCAGCTCATTGGTGCAGGAGGGTATTGTCACGGGGGCCAAAAGCTCTCAGCCCTCCAGCAGCTTCAGTGAGACAGAGAGGTGGGTACAAGTTCCAGGGAAGCAGGCCCTTCATGGTTTCATCTATGCCTTTATATAAAGGGAGAGTGTGCATGCAAGTTTTAAACTGCAGTCAAATTCAGTACGAAGTACCTCAGAAAAGCACTTTGGGTAACATTTAAAGTTGAGTGAAAATTCAATACAAAGTAGCCTACTATATGTATTACTAATGGAAGATGGAGTGCTAAGGTAAATGGCAAGGTGGAGCTACTCACCGAACTGAGGTTTTACGGATCCAGTATCTCTATCTTGTTAGGTTTAGTCCTACTGGCAGTGTGGTGGTGATGGCCGAGAGACAGAGAGCCAAAAGTGAGTCACCCAGCAGAGCGGACAACCAGCGCCACACCAGCTCACAGGTATGTGTCACCCTCATCGACTGGTATTCTACCCTGGTGGTCAGCACTATGCATTCCCAAAGTCCACCATACATCGCTAGTCCTGTGGTTTGTTTGCCAGGGGGAGGAGCAGGCCGTGTTCGACATGGGTGGTTACGAGGAGTACCTGCGTGAGCAGGTGGGTGACCGCTGGTTCCGCTACAACCCTCGGCTCACCTGCATCTACTGCTGCAAGTCCTTCAACCAGAAGGGCAGCCTGGACCGCCACATGCGGCTGCACATGGGCATCACACCTTTCGTTTGTCGCATCTGCGGCAAGAAGTACACCCGCAAGGACCAGCTGGAGTACCACATTCGCAAGCACACAGGAAACAAGCCCTTCCATTGCCACGTCTGCGGCAAAAGCTTCCCCTTCCAGGCCATCCTCAACCAGCACTTCCGCAAGAACCACCCGGGCTGCGCCCCTCAGGAGGTGGCCCACAGTGCCTCCCCAGAGACCACCACCGTCTCCTCACGCGGGGGCCAGAACGAGGAGGAGTCGCCCAGCCAGGAGGAGCCAGAGGGGGGTAGCAATGGAGGAGGGGCCTCTTTTGGAGAGGGTGCCCAGGCCTCGGTCTCCACCACTGGGCCTGATTGACTCAGTGGACCATGGAGGGAGATGGTTGGGGTATGGGAGAACAGGGTATTTTTTTTTTTTTGGGGGGGCAGGCAGGCAGGCAATTAAGCTGTCAATTTGTGCTCTCCTGCCAGGCGAAGGAAAAAATATATATCTTGAAGTTGCTTCAAAGGAAAGGATGAAAAGGGAGTAGGTGATTTCAGAGGGTTTCAAGTCCATCCAGGGTGTTATTTTTATAAGCATTTTTCAAATCCCTTCAACTAAACAGCAGGGACGGGAGTTCCAGAATGATGCAAAAGAGTAGTTTGATAGGGCACTTTGTATTATATAGTTATTTATAAGTGATATGTCCGCTTTAGACCACATCTACCTTCATAACACAAACTGAACAGATAAATCGAACACATGAAGAAATGCCACACTCTAATAACTTCATACAACACTGAATGCCCATAGTTTTTATTTGACTGTCTATTTTCCCATGTTACAGTTTTATACTTTTGTATTACCGGTTTACAGGTTCAGAATGCAGAAAAATAACAGGCTGAACTGGTCACAGTTTGGTCATATTGTATTAATATTGCCAAAACACTGTGCCAGTATAATAACTACATATATACATACTCTCCATTTTTTTCCTTTTGCCTTGAGACAATCTTGAGCAGTTGGGGGTCAATGATAGATAATCAGACTCTTCATATATGCTCATTTTAAGTGCCAGAATGGCTTAAAAAAATGCAATTGCACATGAATAGTAGACATGGCCCAGTGAACATAAAAACTGTTAATTTGGTAGTAATAAGTGCAATGATGAAAATAACACAACCTTCTTGACAGATGTCAAGAAGACCGAAGGGTCTACATGGCTAAATGCTTTCGAAAGTGTAACATAATTTAATCAGTACAACAATTTTACAGATGTATTGTGAAAGAGGACTCTTGATCTATCTGTAATTTGCCAGTTAAAACCTCATATCTCTACATTCTTCAACTAGCTGCTGAATGCATACTTATATACAGGAATGCAAAACACAGGAAACTCAATGGTCTTCAACCTCAGATAAGCTACAATAAAACTCAGTTACCTCTCACACATCACTACGCAATACAGGTCTGCTCAAAGCAGATTGGTCGATACACTCAGCAGAATTTACCGTATGTAATTGTTTTCTCATTTTTCTATGTTGTGGTTAACGTTAACTACTTTTTTTTAATGATTTTTTTTCAAGTGACAAGATTTTTTCTCCCGCATAGATCTCATGTCTTTCGGAACATTTTTGTATCTAGCTCTGACAATGTATCTGGAGGACGTAGAGACGAGACGAGATTGTAATGGGGGACACTCGTATCCCTATCGGGGGAGTCCTAAGGAGGAGCAGGATGGGAGACTAATAAGACCTTGCGGCTGTACTGTAGTACCACCCAAGAGAAAGCAGGAGGTCACTGACTGCCACGGATGGCCTGTCACCAGAGGATAGACACGCAGCCTGCGTGCTTGCTACAGTAGAATGTGCTCCTTTGGCAATCCATAAGAGGCATCCTGGCAACCAATGGAATTGAGAGGATAAGCCAAGGAACTTATCCCCCCCCCCTCACATGGAGGCCAACATTACTATGCCAAGCACTTAAAGGAGGGGTTTGAAAGGATAGCATTTAAAAATTATGTAAAAGGTATATATCGCATATGCATATTTAAACACATTTGTTGCTATATAAGAGTAAAGAGAACCTAAACTTGCTAAGATTTTGAACGCAGATATAATGGTAGCATAGTGGATTGGCTGTTCTCTCTCTCTCTCCCCCCCCCTTTTGGTTTTACAGAGCTGTGAATCATTTGTGTTTGTGACAGGAGTTTTTATGAATGGGTGTATGCAAGTGAAAAACAGCTACTGATTTGTCCACTGGTTATTTCATATCCGGATTGAGAATGCATTACACATCACCACAGTACACCTCAGTCTAGATTCGTCAGACAAAAACAGGTCAACATTTGTTACAACAAATATCAGGTATTTTTGTTTACTGTTTTTAAGTTTACTCTCTTTGTAAGTTACGTTTAATATTATGGAGTTTAAAAACATGCTTGGGCTAACAAAAGTGATATCTTACAGCAAGCTTTATTTAGCAAGTGTGCAAAGCTTAAATATACATGTTTTAATAACATGAATAAAATATTTTATTGTGTAAATGAAAATGCCATTATGGGAGTAGCAATGCAGCTATTATCTTACGTCGAAACTAGGGATGCACAAATGTGGAACTGAAACCGGTTGCTTTGGGCCCAAGCCGTTAGAGTTTTTAGGAACTCTGTTGGGGTCTCAACTTACAGTTTTGCAATTTAGTTAGTTGAGCATCAGCAGTTTTTTTCTCTTATGTCAGTCAATTATTGAGCGTGCACGAAGGGCACATGCCCAGGGGCTTCCCATTAATTTTGCCAGTCACTCTCCCTCAGATATCATATTAACGTGGCGTAAGTCATGGCAAAATCTGTAGAATTGCAGGAAATATGGTGTAAAAAGGAAGAAGGAAATCTCCACCCGATGGCAAAATGAGTGGAATAGCATTGAAATTAAACAAAATCGCAGTCTTCTCTCTGCACCATGGCAAAATGTGTAGAATTGTAGCAAACTTGCTTTAAAACAGCAATATTTTCTCTGCGCCCAATGGCAAAAACAAAAATGTATTGCAGGAAATTCACTCAAAACATATATTTTTTTCTCTATGCCATCAAGAGGGGTCCACTAAAATATTTTTCTCCTGTGAGGTGGGGGGGAGGCCTCCCAACAAAATGTTGCTTTAGGCCCCCAAAAGGCTAGGGGGAAATCTTGGTCAGTAACCAATATCATTTTGTCCATGATGACTGATATAATTTCTGTATCAGCCATCATGGGAAAAATGGTATTACAGAAATTGTGTCAACAACTAGCTATTTATCAAAAGGCCTTTTTAACATAATTGATAAAAGACCATTTTTTGTAAAGGTCCAATATAGTTTCACATAGAGAACACCAATCCCCGGGTGTTGGGAGTTGTACAAGGTGAACAGTGCACCATGTCATTTTATTTTAGCTCAGATTTAACACCATATAATATTGGTACAGAATATTGTTTTTTTCAGCCATATTTGTCTTACACTGATGTGAAGTCAAATATGTTTCAATTAGGGATGCATGATATAAGTATTTTAATACTCAATATTATGTTTGCAGCATGAAGATTCTTAACAATGAGATGGCTTCAGCTAACATTTTTTTAAAAATGTGTCACGCTCACAGATCATGCCTCTAAGCCAGTGGTCACCAACCTTGGTCCTGGAGAGCTACAAGGTGTGCCGACTTCGAATTAAAACATTCCCGTGCGTACATAGCATTCCAAAGTAGAACTAAAGCGGAATCATTTGAATTGACAGTTGATTTTCAGATACATTAGATTTCAATCATTTTAGAGATTACATTACATTTACAAACCTTGATGCCGGAAAACCTGGAATCCAGATAGGGAAATGTTCCTGCATTGTGTTTTAAAAAACGATTTGATTTTTAAACGATTACTATATGAAAAAAGAACAAAACTCAATGTTTGGTTTTACAAGATTTTTTCCCCAGCAGGTACCAGGTTTGCCAGATTTCAATTTAGTTTGAATAGTACTCCCAGGCCTTTTTGGGGATTCGACCAAGATTGATTGTCATGCTGTTTTCTTTGTCTATTGCTCATAATTCAAATAGCTTTTGTTACTTTTTTAATAAGCTTTAACTGTGCAGAGGACATGTGTATTTGCAGTGTAAATATGATTATTGAACCCTTGTATATGTATTGTTACTGCTGAATGTGGATCAATGACAGGAACAAGCCATCTCGTGTAGCCTCTCCAGTTTCAGCAAACAGATCTATGTCGTCTCCACTTACCTCGGTATGTCGTGTGAAGATTCTTACTAAGCTAGTGCGAGGGTGTCAATAATGCATATATAGTTGATTTAAGTACTGCTCTGGAAAGTTCTGTTTTGACCCATCTATCCAACTGTGAAAAACAACATCTAGCTAAAAATGTTAAGATGTCAAAATCAGGAATCCAAACATTTCAGTTACTTGAATGAATTGTCAAGCTGAGGCCCTTATTTAGCATCAATGCATGCCATCTTTGTCATAGGTTTTCAATGCCAAACTTGGGAAAGTTTCTTTATCAATATATTTGCTCCAAAACATGCCAAATAATGTTATTAGGTGACATTTAATATATTCTACATTTTGTGCTATTATGTCTTGGTCTTGCTGATCCATTGTCCTGATTCATTTTTTTTAAATATTTCTTTTTCTACAATTGTCTTGTGTGAAATGTCTATACACAAATGCATACATGCAGTAGATCCAATATGATTTTGACTGCAAAATGCTTACTCCAACTAATTATTAGGCTATGTAATTAATTGGCAAAAATATTTAATACTTAAGGCAAAATATTATTTGACGTAAAAAATATATTCATAAACAAAGAATATCTCAAAGGAAATGGAATATATTAAATGACAATATTTTACATTTTCACTGTCAAGAAATGTACAAAACCAGCTGTGGTCTTGCAAGATCTTGCAGGTTATATGTGAAGTTCCCTTTTTATTTTATTTTTTGCATGGTCCTGTTCCTGAAAATGAAAAATGTCTTGATTATACTGTAAAGGGTAATGCTTTGGGTTGGTGGTATGAAGGGGGGTTTGGTTTATCGCTTGGGGTCATTTGTAAGGCCAAAGGTTGATTTGTTAATTGCTTTTGATAATGTGAAAAAGGGTTACTTCACAATAACCACTATATCATTTTCATTATTAAAGTTCATTCTCTTCAAAGGAAATAAAGCACTTTAAGTGTTACTGTGATTGGCTGGTTTTATTTTTAGTAAGGTCAGATTTAGCAGTTTGCGTACATGTGACAGGATGAGTACATGTGTGAATGGATGTGTACCTGTATGTAGAGGTCGACCGATTATGATTTTTCAACGCCGATACCGATTATTGGAGGACAAAAAAAAGCCGATACCGATTAATCGGACAATTTTTAAAATGTATTTGTAATAATGACAATTACAACAATACTGAATGAACACTTATTTTAACTTAAAATAATACATCAATAAAATCAATTTAGCGTCAAATAAATAATGAAACATGTTCAATTTGGTTTAAATAATGCAAAAACAAAGTGTTGGAGAAGAAAGTAAAAGTGCAATATGTAAGAAAGCTAAGGTTTAAGTTCCTTGCTCAGAACATGAGAACATATGAAAGCTGGTTGTTCTTTTTAACATGAGTCGTCAATATTCCCAGGTAAGAAATTTCAGGTTGTAGTTATAGGAATTATAGGACAATTTATCTCTATACCATTTGTATTTCATGTACCTTTGACTATTGGATGTTCTTATAGGCACTTTAGTATTGCCAGTGTAACAATAGCTTCCGTCCCTCTCCTCGCTCCTACCTGTGCTCGAACCAGGAACACATCGACAACAGCCACCCTTGAAGCAGCGTTACCCATGCAGAGCAAGGGGAACAACTACTCCAAGTCTCAGAGCGAGTGACGTTTGAAACGCTATTAGCGCGCACCCCGCTAACTTGCTAGCCATTTCACATCACATCTTTACACCAGCCTAATCTCGGGAGTTGATAGGCTTGAATTCATAAACAGCAGAACTGCTGGCAAAATGCACGAAAGTGCTGTTTGAATGAATGCTTATGAGCCTGGTGCCCACCATCGCTCAGTCAGACTGCTCTATCAAATCATAGACTTAACACACAGAAATACAAGCCTTAGTTCATTAATATGGTCGAATCTGGAAACTATCTCGAAAACAAAACATTTTTTCTTCCAGTGAAATACGGAACCGTTCCGTATTTTATCTAACGGGTGGCATCCATCTGTCTAAATATTCCTGTTACATTGCACAACCTTCAATGTTATGTCATAATTACGTAAGATTCTGGAAAATTAGTTCGCAATGAGCCAGGCGGCCGAAACTGTTGCATATACCCTGACTCTACGTGCAATGAACGCAAGTGAAGTGACACAATTTCACCTGGTTAATATTGCCTGCTAACCTGGATTTCTTTTAGCTAAATATATACTTCTGTGTATTGATTTTAAGAAAGGCATTAGTGTTTATGGTTAGGTACACGTTGGAGCAACGACAGTCCTTTTTTCGCAAATGCGCACTGCATCGATTATATGCAACGCAGGACACGCTAGATAAACTAGTAATATCATTAACCATGTGTAGTTATAACTAGTGATTAAGTTTAATGCTAGCTAGCAACTTACCTTGGCTTCTTACTGCATTCGCGTAACAGGCGGGCTCCTCGTGAGGCAGGTGGTTAGAGCGTTGGACTAGTTAACCGTAAGGTTGCAAGATTGAATCCCTGTGCTTGACAAGGTAAAAATCTGTTGTTCTGTCCCTGAACAAGGCAGTTAACCCACCGTTCCTAAGCCATCATTGAAAATAGGAATGTGTTATTAACTGACTTGCCTAGTTAAATAAAGGTGTAAAAAAAGAAATTTGCGTCCAAAATGACCGATTTCCGATTGTTATGAAAACTTGAAATCGGCCCTAATTAATCGGCCATTCAGATTAATCGGTCGACCTCTAACTGTATGTATACCTTTTGAGTGTTTGTTTAAAAGTGTCATTTTAAGGACGGTCCTTTCACCAATCTACAGATACTTAATCAATTACTCATTTGACAGATTTACATTTAAAAAAGTACTCACTTTAAAAAAAAAAAGTGGTCCACTGTCCATCCGATTTGGTTTATTTTACATTGATACAGAGATCAGAAATTGGCTGTTACATGACATGAATGACAAATCCGAGGTTGGTGTGTGTGTGATCAGGGGTCACAGGGGTCAGCCACCCGGCCGGTGAACACCATGGTGTTGATGGTGGACTCTCGGATGAGCAGGAGGAAGGGCCGGTTGGCCATAAACACCTCCTGGTTTAAGTTGATGGAGCGGCCGATGGCCACCACAGCTGTGGCAGCAACCACCTCACTGCCTTCCTCATTCACCTGCAACATTTGTTTATTTGTTAAAAATAGTTTTGAAAGTTTATGATCATTGATTTAATTAAGTTAAACAACTATATTTTATGCTAGTTAATTGTTCAGTTAGGCCTAGTGCCCCACCTGATGCACATTTGATCTGTTAGCAAGTCATTTTTCCCCCAGCTACTTTAAGTAATGATCCTAATGGATTTCATATGATTCTTATGGATCCTGTACATACCTCTATGAATGCTTTATGGAATGCATCTGAAATGTACAGATTATTTGCCTCGTCTTCCAGGATGCCTGAGAGGCTGGCATCCCTGGGGCTGAAGAGGTCCTCGAGCCCCATGGCCTGAAGTTGCTCCTTCAGACTGAAGCTGTCTTCGATGCGGAAGCGTGGCAGATGCACCGACACCGCGGTCTCCCTCATGTTATCCAGCCAGCCAGTCAGCTTCTTCAAGTCCAGGTTCTCCTCCACCTTACAACAACAGCAGATGTTCAGTGTGATTGGTGGTATGGAGGATGAGTTGAAATTATCTAAATGTGTCATGAATAGCAAATTACTAAAACATGAATAACCTTGGGAGTACAATATAATTGTCAGTGAACAGTAACTGACGACAGTAGGCACCCGGGACCCACCTCAGACAAGGGTGTTCCTTTCAGTGGTAGGATCAGCACCATGGTGATGCCCTCTCCGCGGTACGGCAGCTCCAGCAGCTGCACCTTATCTTCAGTGAACCTGCCGTAGCGAAACTTGGTCTCCTGGTACATCATGGACACTGGGCATGTCTTGGACTTACTCACGTAGAAGTCGGCCTTGAAGACTTTGTCTTTGTCGAATTGGCTTTTCCACTGACCCTGTGAGACAGCAAAAAATAAGGCGACAGTTGAATGAAAGGCAACGGGTGGTGGCCAAAATGAGACTTGTTTTGGCCTGTCCATCCATAGGCAGTGCAGAACACAAAATGTGTGAGAAAAATATACTCAACACACCTTGAAATAGATGGTGTTGACCAGGACCAGCACAGTGTTGGAGTTCAGTGATCCCTCCGGCAAAGTGTTCTGAATCCTTTTTTCCGTCTTGTTTGAGATCCAATCGTTGATGGTCACCCGGGACAGCTCTGGCTTCTCCTGAAAGACCCATGTTCACAGAATTGCACTTCTACCATGTCACATGCCTTGAACTACTTTGGTAACTCTGGAATTGAATTACTCAACACTTTGCAGTAACTTCAGATAAATAACATGTAGTAATACCTCAGTACATCTAATTCAGTTGTTCCCACCTCTGGTCCTTGACTACCCCCAACAGTACACATTTTTATTGTACCCCTGGACATGCACACCTGATTCAACTTGTCAACTAATCATCAGGCCCTCAATGAGTTGAATCAGATTTGTCTGAGGCAACAACAATGTGTGTTGTTGGGGGTACTCGAGGACTGGAGTTAGGAACCACTTCTCTAATTGATTACTCAACTCTGGTCCATAATAGTAACAAGTGACTTAATTAACTCTTGTACACACAGTAATTGTTATTAAAGAGTGCATAATAACACATGCAATTTGTGATGTGTGAAAGGGTCAAATTAAGCAGTAGGCTATGAAAAATGCAAGAGGGAATGACCTTGAAATTGAGTGGCATGAGTTTGGCGCCATACACCAGCTCACTGATATTCTGGTAATTCTCACTGAATGCCAGAGACTTTTCTCCGAAAAGACGGTTGGCTGAGATCAGCTCTGTCGTCTTGTCTTTCTTGCGGTACAGGCGACAGTTTAGCTTGGCGAAGAAGAAATGCACTTGGTCCGACGTCTTCTCTTTGATCGTGTCAAACTCAAACACCTGAATTGAGATTGAGACAGCAGACATTGGGAGGCCTGAGCTGTTATTGGTTGTGGCTATAAATAAATAAACATCATTGAAGAAGAGCAAGACAGACTGAGTCAACATATTAACTGACATCAAACCCACATTTCTAAGTTCCTCCTGCCTAATGTGTATGAAACAAATGCTGAGTGGGTCATGCATGTAATTGTAAATGTATAGTAACAGTCTCAATCTTGATGGTTTTATACACGGAGTGTAGGAACACTTGCTCTTTCCATGACATAGACTGACCAGGTGAAAGCTATGATCCCTTATTGAGGTCACTTGTTAAATCCACTTCAATCAGTGAAGGGAGGAGACAGGTTAAAGACGGATTTTCAAGCCTTGAGACATGGATTGTATGTGTGCCATTCAGAGGCTGAATGGGCAAGACAAAATATTTAAGTGCCTTTGAACGGGGTATGGCAGTAGGTCCCGGGCACACAGGTTTGAGTGTGTCAAGAACTGCAACACTGCTGGGTTTTTCACACAACAGTTTCCCGTTCGTATTATGAATGGTCGACCACTCAAAGCACATCCAGCCAAAAGGAGGTGCAACAAAATATTAGGAAGGTGTTCTTAATGTTTTGTACACTGTATTTTGGCCTTTTAATGCGGGTTACCAAGACCATTTAAAGAGTGACTGCCCCTAAAAACCAACTTCTCATTTTGTCATGGAATGAAGGGTACCTTAACAGTTTTCCATGGGTTGGGTTTATTTCAATCCCGCCCACAGCTGGAAGCACCCAAATAATCATCCATTTGGAGTGCAGCTGCACACGACCCGATCTTAATGCCCATGGTAAATTTGTACACAATATTTCAAAAGGACAATAGCTCCAAATTTCAATGACTTACAAACTTCAAATCAACTATATATATTGTCAAAATTCATATACAAATATTGAAAGCATTTAATGAGACAACTAAAAGATGTGCAACGTGAAAATATTGTCCCATTTACATTGTGTAATTTATTGATTGTCCTTAACTAGCCCCAGAAATGGGTTTGACGTCGGATAGCCTATTTTTCCACGGTCGCACACCAGCCGACTGAAGCTAATTGGCTAGCACTACCTATCCTAGGCAACGTCAAGACACTAGACCTGGTTCGACTATTTCAAGTTATCTAAAGGGGTGAGTGACTAACTGTGTAGTGTTTTGGCAGAAGTGAATGTACAAAAAGCTTGCCACGTGCGAACACACGAGACACCAACATTTCGCTTCAGACCTCTTACGTTCATAATCTGTTTGAGCGTGTTGTTGCAGGCGCCGAGTTTGGTCATGGCGAAGGCTGTGGATATGCTGATAGGGGACATGAAGATGTTGGCCTCGCTGGGTTTACCCTGGGATAGCTGCTTGAACAGGGACAAGGCGAAGCGACTGTTCGCCTTGGACAGCTCCCACACCCGGGGATTGGTGTTCTCAGGGACTTTCTCTGGTTTAGCATCCGCTGTCAAGGCTTCATCATCGGGGCTGCGGTAGACACACTTGGGCTCCAGGGGCACGTCTTTGGGCTTGACATGGCAGAAGTCTTTGAACGCCTGGGAGGTTGATAGTAAGGCGAGGAGCAGCCCCAGAATCCACACAAACTCGGACAACCTCATCCTGAGGGAGAGAAAGGGGTCTGGGTCAGGTTATATGAGGTTTATTCAATCCCTTTGGTCATTGGTCACAGGATAATTTAGACTTGGGAAACCATCTGTCTCTGGCCAACTGATGGCATGTAAGGATCAATGAAGCACCGGGGGAAGGGGAAACTAGCAGACACTGCAGCTCACAAGGACTAGCGTTGGTATAGGCTGCAGTATGGTACTGTATACACATCTATTGTTTTAAGCTACCTTGAAATACTGGTACAAACCAGAGGAGGCTCCTTCAGGGAGGAGAGGGATGTCCTCATTTTTTTTAGGATGTCCTACATTAAGCCAAACCATTGGCTTAAGTAGAACATATTCAAAATAACTTTCATAAGGTGAATGCACCAATTTGTAAGTCGCTCTGGATAAGAGCGTCTGCTAAATGACTTAAATGTAATGTAAAAAACCTACCTCCCTTACTTTTTTAAGTCACCAGATGCCACTACAGCACACATTCTAACCAACATAACACCACTCAAAGTAACTTCCAAAGTTCAACTGTCTCTTTGCCTAGTGGGAGGTCGTTGTAATGTAGGGAAACACAAAAAAATAACAAAGCACACACCGGGGCTATCTCAATGGGGAAATTCATAATTTTAAAGAGTTTCCACTCAGTTTGCTCTCCGAATACGTGGTATTTGAATAAAGCTTAGGGTATGTTATGTTATCACCTTATTAGAAGCACCTTTTTTTTCTTTAAATTAGTTAGTCGTTTTATTCAGCACCTGTAAAAAAACAACATTGGATGCAAGTAAAACCTCTACTTTAATGGAATTCATAACTCAAGAGTGGCCATCTAAGTATGTACAGTGGGGTCCAAAATGATTGACACCCTTGATTAATATAAGCAATAAAATAATTTAAATACTTAGCTATATTGTATGCTAACATTTTTTAAATGATATTATTTTATACTAATACTGTACATGCTAACCTCTCGTTATTGGTAATCTGTAACTTTCTCACTCATTATTCATGATTCATTCAGGATGATACTTAATCATGGTAGCATCCACATTTTTATAAACATATTCTATTCGTATTTACAATTAATGTGACTGCAAAATGAAAATACATTATTTACCATTTCATTTGGGCACAAAATAATCAGAAACACAACCAAAATGAACTGCAAATGCATCCAACAAGTTTGTAGAGTCACAAGCTTGATGTAGTCATTGGGTGCTAGGAATATGGGACCAAATACAAAACCTTTGACTACTTCATATGAACCTTTAGGGGTGTCAATTTTGACCCCTAGCTTTTAGAGAAAGAAAAGTATTACTTGTGACACACAATCTTTCCCGGCGCAATTGTATCAGTATAAAATAATTTGCCAATTATTTTAGGATAGAACATAGCTCAATATTTGAATGATGTAATACAGTCATTATTGATCATCTTTATCAAGGGTGTCAATAACTTTGAATCCCACTGGATATGAAAGGGATTGAAATAGCAACTAGGAACCACACAATGCTAAAAGAAAATATTATGTTTTAAGTGCGAAGACTTAACAATAGAACAACCATTTCTGTTGAGAAGCTTTGAATTTACCCGTCTGTTTATTCAGCGAGCCATTGACAAATACCTGTTGCTAAATACGTGCCATCTTTGAACATAGCATCGCCTCTTTCAACCAAACTAAACCCTATGTAACAATATTATGAATTGACAATGCCTTACCTGAGGTCTCTTTTCCTTGTAAATGACTGTGTGTGTGGAACCTAAGTATCGGCGGCGAGTTGAGCTCATGAGTCCCTCATAGGGGTCAGTGTCCTGTAGCGCAAGTGGGGGGCTGGAGAAAGGAAGATTTACTCAGCTCAAACTTTGAAGTTTTGACTTTGAAGTATTGATCCGATTCAGTTGAGTCGGTCCCACATGTTGATTGATCCAATGTTCTAAACACATCTTTAATAGTATTTGTTTATATGAAATAATACAATAATGCATCATGCCAATACACAGAGAATGGTCACAGTGAAGAATAAATAAGTACAGGCTCATTTGTACAACTGTACAGAAATACCACATACATGGTGCAATATTGATAATGAGAAGGATTTTTATTGATTTATTTCACCTTCATTTAACCAGGTAGGCCAGTTGAGAACGAGTTCTCATTTACAACTGCGACCTGGCCAAGAAAAAGCAAAGCAGTGCGACAAAAAACAACAGAGTTACACATGGAATAAACAAAAGTACAGTCAATAACACAATAGAACAATCTATATACAGCGTGTGCAAATGGAGTAAGGAGGTAAGGCAATAAATAGGCCAATAGTAGCGAAGTAATTACAATCTAGCAAATTAACACTGGGGTGATAATGTGCAGATGCCGATGTGCAAGAAGAAATACTGGTGTGCAAAAAAAGTTAATAAAACAATATGGGGATGAGGTAGGTAGTTGGATGGGCTATTTACAGATGGGCTGTGTACAGCTGCTGCTCAGATAGCTGATGCTTAAAGTTAGTACATTTAAGAGAAAGATGTTGCTCTACATCACATTAACAGCATTATTTTTGATCAGCTTTAATATTGCAGATTGTAGCTTCCATCAATGTAATTATCTGCATCATTTCCAATCTCCCATTAAATACATTGTAAATACACAGTACCAGTCAAAAGTTTGGACACCTACTCATTCAAGGGTTTTTCTTTATTTTGTACTATTTTCTACATTGCAGAATAATAGCAAACATATCAAAACTATGAAATAACATGTATGGAATCATGTAGGAACCAAAAAGTGTTAAACAAATGAAAATATATTTTAGATTTGAGATTCTTCAAAGTAGCCACCCTTTGCCTCTGACAGCTTTGCACACTCTTGGCATTCTCTCAACCAGCTTCACCTGGAATGCTTTTCCAACAGTCTTGAAGGATTTCCCACATATGCTGAGCACTTGTTGGCTGCTTTTCCTTCACTCTGCGGTCTGACTCATCCCAAACCATCTTAATTTGGTTGAGGTCAGGGGATTGTGGAGGCCAGGGCATCTGATGCAGCACTCCATCACTCTCCTTCTTGGTAAAATAGCCCTTACACAGCCTGGAGGTGGGTTTAGGGTCATTGTCCTGTTGAAAAACAAATGATAGTCCCACTAAGCCCAAACCAGATGGCTTGGCGTATCTCTGCAGAATTCTGTTGTAGCCATGCAGGTTAAGTGTACCTTGAATTCTAAATAAATCACTGACAGTGTCACCAGCAAAGCACCCCCACACCATAACACCTCCTCCATGCTTTACGGTGGGAAATACACAGGCGGAGATAATCCATTCACCCACACCGCGTCTCACAAAGACACGGCGGTTGGATCCAAAAATCTCAAATTTGGACACCAGACCAAATTACACATTTTCACTGGTCTAATGTCCATTGCTCGTGTTTCTTGGCACAAGCAAGTCTCTTCTTATTATTGGTGTATTTTAGTAGTGGCTTCTTTGCAGCAAATCAACCATGAAGGCCTGATTCACACAGTCTCCTCTGAACAGTTGATGTTGAGATGTGTCTGTTAAAATCTGTGTAGCATTTATTTGGGCTGCAATTTCTGAGGCTGGTAACTCTAATGAACTTAACTTCTGCAGCAGAGGTAACTCTGGGTCTTCCATTCCAGTGGCGGTCCTCATGAGAGTCAGTTTCATCACAGAGCTTGATGTTTTTTGTGACTGCAATTGAAGAACCTTTCAAAGTTCTTGAAATGTTCCATATTGACTGACCTACATGTCTTAAAGTAATTATGTCATTTCTGACTGTCATTTCTCTTTGCTTATTTGAGCTGTTCTTGCCATAATATGGACTTGGTCTTTCACCAAATAGGGCTTACTTCTGTGTAAAACACCTAACTTGTCACAACTCAACTGATTGACCCAAACGCATTAAGAAGGAAATAAATTCCACAAATTAACTTTTAAGAAGGCACACCTGTTAATTGAAATGCATTCCAAGTGACTACCTCATGAAGCTGGTTGAGAGAATGCCAAGATTGCCTTGATGACCACTTTGCACAAAGAATCTCAAATATAAATTATATTTTGATTTAACACTTTTTTGGTTACTACATGATTCCATATGTGTTATTTTGATGTCTTCATTATTCTGCAATGTAGAAAATAGTAAAAATAAAGAAAACCCCTTGAATGAGTAGGTGTTCTTAAACTGTTGACTGGTAGTGTATGTAAACAAGATATTTTTACACTTAATACATTTGCAAAAATGTATAAAAACCTGTTTTCGCTTTCATTATGGGGTATTGTGTGTAGACTGATGATGTTTTATTTAATCCATTTTAGAGTAAGGCTGTAATGTAACAAAATGTGGAAAAAGGGGTCTGTATACTTTCCCGAATGCACTGTATATATACATTTTACGGACACAATGTATTCTACAATAGTTGTCTTTCCTTATTTTATTTTTTTCATCCTTCAACTACCCTCAACCCCTCCCATCTACAGTTGCAAGAAAGTATTTGAACCCTTTGGAATTACCTGGATTTCTGCATAAATTGGCCATAAAATTTGATCGGATCTTCATGTAAGTCAAAACAATACAGTCTGCTTAAACTAATAACACACACAATTATACGTTTTCATGTCTTCATTGAACACACTGTGTAAATATTCACAGTGCAGGGTGGGGAAAGTATGTGAACCCTTGGATTTAATAACTGGTTGACCCTCCTTTGGCAGCAATAACCTCAACCAAACGTTTTCTGTAGTTGCGGATCAGAACAGCACAATGGTCAGGAGGAATTTTGGACCATTCCTATTTACAATACTGTTTCAGTTCAGCAATATTCTTGGAATGTCAGGTGTGAACCGCTCTCGAGGTCATGTCATAGCATCTCAATCGGATTGAGGCCAGGACTCTACTGGGCAGCTTTAACCAACACCTCCAATCTCATCTCATTGATTGGACTCCAGGTTAGCTGACTCCTGACTCCAATAAGCTTTTGGAGAAGTGATTAGCCTCGGGGTTCACATACTTTTTCCAACCTACATTGTGAATGTTTAAATTCTGTATTCAACATAGACAAGTAAAATACAAGAATGTGTGTTATTTGTTCAAGACTGTGTTTGTCTTTTGTTGTGACTTAGATCCGATCACATTTTATGCAGAAATCCAGGTAATTCTCTGAAGACTGTACAGTTTCTATTTGACATTTTTTTAACTGTGCTGTTTCACAAAAGTTCTGAACCTATTGTATATACATTTTACGGACACAGTACATTTGACATGAGTTATCTTGTTGTTTTTAGTCCCACCCTTCAGCTCCACTCAACCCGTCTTATCTCTTAACACCATCCAGTTTTGATTTCCATTTGCCATATTTTTCAGCTGTGATGTTTCACAAAAATTCATAACTTTTCTATTCTCAGTTTCTACAGATTGTCAATTAAAGAAAAGTTGCTAAAATATTAGATTATTACTTTTCAAATCACCCAGCACTGCTATCTGCAGAGTTAGCTCCATGTGAATGTTGTAATTCTTCAGCCATTCCTGAACCTGCAACCAAAAACCAGCTACATATGGACAGTACCAAAACAAATGATCTAATGTTTGTCTCTTCGTAGCAAAATCTGCTGAAATGGTTCTATCCCTATATAAACTCATCAAAAAAAATGTCCTCTCGCTGTCAACTACATTTATTTTCAAACTTAACATGTATAAATATTTGTATGAAAATAAGATGCAACAACTCAGACATGTGACTAACAGAAATTGAATGTGTCCCTGAACAAAGTGGTGGGGGTCAAAATCAAAAGTAACACTCAGTATCTGGTGTAGCCACCAGCTGCATCTCCTCATGGACTGGAATTGAGATCCTGGCTCTTCGCTGGCCATAGCAGAACTGACATTCCTGTCTTGCAGGAAATCACGCACAGAACGAGCAGTATGGCTGGTGGCATTGTCATGCTGGAGGGTCATGTCAGGATGAGCCTGCAGGAAGGGTACCTACCACATGAGGGAGGAGGATGTCTTCCCTATAACGCACAGCGTTGATTGCCTGCAATGACAACAAGCTCAGTCGGATGATGTTGTGACACACCGCCCCAGACCCTCCACCTCCAAATCAATCCCACTCGAGAGTACAGGCCTCGGTGTAACACTCATTCCTTTGACGATAAATGCGAATCTGACCATCACCCTTGGTGAGATAAAACCGTGACTCGTCAGTGAAGAGCAAATTTTCCCAGGCATGTCTGGTCCAGCGACGGTGGGTTTGTGCCCATAGGCAACGTTGTTGCCAGTGATGTCTGGTGACAACCTGCCTTACAACAGACCTAGAAGCCCTCAGTCCAGCCTATTGTGGACAGTCTGAGCTGAGAGGGATTGTGCGTTCCTGGTGTAACTCGGGCAGTTGTTGCCATCCTGTACCTGTCCCGCAGGTGTGATGTTCGGATGTACCGATTCTGTGCAGGTGTTGTAACACATTGTCTGCCACTGCGAGGACGATCAGCTGTCCGTCCTGTCTCCCTGTCTTAGGCATCTCCCAGTACGGAAATTGCAATTTATTGCCCTGGCCACATCTGCAGTCCTCATGCCTCCTTGCAGCAAGCCGTAGGCATGTTCACGCAGATGAGCAGGGACCCTGGGCATCTTTCTTTTGGTGTTTTTCCAGAGTCAGAAGAAAGGACTCTTTAGTGTCCTAAGTTTTCCTAACTGTGAACTTAATTGCCTACCATCTGTAAGCTGTTAACAAACATTCCACAGGTTCATCAATTGTTTATGGTTCATTGAACAAGCATGGGAAACAGTGTTTAAACCCTTTACAATGAATATCTGTGAAGTTATATGGATTTTTACAAATTATCTTTGAAAGACAGGGTCCTGAAAAAGGGACGTTTCTTTTTTTGCTGATATACAGTGGGGAGAACAAGTATTTGATAACCTGCAAAATTGGCAGTGTTTCCTACATACAAAGCATGTAGAGGTCTGTAATTTTTATCGTAGGTACACTTCAACTGTGAGAGACTGAATCTAAAACAAAAATCATGTACGATTTTTAAGTAATTAATTAGCATTTTATTGCAGGACATAAGTATTTGATACATCATTAATATTTGGTACAGAAACCTTTGTTTGCAATTACAGAGATCATACGTTTCCTGTAGTTCTTGACCAGGTTTGCACACACTGCAGCAGGGATTTTGGCCCACTCCTCCATACAGACCTTCTCCAGATCCTTCAGGTTTCGGGGCTGTCGCTGGGCAATACGGACTTTCAGCTCCCTCCAAAGATTTTCTATTGGGTTCAGGTCTGGAGACTAGGCTACTCCAGGACATTGAGATGCTTACGGAGCCACTCCTTAGTTGCCCTGGCTGTGTATTTCGGGTCGTTGTCATGCTGGAAGACTCAGCCACGACCCATCTTCAATGCTCTTACTGAGGGAAGGTTGTTGTTGGCCAAGATCTCGCGATACATGGCCCCATCCATCCTCCCCTCAATACGGTGCAGTCATCCTGTCCCCTTTGCAGAAAAGCATCCCCAAAGAAGGATGTTTCCAACTCCATGCTTCACGGTTGGGATAGTGTTCTGGGGTTGTACTCATCCTTCTTCTTCCTCCAAACACAGCAAGTGGAGTTTAGACCAAAAAGCTCTATTTTTGTCTCATCAGACCACATGACCTTCTCCCATTCCTCCTCTGGATCATCCAGATGGTCATTGGCAAACTTCAGACGGGCCTGGACATGCACTGGCTTGAGCAGAGGGACCTTGCGTGCGCTGCAGGATTTTAATCCATGATGGCGCAGTATGTTACTAATGGTTTTCTTTGAGACTGTGGTCCCAGCTCTCTTCAGGTCATTGACCAGGTCCTGCCATGTAGTTCCGGGGTGATCCCTCACCTTCCTCATGATCATTGATGCCCCACAAGGTGAGATCTTGCATGGAGCCCCAGACCGAGGGTGATTGACCATCATCTCGAACTTCTTACATTTTCTAATAATTGCGCCAACAGTTGTTGCCTTCTCACCAAGCTGCTTGCCTATTGTCCTGTAGCCCATCCCATCCTTGTGCAGGTCTACAATTTTATCCCTGATGTCCTTACACAGCTTTCTGGTATTGGCCATTGTGGAGAGATTGAGTGTGTGGACAGGTGTCTTTTCTACAAGTAACGAGTTCAAACAGGCGCAGTTAATACAGGTAATGAGTGGAGAACAGGAGGGCTTCTCTTAGAAAATCTAACAGGTCTGTGAGAGCTGGAATTCTTACTGGTTGGTAGGTGATCAAATACTTATGTCATGCAATACAATGCTAATTAATTACTTAAATCATACAATGTGATTTTCTGGATTTTTGTTTTAGATTCCGCCTCTCAGTTGAAGTGTACCTATGATAAAAATTACAGACCTCTACATGCTTTGTAAGTAGGAAAACCTGCAAAATAGGCAGTGTATCAAATACTTGTTCTCCCCACTGCATTTATGGGACATATTGGTTGCAAGAATTTAGTATAATAATTTTAATTGAAAAAGTTTGGAATACGGTGTCGTTTTGTGTATCAGTTCATAAACCATCTGCCATGGAATCGTTACAATTGTCTTTAACCAATTTTGGTCTTTACAGTTTTTGCCGATTGCTTACACACTGGAAGTGAATGCTTTGACAAAAGCATCAAAACCTTAACTTTTGTAACCATGCCGTAAACAAGAAGGCACCAAAAGTACAAACACATTTTCTGCTTTGCACTTTGTTTGCAATTAAGCAAAACACTGTTTCTTACATTCGACACTTCGTTCAAGAATGAAATCTCTTGCAAACATTGGGAAAACAAGAAAAACATACCTGAAATTGGCAACACCCACACACAAAAACACTTGCACTGTAATTGAACACCAATAAGTCTGAGCCTTAGCACTACAAATAGACCTCAGGTAAGCCCACCTCTTTGGTGAGATCTTTGCAAACAGAGGCAGTGAGAGCGAGAGGAAGAGAGCAATAGCCGGAGACATATTTCCGGAGACATTAGGGCCACTTTGTCGGACCAAGTCATAAATCACGGCCTGACGATGAGGGAGGCTGGGCAGAGTCCAGCCCAAACTGAGTCGCTACACGGTAGCATCAAGAATACGGACATTTAGACTGGAGAACAGGTATGTCTTCAACTTTCTACACTAGACTGTTGCACATCATTCTGCATCACAGTACAATACAATGTAGTCCTACAATATTATGTTTATGATCCTCAGTGAACAAAAAAACATATATTGTGCTGTGAAGTACATGCAATATAGTTTTGATGTTAGTATGTAAAAAAATAACCTAACCAATGACTGCATATTCTTGTATTTTCTACAGAACTGCCAGACGACCTCCTGTGGGTGAACGGCAACATCTGTTCACCCATGAACAGGAACTGGCCATTGTCAATCTAGTGTTGGCGAACAACACCATCCGCCTACATCAACTACGAGGGTAAATCATTACCGATCCCACAACATTCCATAATATCAAGCGTGTCAGTATGTCGACACTGTCGCATCTTGGGTCAACACCAACTTACGATGAAGCAGCTGTACAGGGTTCCATTTGAGAGGAACCGTTTCATTTTGACATAGAAGTGAGATGTTAATGTCCAAGTGTTGCTTCTTATTTGGCTTGTGTGTAGAGTTGAGACAAATTCCACAACAAGTGTGTAAGCAATCGCAAAAAACTAATGCAGAGCCAACAGACAAGTTCCTTACGGTTTCCCCCTCCCACTTGCCTCTTCCATTTTTGCGGTAATGCTGCCAATTAGTTGTGTGTTTGTAGAAATACAAATGACAGCTAAAAAAAGCATCAGTTTCACAATATTATTTAATTACAGTCCCTGCCAGTAAAGAATCACTGTTGCACATAAGTTACATTTACTTCAAACTTCCAGTTAGTTTACCCCCCCCAAAGCAATTGTATTATACAAAAATGCAATCCAATTTTCACACAGTGAATTCTTTAACAAAAGAGAAATGGTATAACAGCTACATCCACATTGTAAAAATATTCTAAACATTCCTTAAGGGAGTAGAATATAAAAACAAACATTGTCTTCATCATGTTGAAGTTAAACATGTACCTTCACTTAATTAAGCAAATTCTTACAAGACAACTTGGGTCGTAGTAATCAAAAGCAATTACATTTCCCAAAGCAATTACATGTCCCAATTACAGTTCCCAAACCAATGAGTGTGTTCAGCGTGAACAAGAGAAAAAGAAAAGCGGTCTCTCCCATTGGGACATGGCCGCTCACATGGAAATCAACTCCCAATAATACCCATCGCCTGTCAGTGTGTGAGGTGTTACAATGTGGGTTAATGGTACATTTCATATCAACTTAAAAGTTAAGTGATCCTGTGCTACTTGTTTGCAGCGGTGGCAACAATTAAGCAGAGGTGGGCCACCGCTTTGTAATGAATATAGGGGGAACACTGATTGGATTTAGTTGTCCTTATTAGCAAATCCTAAGAAGTAATTCATTCCGCAGTATTTAGTAAAAACTCAATGAATAACTGAAGACATTTCCTGGACAAGAAAGTAACATTCTTGGAAAATAATTAAGTTACTCGTGTTGTCTTGGTGTATGGCTATCCTACTATCAAAATGTTACTGCGTTTACCCAATACGAGTCAATCATCACACACACACTTAATTTAAATTAGGAAGCATAAAATAAAAGACTACCGGGATCTTCTCTCCACAACTTCAAAAAACAGACAACCTTCTAGAAGGGTTGGAAAAATAAAAGCCCCTTGGAAACGGCAGATGTCTTTCCTCTAATCAAACACAGACCAGACAATGCTACGACAGCCCAAAATATTTTCTTGTTTGGATGAAAGACACAAAATGGCTATGTAAACAAACAGGTGAGTTTCCCGGTATCAATGGGTCTTAAATATTAACTTGCGTTGCAGTTTTACAAGTGTAGATTCTGGCACTGAACTCCTTTGTCTCAAAGGATAAGCGGTTCCTCGGCTCTGCATTGGCAATCAGCTGATTGACTCATCTTTGCACAGCTGATATGTAGAGACCATTTAATATAAATGCTGACTCTTGAAGGAGTTGAATTAACAGTGGGAAGTTGATGTACTGTATAGACAAGCCTGTAGGTTTGCATCTTAAACTTTGAAATAGTCAACCTGCTGGAAAGCTCGTCACATTTCTTAAGCCTCAATCAGTGCGCTCAACAATAGAACGACTGAGAACAGACAGTATTCAAATGATAGCAGTGAAGGTATGGAGTGAAGAGAATTCCCATTCAGACACATTAAAAGGATACATTTTCCCACCAATTTGTTTTTCGAAAGAAGCGAATACGTACATTTATAAGGACATATTTAAACATACATGTTTAAGTTTTAATATTATATTAATTTGCACTGGTGCAAAATGTTCACCTTTTTTCAAACACTTAAATATGAAAAAAATCATTGAGCAACAGACAGGGCTTTGAACCACAGTAGTTAATTTAAGAGGTAATTCACTTTCCCAGTGCGGGCAATGGCAGTTCCTTCTGGTTAATACCTCGGATCGAAAGCAGTTCTTAGAAACCACAGCATGTTAAATGGACAAACTCCACCACTTTTCTACCTCATTTTCATTATCTCCAGCACAATACCATTGTCAACATGTGTAAATGGTGCATTTCTACATTTTATTTTTTAAAGTTACATTCTACCCGAATGACATCAAAAGCTACATTTTAAAAAGTGATTTTCAAACACTATGCGAGTCGCAGTGACACAGGGACCATGAAAATATCCTCCCTTGGGCTATAAACTCATTGCCGGTTTTAAAAATCAATGTTTATTTTGTTGTTGTAAAAAAAAAAAAAAAAAACTTTTAATCCTGCTCTGATGTCCCAGAGAAGCATTTTTTAAAGGACCTTTGTCATTTTAACCACAGGTCATAGAAACGTGCTGTTTACACAATGTAGACACTGGTTTGGTAATGATCAATGAGGTAAAAAAAAAAAAAAAAGTGGTGGAATTGCCCTTTAAGAAGTAGCCTAACCCATGAAGCATGGCAATATAACAAACCATTACATTCTTTTGAACCTTCCACAAATTCTGTCTCTACAATGCATTACAGCAAGGGTTTTGTATCCAATCTTTACGATTGTTCAAATGTCAATAGCGCTTTCCCAAGAAATAGTAACACCAAAAATCAACAATAGTATAATGTTACATAGCGATTATACATAAAAAAAAAAAGGTCACACCAAAATTGGTGTTTTTAAGATGTCTCGAGAGACCAGTTTATATTGGTCTACAAAATAGTAACAAACACATCAAATAAAAGAGGTGAATAACTGAATAAATGTACAAAGAACGTACATTATTAGTCCAATTCCTCAATAGGGAGTCAAGGCATGGTAAAGATGTACGTTGACCCACGTTCAGAGTGATCCCATAAGTTGGTAAATTAGCATCCCCTAGCGGCTAACACACCGACAACTCCCAACCAGGTCCTCAGAGGACTTTGACGTTCTCTGTAAAAAGGTGTCTGCACACCTTCAAGACAAAAAAGTGTGCATTATTAATCCACATTCAGAGAGCAATGACTCAGCCTTTTATGAGGAGACATGTTGCCTTGATGATGACGCTGATGGGAGGAACATACAGCATGTCCAAATACATCAAGCCGTCTGATACAACCGTACGTCCAAATGCAATTGGAAGGATTGTTGGAGTTGAATTTTACTCAATGGTTTGACAGATATTAGTAAGCACTGCTCTTCAGATAACAGAAGTGACGCTCCTGGCATTAATGCAGGCTTAGTGGTACCAGTGTATTCTTGGTACGTCTCAGGGCTGTCAAAGCCACAGAGGTCAAACAGGTCAGTGTGATTTAGACCCAACTAAGCACATACATGATCAGTGTTTCCCCTGTGATTTTTTTTTGCGCAGTTGTGCCAAAGTTGGGAGGGGGAGGCGATGGTATGGGACGGTCTCCGACCAAATGTTGAGGCCGTCCTCTTGGTCACAGAGATAAAAAATAATAAAAAGGTATGTTTTAACGCAAATTTCCTGCAATTCTACACATTTTGCCATGGCTTATGCCGTATTAAATTAACATAGGGGAAACACTGCATGATACATATATAATAGTCTTGTGATTACGCCAATGGTTGTCACTAACCACAATTTCCCCAGACATTTAAATATTTGTGTCTGTAGTTCTGTTCAGCCCCCAAACTACAGGTGCACATTTTCCACAATGATACATACTTTCTATTTTCCTATGAACTTCTACAACTACTACAACCACCACCACAATGGCTCTACACTACAACGCAATTCATTTCCCCACTATGACAATAGTTTGAAGTCACATTAGTGCCAAAAACCCGATGATACAGAGGTGACTGAAGCGAGATAACGTAGTCATTGATAACAAACATGCATGATGCCATGCCAACTTATCATAACGATTCACAAAGGGATTGTGTCATCATATCCTTGAAAAATCTGTTTTAATTTATTAAAAATACGATGAGGTATGAAGGGACCATTGGTTATGGATAGCATGAAGAGTAACGCAAACCGCATTGAGTAATCTACATTATGGTCTGATTAACAGTCATTTTCCGTAATATTGCTAGCAAGAATGCTAACAAACAAATCTAATGCTCTGAAATTAGTACAGAAAACGGTTAAACGAGTGAATGCTCAAAAAGATCGCAACCATTGAGGTCCAATGAATATTTCAATGTCATGTGCACAGAACGTCTATAAGAGAAAAGGACTGAAGTCAATGTCATGTGCACAGAACGTCTATAAGAGAAAAGGACTGAAGTCAATGTCTGGCTTTGCAAAAAGCCAACACAGTATAGGTTGTGCACATACAGTGTAAGCTGTTTCACATCTCAAATAAAAACCTCAAAAAGTGAGATGTAACTAAAAACATGTATAACATACTTAAATATTTCCATGAAGACAAAGACTTGATTAAAACAAGTGACTATTCCAGTCGTTGGATATCTTGTGAATTCAAATGGAATAGCCCAGCCATCATTTCACAATGAAACTGGAATTCATTTTTTACCTAGAAGGCAAGCAAACTTGTTGTTCTTAATTTCATAGTCTGCGTGTATTTGACAGTAACATTATCCGCATGACTTATTTATTGTTAAGTTTCATTTTTTAGGGATACATAAGCGGTGAATACCATTCAGTACCAGGTAGTTAACTAAAGATGTTGACTTACTTGAAATAAATGCAATAACTGGTTAGTACTATTTAATATTTCTACTGACGGAATAGGATTGTAGGAGAGGTGTAACCGACAACACAAAAAGGTGACTGCTAGTGTCAAACGTGACTGCACTATTCCAAATAGTTAAATATTTCGAAATATCAATTCAAATTGCAACATCAATGCAAGGGGTGCATCATAATGCACATAATCCAACTGCAAAACTTGCTGCACTTTGAATTCGTTCATATTTAGAAAAAAACAACACTTATTTGGCAGCGACAAAATGTCACTGTCTCCTCCCACCCTGCTGAGGTGGTTCTGCGGTTGTTGATCCAGTGATACGAACTGCTTAGCTACCTCTAGCTCTGCCATAGCCCAGTTCAGTGGCCTGTCCCCACCTACGCACTGACCCCCCCCATCCAGAAATGATTAACCCCTCCAGGAAAATAACAGAAACCCTTTCACGAGAGCAACTTCTTGGAAGTTAAAATAAAAACGACACAAATGTCCGCTGCGGTTGGTGGAAAAGGTGATCAGAGGAGTGGAGTTGAGGAACTGAAATAGGAATTTGCCTTTCCTGTCATTCACCGTGTTATGGGTATGTGATATAGCATACGTGACACATTGGTGGAGGTGAACCTCCACCCAATTGTATATATTTTTAACTAGGAACTATACAGTAGATTGATGAATAAAAACAGTGGCTGTTTTAACCCTGCTCTGTACATGATCAACTCTATTATGGCCTTAGGGAGCAGCCATGGCTATCTTCGACTACACATTCTTAAAACAGAATGCGGGTTTGTAAGTTTTACCTTTCAATGTTATATCCATCCTCAGGATGAAAATACATATGAATAAATACATATCCTCAGTACAAACAATCCTTAAAGCTATGAAAGTGCAAAAAATACGCTTTGTAGATCAATGTCTCAAATTCTAGCCATGGTTAATGTCTGGCTTCATTCCTCTGTTTCTTTTTACTCCATCTTCCCATCTCTGGCCACCCAATCAACAGCAGACGAATGCTTAACACGTGACTCCCTCCCACCCAATCCCTCGCTGCATTTAAAATACCCCCCCAAAAAGAAAAGGAAAACTGCTTGAATGCCAAGCCTAAATGTACACCGAGTATACCAAACATTAGGAACAGCTTCCTGATATTGAGTTGCAACCGGTTAAGCCCTCAGAACACCTTCAATTTGTCCGGGGACGGACTCTACAGGGTGTCGAAAGCGTTCCACAGGGATGCTGACCCATGTCGACTCCAATGCTTCCCACAGTTGTGTCAAGTTGGCTGGATGTCCTTTGGGTGTTGGACCATTCTTGATACACACGGGAAAATGTTGAGCGTGGAAAAACCCAGCAGAGGTGCAGTTTTTTGACACAAACCGGTGCGCCTGGCACCTACTACCATACCCTGTTCAAAGGCACATAATTTGTTTTGCCCATTCACCCTCTGAATGCCACACATACACAATCCATGTCTCAATTGTCTCAAGGCTTAAAAACCCTCATTTAACCTGTCTCCTCCCCTTCAGCTAAATTGATTGAAGTGGATTTAAGAAGTGACATCAATAAGGGATCATGGCTTGTCATGATCATGTCATGGAAAGAGCAGGTGTTCTTAATGTTTGTGTACTCATCGCATATCCTTTTCCCTGTTTCACATCAGCCTCATCCCAAAGCATGGATGGCAGAGGCTGTAGTAAATCTCCTTTTCCAGAGTCTGAAGGCGGTTGTGGTGGTGGTGAGGGGGGGGATACCAAAAGAGGTCCAGGCCACTGAACTAACAAAGGGACGCCTTTGTCTCGTCTAGTTTGTTACAGTTTCAGCAAAATCTCAATTACTTCCCAGTTGAAAAGTGATAACTCAATATCTTCAATTTGTAGCGTCTTGGCTTTATAAAACTTATTCACAGCCAGTTGTCAACAAGTATTGTTTCTATGAAATGGAGAGCTTTTGACCAGATGTGAAAGTGCTCCTTCAACAGAGCACCAAGTATGAAATCCTCAAGTGGCAAAAGAGTGAAACTTAACGAAACGCTCTACATGTTTTGTCTGCGAATAACATTGCAACTCAGCTACAAGAACTTACAATTAATTCCAAATAGAAAGTCTGCATTTTAGAACTTGTATATACGCTAAGCACGAAGATTGTTGTTAGGGATGCTACTAAAAATGTAGCACATTGTGAAGCTAACGACAGATGTTATGTCAATGCGATTATGGGGGCCTTGTCTATTTGAAACCAAGGAACTGGCCTCGTCTTTATATTCTTCTTCTAATCAGTATTGGGTTCACGGAGCATAAATCTCAAAACCCTTGGTTTCCAAGGCAGTGAGAGATTGTATATGACAACATTCATCCACAGAATAACAAAAATGAACAAATGAAAAAAAATATCAAATTCACGGCAGATACTGCTTAGTTGTAGACAAACTAAAGTTGCGAGTGTGCAATTTGTGTTGTATCAAATGAAGCGCCGTTGTCTATGCAGGCACTACGTCCACATTTGCATATCAGTGGCTTTTTCAGTTACTTAAGATATTAATAGCCCTTATATCCCAAATCCCTGTAAGAAACCTAGAACGGTCTCTCACCATTGTAAGCGAGGAGAGGGACTGCGCCTCTCTCCACATGTTTTGTGATGGGAGTTAAAATGCTCTTCGTGGCTTCAACCAGATCTTGCAAATGTGGATTTAGGTAGGGCATACCAGACAGTTTGGAGGACCTGGTTGTGTGTTCCACTCTAAATGTTGGAAAGGTTTAAGCGTTCAGAGGATGAGGGGTTCCCCAAGGCTCTGTGTGGTTAACTGACTGGTTGGTTGTAGCAGTGGTTGTAGTACCAGACTCCAGTTGTGTGGCTAGGAACACGGGAGGACCGCGATGTTCTCCTGTCGGTCAGTTCCCCCGGTGGTGGGGAGGTCTGAGGACAGGCTGAGGGACGAGGTATTGCTGGTCAGGCAGGACAAAATGCTGCCGGCCGCACTGCCATCCAGCAGAACACAACTGGAACCGTTATAGCCCTCACTGCAGGGAATAAAAGGTCAGAGAGACAACATTATGAACAAAACATTTTGTATTATTGTACAGTATCAGTCAAACGTTTGGACACACCTACTCATTCAAAAGGTTTTAATTTATTTGTTACTATTTTCTACATTGTAGAATAATAGCGAAGACATCAAAATCATGAAATAACACATATGGAATCATGTAGTAACCAAAAGGTGTGTTAAACAAATCTAAATATTTTCTATAATAAAGAAAAACCCTTGAATGAGTAGGCTAAAACTTTTGACTGGTAGTGTCTGTGCAGCAAAGCTCCCCAATCTGACAGAGCTTGAAAGAATCTGCAGAGAAGAATGGGAGACCTAACCTAACAAAATGAGCAGGGGGAAAAAATCAAGGGGTCTGAATACTTTCTGAATGCACTGTATACTTCCATTCATTTTTGGTAACGGGGACCTTCAGACAAGTCTTGTGGGAGTCCTAGAGCAAAACAACCGACATGTTCTGTACGTGTAGCCCAAATTGTTTCCGACGCTACAGACAGAAGTTGGCAGACCGGCAGAGAACACCATCGTGTGTTTGTGAGAGAGTCTCACCTTTCCACAGATTGGTCATAATAGTTTCTAGGCCAAACCGTTCAGATGCTACAGACGTGGTTGTGAGAAGACAGACTTTTGGGATGTCTCATGGTCCGACAGGCACGGTTCTAGCTCTGCCACCTTTCACTGCAGATGCGGAAGTGCGACATTGGCGGATGCGATGGATTGAGACACATCCAAAGCAAAAAACTGGTTCTAGCTTAAACTGACGGATTTTGATGGGGATTTTTTTATTTATTATGCTAAGTAGATTTCAGTTGGGCCCCGGAAATCAACTTTAGGGGGTTAAGGGAGATTTATGGGGCACACTAAACGGTTCCTTATGGCACAGCAATTGAAATAAATGGCTACTAGTCTCCCAATGTGCGGTTTACCTGAGAACCAACGAGTGCTCCTCTCTCTGCATTTTGTTCTCAGTGGGCTTCAGCTTGTATGCCCCGCTCCCATCATGAGACACATGGTTCTCCTGCAAGGGGACAATGGCACCACTGTCAGTTCACCACAATAGTGACTGGGAGACTGGAAGCTTGTATGTTTTGGAGTCTACATCAATATTGTCTTGGTAGAAAAGCTTTCAGGCTGCACCTGTTCGGCTCGCTTGTGTTTCACTCTTTGTCTTATAAGTGGGATAGCAGTAGGTGACATTAGCCCAGGGCTCGTTCTGCCCTGCTCCTGTTCGCTAAGCCTTTTTTTAGAGATCAAAGCAGGCTGTGTGTCTCCCTCTCCTGCTTCAGTCTGTCGCTCTTTCTATCTACATTTGGCCATTTCTGTGCCCCCTTCTCTCTCTCTCACCAGGGCTATCTGGCGGGTCCTCTTGCCAATCTCCCTCTCCACATGGTGGAGCTCCAGGCTCAGCTGTTGGCTGGAGACGCTCCCCGACGACCACTCCCCCGGGCTGGGTTGGGCCGCCTGGGCAGTCTGCTTGTTGATCTGCCGATTGACCTGCTGGAGCTCCATCGTCAGCTGCTCCCTCTCCTGGACTGGCCTTTCACTGAGGTGGGCCTGAGGGGGCTGGGTGTACGCGGCAACACCCCACCCTGCACCGTTCCCATAGGGGTAGTCTGCTGTGGTGGACAACAAGAGCAGGTCAGACTCTGACAAAAATGGAGTAAACAGAGCAAAACCCCTAAAAGGTGTGTATGTGTTCTCCCTGTACCTGTTGCAGCGGTGTGTTTGGGGCTGTTGGTCCCCTGTGGGGGGGTCACGGCCTGCCCTGGCCCGGCCATCTGGTAGCCCGTCTTGGGGGTGCGGGAGATCACCCCGAAGCGCGACACAGTGGGCAGGGAGCCGAAGGGGATGATAGGGTCGTCGTCTCTGGCCTCGGCCGACCTGCGCTGGCCCTCCGCACCTTTCCCCTCAGTGTTCTACAACACCCAGAGTTATTATGGTACCATTAGAAGACGTACAGACCCACTCCACTGTAACTAGGAAAACTGTAGTTTAAAGACTTTTGTGAGCTTAACCGTGTTCTGAATAAGTCACAGCACTTCTTCTATAAGTGACCTTTGATCAGTCAACGAGGACAACCAATAGAATAGTAAATGCAAGAACCATCTTGTCTCAACAACAAAAATGAAAGATGACATTTTGGCCTATTACAAGCTTTTGGAAACTGTTTTGAGCTTGGTAGAGCTTTAGATATTCAGATTTGGAACTTTATTAAGTGGTCAAGCTTTACACCAACAGAACATAGATTGATGACTCACCATCCTCTCCATGGTGTCTTTAGACTTCCCCTCCTTGCTGCCAATGTAGGAGCCAATGGTGTCACATGACCAAGGAGAGTACTGGCTAGCGTAGTCTGGCTCACGGTACTTTGCAAACACTTGGGAGTTCTCCATGTACTGCTGTTGCTGACACACACAAACACACATTATTATTAGCTAACTCTTCCTTTAAGTGACTAACTGCTGCGGTAGTACGTGGGCAAGATGCCACTGCGTACTACCATAGAAACACTAGACGAGTGTAGCCTCTTACCTCCTGTGTGTAGTTGGACTCGTAGGTGTGTGGCAGCGTGGGCGAGGGGGCAAAGGGTGGGGGAGTGACCTGCTTCCTGTCCTCCAACTGGGCCATGATCTCCTGGCGTCGGCGGTGCAGGTAGTCCAGAGTGGGAGGGGGCTGGGGCCGACTGTAATCCTCCTGTACAACAGGACATGTGGACACCTTTACTGTAGTGCACTTTTTGCAGCTTTGGAAATACATTTTTTTGCAGTGGATTTATCCTGGACAGTCTTATGAGGATTTCGACCGGTCAATGTTTTTAATTTGCTGTTTTATACTCTTGTGAATTCAATGGTTTTTACTAGATTACTTGTAGTTGTTCATGTTGTCTGTCTGTCTAATTTTTTTGTAATGACTTGGTGCTGCCTATCTTGGCCAGGGCGCTCTTGAAAAATAGATTTTAATCTCACTGAGCCCTTTCCTGGTTAAATAAAAAGTAAAAAATGATACATTCTTGACACTTCCCGATATGTAAATGTGTTTTTATTACGCACGCAAGACTGTATGCTAAAGGGCATATCTTGTGATAATCGGCTGAGTAATGTCACTACTCAATGTGGATAACGCTGATTACTAAACTCCTAAAAGGTAATTGCATAGGTGTTTAGAGTTATAGAGATTGTGAAAGAGCCTAGTACTGCAGACGTGTGCTTACCCGTGTGGAGTAGGGCCTCATGTGGGAGCCAGCGGGCTGGTAACCCTCGGGAGGGTATCTTTCTCTGGAGGCCTCGTCCGCAGGCATGGAGGAGAGTTCCTCCCGGTGGGGATAGGTTTGTGGAGGTGGCGGCGGGTAGGAGGGGTGTCGACGGCCGTCGTAATGAGGGGGAGGTGGGTACCCATGGGGGTTGGCATTGGAGAAGTGGGGACCCGAGGGCTGTGGGGGAGGGGGACACTCATGCTCCTGTGGGTAGGTGCCGGGGTAGGGGGACTCTGGGTAGGCAGGCGTGGCCAGGTCGTTAGGGGGAGGGAGGTTCCGAACGTAGCGGGGCTGGGGAAGGTACTGGGAGGACTGGTAGGGGTAGGGGGGGTTACCTGAGAGGACATAGAAGAGCGTGGCAACAGGATTGGTATTAGATAAGCACAATAGAACCACACTGGGAGATCTACAAGACTAATTGCTCCCAGAGAGAAACACTTCCTTTCGTCAGCAGACGCGTCATAAGCTTGAGATACATAGGAAATCACGGGAAAAAGAGTGGTCTGTTCTGCCTTACCTGGGGGGTACTGGGTGGACTCGTACTGCATGGCTGATGGTGGTGCCCTGGGCTCAGGGGGGTAGAAATGTTCACCCTGCTGTGAGGGGTACATGGGGGGCCCCCTGGGCACTGGCTTATGCATGGCCAGGTGGTCCACTGCCATCCTGGGGTGGGCCATGGACCGATTGGGCACGGGGTCCAGTCTGGAAAAGACAGGGAATTTCAGTGTGTGTGTGAGTATGTGTAACAGACGCTGTGTGTGTCCATCTACTCACAAGTCAGGGGGAGAGCCGGGGGCACTGTGGCTTCCCTGGGACTGGGGCTTCCGCATAATGGGCTCATAAGAGGGGTCGGCACCGCGGGAGATGAGCTGGGGCAGGGCGGAGCCTGTGACTGATGCCACCATGCCATTGGTTAGGCCCTTGTGGGCCAGCCCCTCCATCATCCCCACCTCCTCGGGCAATAGGCCCACCTCGTTGAGCTGCGTCAAGGATAGGCTGAGGGGCCGTCGGGCGGCCAGACGCTTGTTCATCTTACGATACCTTCAGAAAGGAGGAGAAATACATGGTTAGTGAAAGAGGTTGACATGATTGTTGTCACACTATCAGAGCGGATCTGTGCAATGAACAGTCAACGTCTCATTGACATCAAAACATAAAACAAAACATTAACTGTTAAGTAAAGTTGGGAATATGCCCAACGATCCCCATTGGGAGTGGCTCACGGTGGAATACTCACTTCTCTAGCTCGTCCTGAGAGTGGGCGAAGGTGCAGCTGGCTCCTCGAGGACAGCCCCCCTTCTGCTTCATGTCCCGACACATGTACGTCTTGTATTTACTGTGCTGGGGAGGCTGGGGAGGAGCCACCACAAGGGCATGTTAATTATGGAAAATACAAAAGGTGTTATTAAAGTTAAGATCACGATCCAGCAGACAGTCATTGACTGATATTATTAGCTTTAACAAGTATCAATCAAGATTCAAACATTGGTCATATCCATTAGGCACCAAACAGAAGGAAAAGAACCTGACAAACAGGAAGGGACTACCTGGACTTGTCTAATAAGAAAAACACTCCTTACATTTTATGTCGCAAAACATTTTCAGTTGCGTTGCCCTAATGAACACGACCCTGGGATTATCAATAATTTCAGCCCTATTCCACTGATATGCTTTGGGGGGGGATTGAGTATCTAGAATCAGACCTGTTGCGTGTCGCTCCCCTTCTTGCTGTGGTTCTGGATGAAGTCCACCAGGCCGTGCACCACCGTTTTCACCGCCACCAAGCCCGTGTCCAGCAGCTCCCACGTGGGGGGAGGGGAGTCTAAGATGGAGGACAAGACAGGGTATTTTGTGGGGTCAAATGCATTATACTTGGAAGAGCACTGGGGACCCGGTCTAATAGGCCCTGTGAAAGTGATGGCGACTTGCTTGCACGGCAGTGTCGCTTACATTTGAAAAAAACGCATACAATTTGGATTCCTTTTACTGATACATAACTTTTAAAGTGAGCGCGTTGAGGGCTTTTCGCACTGCCAAGCCAAACAAAACTGTACTGAGTGGACAGTGTGTACAGACGACATCCGGGCCACCACAGTTTGGTACGGGTCGGAACGATAGTTTGAAAAGGGTATTGATGTACTGTGAATGGACCAACCTGGGCTGGGGTCGATGTTGGCAAGCAGCTCCAGGTGTGGTCGCAGACGGTTCAGGTTGGCCGGGTCGCCTGTCCTCTGCAGGGCAATGGTCAGCTCCTGAACGCTCTGAGCAAACGACGCTGGCGTCTGCAACTGACACACACACACACAAAATCTCTGTTCAAATACACAGCAACACCACTAGGGCTCACATTTAAGTTACATCAAAATACACACACACACACCTCCTACATACCTTGTCGATGATGGACTGCATGTGGGACTTGTGCGACTGGTCCCCATAGAGCAGAGAGGACCACTGGTCAGGGGCGATGCGGAGGCCACCCTCCATGGCGATCTGGACAATCTGGGAGTCATGTTCGCGCCGCAGTGCCTCGTATGTCCGGAACTCCTCCTTCAGCTGCATCAGGGACGAGTCCTCGTCTCGCTTGGTCACCTGAAGACACAAGGTGACAGACAGGACATCACGGTTGTGTTCATTAGGCACCAATATGAAGAACATGCACTGAAAGGGATTTTTTTGTTTTTGGTTTCAGTTGTGTGCCCTAAAGCAGTAGGCCCTGTAGAGGAGCTGCACCACATGGCCTATGTTGGTCTTAGAACCGTGTTTAGGTGTATGTTTGTAGGTAGTCAGACCTACCTTAAAGCAGGAGGCCCTGTAGAGGAGCTGCACCACGTGGCCTATGCTGGTCTTAGAGGCCTGGGGGAAGCGTGGCTCTAACCTTTGGACCACAAACAGCACCAAGACCTTCCTGGACAGAGCGGAGCCGTCCTCTAGAGCCAACAGCACCAGCTTCAGAGCCTCCTCCTGCATCGCTACAACAACACATACATAATATTTTCACATGCTTCCGATAGCATTCATTTTCTCAGTCGTTCAGGGCGGATGTAATTGAAACATTTGTCATTTGGGCCGTGTGTGTATGTGTATGAGTGGCTTGCTCGCTATTTTGCCCGCCTGTGCTTGCGCTTCTGTCCGTTTGTATGTTACCTGGGCCGAGGAATTGGCAGCCTCTTGCTCTGACTGCAGCCCACAGGTTGGAGGAGAGCTGCTGTGGGTTCTGGTGCTGCAGAATGAGCTCAGTGACGGTGCGCTCCCCTAGGGACCTGGCCGCCCGCGTGGCCCTCACCCGGCCCTCCTCCTCCACCAGCTGACAGTGCACCAGGGTCACCAGCTTCCTCTGCATGGGCCGGCTCAGAGAGCTTTGTGCACCGCTGGTGCTCAACCCTACACCCGGAGAGAGAAGATGAGGGGTGGAGTGTGAGAGAAGGCTGGGGTTGTATACATAGCAACTTACAACCAGTGCAACAGTAAGGGAGGAATTGTGAAACAAGTAAATACACAAGGATCAAAGCAAATGGATAACGATGAGAGGAAAGTGTGAGGCTGTTTATACCGTATGCCAAGCTATTCCCGAAATATATTGCTGTGAAAAATAATTCTCTATTTTTGCATATTTTTTTAAATATTTTTTATACTGAATGCAATCAGATCTTCAACCAAAACCTAATATCAGATAAAGGGAACAAATAACAATTATATACTTATTTGATTTATTTCATAAACAAAAGCAATGCGACACCCAATTCCCCTGTGTGAACAAGTAACTGCCCCCTTACACTCAATAACTGGCTGTGCCACCTTTAGCTGCAATGACCCCAACCAAACGCTTCATGTAGTTGTTAATCAGGCTCTCACGTCTCTTCCATGCAGAACTGCTTCAACTCAGCGACATTTGTGGGTTTTCAAGCATGAACTGCTCGTTTCAAGTCCTGCCACAACATCTCAATTGGGATTAGGTCTGGACTTTGACGAGGCGGTTCTGCATGCAAGAGTGGGCCTTAATTTCTCCACAGCGATGTGAGAGACTTTTTTTATTTAACCAGGTAGGCAAGTTGAGAACAAGTACTCATTTACAACTGCGACCTGGCCAAGAAAAAGCAAAGCAGTGCGACAAAAAACAACACAGAGTTACACATGGAATAAACAAAAGTACAGTCAATAACACAATAGAAAAATCTATATACAGCGTGTGCAAATGGAGTAAGGAGGTGGAGAACAAGTTCTCATTTACAATTGTGACCTGGCCAAGATAAAGCAAAGCAGTTCGACACATACAACAACACAGTTACACATGGAGTAAAACAAACATACAGTAGAAAAACAAGTCTATATACAATGTGAGCAAGTGAGGTGAGATAAGGGAGGTGAAGGCAAAAAAAGGCCATGGTGGCAAAGTAAATACAATATAGCAAGTAAAACACTGGAATGGTTCATTTGCAGTGGAAGAATGTGCAAAGTAGAAATAGAAATAATGGGGTGCAAAGGAGCAACATAGATAAGTAAATAAATACAGTAGGGAAAGAGGTAGTTGTTTGGGCTAAATTATAGATGGGCTATGTACAGGTGCAGACTGATCAACAACTACTGGAAATATTTGGTTGCAGTCATTGTAGATACATGTGGCATAACCAGTTAGTGTCACGGGGGAAATTACTTTTTCCACACAGGGGGATTGGGTGTTGCATAACTTTGTTAATTAAATAAATTAAACAAGTATCCACTGTTATTTGTAAACTCAGGTTCCCTTTATCGAATGTTAGGTTTTGGTTGAAGATCTGATAGTATCAAAAGCATGCAAAAATAGAGAATCAGAAAGGAGGCAAATACTTCTTCACAGGCACTGAAAACTAGTGCACTAGAATAGAATGTGGATTGTCATGATACAAAGGGGGAGTGTGTGAATCTGATGCTATTAAATATGATATGTTGAGAAATTAATGCAGGGTGAATAGAAGCTTTTCCCATAATTAATGAGCCATGGTTGTGACGGTGAGCAGGATGAGGTGGTGTCTGACTGACCTCTGCTGTTGCTCAGTGGTTTCAGGTACAGAGCCAGCTCCTCCACACAATCACTGGCTTCCTCATAGTGGGCTATGTCCTCTGGCCCCGTCAGCAAGGTGGTAGGCTGCCGTTTGGGCACCTGGGGAGACAAAACAGACACACCATGGTCACAACACAAACGTTTAAATATAATTTCCATTGTGTGTGTGTGTGTGTGTGTGTGTGTGTGTGTGTGTGTGTGTGTGTGAGAGAGAGAGACACTGCATATAAACGGACTGAATTTAAGGGACAAAAAAAGTGATACACTATATTAATGTTTTGATTAATAAAAGTGTACAACCATTCCAATGGGTGTATCCTAGTAGGCAGTAGGAACAAATCATCTGATCAACCACTTGGTAGATGCAAGGTGGAGCATGTCTTGTCACAGGGCAAACCACACCAGTAATGGTGGTGCAGGGGCCAGACGTGATGAAAGAAAAATCTAAATGGAGGATAGATGGTGTGATGGGGCCAAACGCTCCTTCGGACCATTAAACAATCCAGAAGAGAAGCACTGTCCTGCACACTTGCCTTCACAAACATCTGACACGTGATCGAAAGAACAGTCTCTTGCAACTTGATACACAAGTGCAAATTACCACTGTCAAAAGAGTGGAGCGATGGATGGAGGAATAGGGAGACCTTCAACTAGAGGTCGACCGATTCATCTGCATTTTTGGATGCCGATTGCATTGCACTCCACGAGGAGACTGCGTGGCAGGATGACCACCTGTTACGCGAGTGCAGCAAGGAGCCAATTTAAGTTGCTCGCTAGCATAAGAAGTATATTTTTTTCAACCTGCATATTTAGTTAAAAGAAATTCATGTTAGCAGGCAATATTAACTAGGGAAATTGTGTCACTTCTCTTGCGTTCATTGCACACAGAGTCAGGGTCTATGCAACAGTTTGAGCCGCCTGGCTCGTTGTGAACTAATTTAAAGGATTAAGGTTAGGGTTCGGTGAAGGGTAAGCTAAAAGGGTTAACTTCTTATGGCTGCGATCAACATCCGGGGAAATCAACATCGGGATCAACACCCGGGGAAATTTCAGAGCGACAAACTAAAAATACAACATCGTAACATTAAATATTCTTTAAAATTCAAGTGTCTTACATCCTTCAAAAGATTAGAATCTTGGTAATCAAACTGCGTTTTCCGATTTAAAATAACTATTAGAGAACAAATGCCATGCTTTTGTTTGAGAAGAGAAATCAACAAACATTTTCTGCCATGACAGTTTTGACACATTCACATCTGAAGGTAAAATTATGACTTACATTCTGATATCTTGCTCTTATTTCTCCTCCTAAGGGTCCCAGTGATCAAATGAAGTGCTGTTTTCTTTGATAAAAATCCATTTTTATAGCCTAACATGAAACATTTTGTAAACCGCTTGTGTCGTGAATTCCATCTCTATCAACTTTTGATGAAGCATTCGATGTAATTACACACAGTAAACAATCGTTTATCTAGTCATGGTTGGTTTCATTGCAATCCTCTGGATGTTTTCAACACAGCCAAACTTGATTGTTTTTGCGAGGCGTATTGACTGAAATTAACCGATTTGAAGACAACAACCAATGCTTATTGCACACCAATAATATTAGCGTAGTTTCGTTGATTGACTGTATTTCTGCACAATGACTACTGATCTTCTTGAATTCTAGCTTGGTAGATAGCCAATGAGCTGAAGTAAACACCAGTATGTGATGGTTATGGGTTGAACCACCATCCCTTGTTTGTAAACGCACGCGTAACGAACTTCATTCGCCATTGGCGATCAGACTTGTTGCAGTCACACTCGTTACGCACAGCAGTATTTTGGAAAGTAGTATTTTGGAAGGAGTTTTTTTGACGATTTCATTGAAGACATCATGGCGAATAAATCAGGAAAAGCGAAGTCCAAGTAGACAGATTTGCACCAGATTACAGAAGAAATTGATCGAGAAAGTGAGACAGATTTGTTGTTTGAAGAATCTTTGAGTGAGCATAGTTATGATTCAAACACTGAGGAGATGTTTCTGCAAGGAGAGGACATAATTATGGACTGGTAAGTGCTAATGCCGTTGTTTGAGATATAAATAATTAGATTTTTTTTGTGCAAAATATGATTATTTATTGCAATTTATAGAAATATAATCAGTAATTAAATGTGTAAAGTACACATTGGCTATAGATATATGAATTAGCCATTGGGTGCTGTTGGGGGAGGGCAGGCCCACAACAATGGCAGGAATTGAATGGAACAGCACTTCACCTTAGTGACTGTTCCCTCTGCTCTATACAATACATATGTTTATTTTACGTGATGATAAAAGGCTCATACATAACAAATATTTTTTCAGTGTTTTCTTTCACAGTGATAGCGACTCCGACTGGGAGCCCCCGGTGCCAAGGTGCCCACCCCCCACAGAAGCGGGTTCATCCAGCCCGGCCCCTGCTGTCTCCGACTCCACACCTACCCCCGCCCGGCCATCTAGAGGTGTGAAGACACTAACACAGAAGCGGAGGAAGGGGAGTGTGGAACCTGCTGGCAGAGAGGTAGAGGGGCAATGGCACTCTGTGCTGGAGGAGGATGTGGGGCCACGTCTCCCAATATTCAGACCAAAAAGGCCACCAGGACCTCAGCTGTTTTTCACCCCATCAGTTGTTGATTCGCTGGTGTGCAATACAAACAAGTATGGGGCTAGGAAGCAAGCAGGAAAGGAAGAGGCATGGAAGCCCATTTCCATGTCAGACCTTTTCTGCTACCTTTCACTTACATGGGGCTGGTGAAGTTAAAAACCCTAAAGGATTACTGGAAAACATCCCCACTCTATCAATTGCCTTTCCCCCCCCACTGTGATACCCTCTAAAAGGTTTCTAAATATCTCACAGGCACTTCACATCAGTGACCCAGAAGTCGATGGGGAGAATGACAGGAGGAGAGGCACCGTAAGGTTTGACATGCTCTGCAAAGTCAAACCTCTCTACCCCAGCATGGTTGAGGCCTGCAAGATCCATTTTCAGCCCGCCCAGAACTTGTCCATAGATGAGGATGGTAGCCTCAAAGGCCAGAATTGGCCTAAAACAATACATGCGTAACAAACCAACAAAATGGGGTTACAAGCTGTTTGTTTTGACTGAAAATGTGCATACACATGCAATTTTTTTGTTTATGAGGGGAAAAGCAGTTTTGCGACCGGTAAGGGACTCGGTTACGATTCCGTGATGGAGTTATTGGATTTAACTGCTGGGGAAGGGCTACAAACTATTTGTGGACAACTTTTACACAAGCCCTACCCTGTTTGCAGACCTGAGGAAGCTGGAGGTGTGGGCTTGTGGCACCATTAGGACCAACAGAGTGGGCTTTTTAAATGACATGAGGGCTGAGCGGGGTACCATGCGATGGATCCGTGAAGATGGCCTGCTGTTTGTGAAGTGGATGGACACCAGAGAGGTGGTGATGTGCTCCACTATCCACAAGTCCTTCAGTGGCGATCACATCCTCAGGCGTGTGAAGGACGCTACTGGGGCATGGACCACCAAAAATGTCCCCATTCCTGCAGCTATCAAGGACTACAACAAGAGCATGGGAGGTGTAGACCTATCAGACGCACTAATAGGGTACTACAATGTTCTCCATAAGACAAAGAAATGGTACAAGACATTGTTTTACCATTTCATTGACATTGCTGTGGTGAATTCCTTCATCCTGCAGAAGGACATGGCGAAGAGCTGTGGACAGCCCCCCATATCACAGCTAGCCTTTCAGGGAGCTGCTCATCCAGGATCTTGCTGGCTATAGCACGAAGTCCACTACATCACATTCTGCCCCTCTACCTCTGCCCCCTCTACCTCTGCCTCCAGTGGTGTTCATATGCCAAAGTTCATAACTGCAGGCATGAATGTGCCTCAGGGCCAAAAGGGCACAGCATGGAGGAGTCGTTGTTTTCTGTGTCGCATGAAGTCCCCCATCACCTGCACCACTTGTTCAGTTTGCCTCTGCTTTACAGCAGAAAGAGACTGCTATGGGACATGGCACCAGCAGCAAAATATTGTGTAGAGAACTGAGGGGGTAATATACTGGGGGGGTAATATCTTTTAAAACATTTTTATAAAAACATTTGTGTGTTAGAATTGCCTTTTGATATGTTCTATATAGTTATTTGCACTGTTGTATATAGTTATATCATTTCACCAATTCGGCCACTTGGGTACATTTGGGCAACTTGTGTGGGACACCTGGGTGACTTCATGCTAAATGTCATGTAGCTCACCCATTCCTGAAGTTATCAGTCTGAAACTTTGCACAACTACACTTGCCCTCTTGTGTTATCCATCAAAATTATCCCCAGCATCCTATGTGGCTATTCTAGTACATGTGAAAGATGCTACAACAACAAAACAGAAAACGTATGCTCTTTCTTTCTATTTTCTTCTATCAGATCTATTGTTATATTCTCTTACATTCAATTAACATTTCCACAAACTTCAGAATGTTTCCATTCAAATGATACCAAGAAAATGCATATCCTTGCCTCTGGGGCTGAGCTACAGGCAGTTAGATTAGGGTGTCTCCAGGCGGAAATTGAGAACAAGGGATGCAGCCATAAGAAGATAAGGACAACAAAGTCAAGGCATTGGAGCGGCCATCACAAAGCCCTGACCTCAGTCCTATAGAAAATTTGTGGGCAGAACTGAAAAAGCGTGTGCGAGCAAGGAGGCCTACAAACCTGACTCAGTTACACCAGCTCTGTCAGGAGGAATGAGCCCAAATTCACCAACATATTGTGGGAAGCTTGGGGAAGGCTACCCGAAACATTTGACCCAAGTTAAATAATTTAAAGGCTATGCTACCAAATACTAATTGAGTTCATGTACATTTCTGACCCACTGGGAATGTGATGAAAGAAATAAAAGCTGAATGAAACATTTCACATTCTTAAAATAAAGTAGTCATCCTAACAGACCTAAAACAGGGAATATCTACTAGGATTAAATGTCAGGAATTGTGAAAAACTGTGTTAAAATGTATTTGGCTAAGGTGAATGTAAACTTCTGACTTCAACTCTATGTGTGGAATTATTTATTGATTCAGAATGGCCCTCCCAAAAAACAACATCTGTAGCTTGCTCTCGAATAGCAAATACAGGGTACGTGCGGTGAAATTTACGAATATGCCTGGTAGGCTACACCGCTTGTAAAGCGGATTAATGTGCTTAAATTTAAGAACTGAGCAATCAATAGCTGCACGAGACCTCTTTTAAACTGTGGCCAGTCAAACTGGTTTTTAACGCGATTGTGCAATGACTGGGCTTGTAAGAACACGTTTCACTAGGCTCTGTAGGCGTTGGGCTCTCCAACTCTGTCCCAGGAGTTCTAGGCCTATAGGCTATGCTTAGAGTTATTTGGACACTTTAGTTGGGATACGAACCTTATCAAAACATCTAGCTAGGCGTATGGGCTAGGCTACGTGATGCATTCAACTATTTAAACAGCACACGCTGTTTCTTACCACACACTGGGCATCAATATTAATATTCTCACCCATCAGACCATTCTCAATTTAAATCTAGTCTATAAAATATACTACATATTATGTGTGAAATTAGTTTTGATTTAGAACGGGCCATTATCATGCACCTGTCAGAACAGGGGCAGGGGGAAAAATACATGTCATCTGTATGCACTTGAGTAGCGAATGGAGAACGCTTTTCTCGCGGGTCGTTTTCATGCCAGCCAGGTAGGCTACTCCAGTTGTAAGCAATGTGCTTAGTATTCGGAAAGTTTTAAAATAAATATAGTAGGCGTAGCCAATAGAAAGCTGATGGAATCTTATTTTTAATAGAGGCCATCAAATTTGTTTTATCACACAATTGCATCACATTACCTATAGAAATGTTGTGCAACATGGGCTTATAGGAACACTTATTTCATTCCATGCATCAACCTGCTATGAGGAGTTGGCTCTCGTTTTACAACAGGTGATCCTATCCCGCTGAAACGCAATGCCAGGGCTCTCATGGAGTGTTTGATTTGATCGCATTTGCATTGCTGTCTGAGTGATAAGAGGGACAATAGAGTGCTGAGTACCAGGCCATTAGTGACCGTCCGTTAGCAAGTTTGGTCGGCTACTAATGATGGTCATGACTCGGGACTTGCCAGTGTGGCACACACCCACCCTTTCCCTCTCTCCCGCTCCCTTTCCTCAATCCATCAGACCTCTGATGTTTGGCAGCTGTAAAGAGGAGTAGTGCCGAGGGAGCAAATGAGTATCAGTGTTTGCTGAGTCATTGGGTTTGCCAAGGAAGAGGAACTCTGACACACACACACACGTGCGTCATCCCTCCCAACATGACATGCAGGTCTCCACCAAGCACTCCCAGCTGCAGGAATGTTCTAGATCATAATTTCAGCAAACCCTTAACCAGCCGCAGTTGCTGGCTGTGCCTGCTCCCATTTTGAAATCCAAAAGCCCCCTTTCTATTTATAGATATCTATTAATGTGTACACATTGTGTAGGCCTACTTTTAGTGAATTCATTCATATCCCATGAGTACAAAGAGCAGGATCTGGACTGAGGACTGTGGAGAGTAGCAAAGGCAAGGAGTTGGCAGTAAGGCAGTGTTTTCTGTCACATACTACCTCTGCCAAAGCTATTTGGGCCATAATAACACAGTATTTTTCCTTGTCACATGGAGATAGTATGCTGAGTGCCTTCAACACAGGGCAAACCAGCACTTCATTTAAACATCCTATGGGAACTATTATCAACCGATGAGGAAGTGAGGCCAACTAGCATGGTGGTTGATTTATGAAACATGGTGGCAACCCTTTTACCAGAGGTTACATTTTTTTTTTTGAGCTACATCTCTTTTGAAAAGTAACTGGACCCCAAACAAACAGCCTTCGAACTGGAGCTCAAAGGTTTGCTTTCAGTTTCTCTGCAAACAAGTGCAGTTTCATGCAGACACACACTCCCATTCTAAAAGGCAAAATTTGCATTAAAAGGGGAAGGGGTAAAACTTTTTCCAGTTAACTGCTGAGGGTGTAAGACTTCCTGTGTATTTGTTTTAGTTGAAGGGTAATACTTTTTAGCGTGTGTGTGTGTGTGTGTGTGTGTGTGTGTGTGTGTGTGTGTGTGTGTGTGTGTGTGTGTGTGTGTACGACACGTACAAAAGTGTTCTTTCAGTCGACATCTCACTATTGGATACGCCCCTTGTGTCCTATTTGCAGAAACCTTATTCAACCACTTCTAATAGGCCAATTAGAACTTTGTAGGCGTGAACCCCGCATATCTATATAGCATCCGCAATGCTCACGCAACCCGTCTTCAACTGTATATTAGTAGGCCGTGTGTAAAGACAAGATTAAATTAAGAATATATTACCAAGTGCTTGTCAAATTGTGAATGAGAGACTGATTAACTGTGTGCAGCATGCACAAGAAACAGAGCAGAGTGCATGCCTTTCATGGAACTTTAAAAAAATCATCATTAGTCGCATCATGTAGCCTTAGTTTCTATTTCTAATACAAACCTTAGGCTCTAAGAATGTATCACAACTAAAGTTGCATGAATAACTCTAAATTAAGCATATGGGAGGACATGTTTCAAATGATCACTTTGTTGACTGCTCAACACAGAATAGCCGTATGTGCGCATTACTTTGGAAATCGTTTGGGGGGGGCTTTCCATTTTATTCAGCTATGTTCAATTATATTCTTTTACTATAAAAACAGAAAAAATAATGCCACAGGAATAATAAGCAAATATTGTCTGTTAAATTAACTAGTGCAGCCTAAAGCCATATGGCATAGCCAGATCAGGGCCTAACTTAAGGACGACTCAGAATTTGCTATTCGGTTCTTCTAAAATAGGCTACATTTTCTTTACATCATAATATTTCTTTTGGCCTGCCTAACATAAATAATGGCTTTATTGTGATGGTGCAGGCTATATTAAATGGATTCATTATACTTTTTAGAATGTAAAATGTTCCAAAAGGTCCGCATCAGTGGCTTGTAGGCTGCACTGGGAAGCACTTAATTAAAATAAACACGTTTAGCATTTAACGGTCAATTACCATGAGACCGGCAGTTTGTTTTGCATGACAATTCCCGGATGATCAATTGTCATGACAGCTACAGCCATAAGCACGATAACTGAAAACTAGAGGAAACTCTGACCACAACATCGGTGGGCTGATATCTAAAAATCTGAATGGCTGTCACACAGTGTGCTGAGTCCCAGCCACGCGCTACGGAACCCTGCTTCAGGATCCATGTTAGCCTCCCACCTTTCATGTGTGCACTCTCTCCTTGCCCTTCCTTCTCAGTTGTGGTCTCTCTGGCCATCTCACCTTCTCAGAGGTTCATCTTTGTGACATTATGACTAACAGTAGTCCTTCCTGTATCCCTTCGAATGCGTCACAGTAGCTAAATAAAACAACCGCTGGGGACAGTAAACATCTCATGACAGTTGGGGCGGTAGGGTAGCCTAGTGGTTAGAGCATTGGACTAGTAACAGGAAGGTTGCAAGTTCAAATCCCCGAGCTGACAAGGTACAAATCTGTCGTTCTGCCCCTGAACAGGCAGTTAACCCACTGTTCCTAGGCCGTCATTGAAAATAAGAATTTGTTCTTAACTGACTTGCCTAGTTAAATAAAGGTAAAATAAAATGTTAAAAAACAGCTATTGTCCCTCATGTGCAACATTGGTTGAGTTATGAAAACACAGCCACGTGTTCTTTTGCCTAACCAGCAGCAAGCTAGTATCATATTTCTGATAAAATCTCACAAATATGATACAGTGGTATTGTAATGAGCAGTGGGGATTCAATGACTGTTTGTGCATGACAGATACATCAAACAGATATCATCATGCAGAAACTGATAGATAGCATGTGACAGATAATATATTTTTGTGGCCCTGAAAGACAAACTGAGAAATGGTTTTGACAATGTTCGGCTTCAATTTGTACAGGAAAAAAAACTGACAGTGCATTCGCAAAGTATTCAAACCCCTTGACTTTTTCCACATTTTGTTACATTATAGCCTTATTCTGAAATTGATATTTTTTCTCTTTTTTTTAAATCCTCAAATCTACACACAATAGCCCATAATGGAAAAAGCCAAAACAGGTTTTTAGAAACTTTGGCCAAAACCCCCCAGAAATACCTACTTTACATAAGTATTCAAATCCTTTGCTATGAGACTCGAAATTGAGCTCAGGTGCATCCTGGTACCATTGATCATTCTTGAGCTGTTTCGACAAGTTGATTAGAGTCCACCTGTGGTAAATACAATTGATTGGACATGATTTGGAAAGGCACACACGTCTATACAAAAGGGCCCACAGTTGACAGTGCATGGCAGAACAAAAACCAAGCCATGAGGTCAAAGGAATTGTCTGTAGAGCTCAAGAGACAGGATTATGACGAGGCACAGATCTGGGCAACGGTAACAAAACATTTCTGCAGCATTGAAGGTACCCAAAAACATAGTGACCTCCACCTTTCTTAAATGGAAGAAGTTTGGAACCACCAAGACTCTTCCTAGAGCTGGCGGCCCGGCCAAACTGAGCAATCGGGGGAGAAGGGCCTTGGTCAAGGAGGTTACCAAAAACCAGATGGTCACTGACAGAGCTCCAGAGTTATCTGTGGGGATGGGAGGACCTTCCAGAAGGACAACCATCTCTGCAGCACTCCATCTATCAGGCCTTTATGGTAGAATGGGCAGACGGAAGCTACTCCTCAGTAAATGGCACATTACAGCCCGCTAGGAGTTTGCCAAAAGGCACCTAAAGGACTCTCAGACCATGAGAAACAATATTCTCTGGTCTGATGAAACCAAGATTGAACTCTTTGGCCTGAATGGCAAGCGTCACGTCTGGAGGAAACCTGGCACCATCCCTACGGGGAAGCATGGTGGTGGCAGCGTCATGCTGTGGGGATGTTTTTCAGCGGCAGGGACTGGAACCAGTCAGGATCGATGCAAAGATGAAAGGAGCAAAGTACAGAGAGATCCTTGATGAAAATCTGCTCCAGAGCGCTCAGGACCTGACTGGGGGCGAAGGTTCACCTTCCAACAGGACAACAACCCTAAGCACACAGCAAAGACGATGCAGGAGTGGCTTTGGGACAAGTCTCTAAATGTCCTTAAGTTTCCCCAGCTAGAGGCCGGAGCTAGAGGCCGAACCCAATCTAATGTCTCTAGAGAGACCTGAAAATAGCTGTGCAGCGATGCTCCCTATCCAACCTGACAGAGCTTTAGAGAATCTGCAGGGAAGAATGTGAGAAACTCCCCAAATACAGGTGTGCCAAGACTCAAGTCTGTAATGGCTGCCAAAGCTGCTTCAATGTACTGAGTAAAGGGTCTGAATACTTAAGTCAATGTTATATCAGTTCAGTTTTTGCAAAAAAATCTGAAAACCTGTTTTTGCTTTGTCATTATGGGGTATTGTGTGTAGATTGATGAGGGGGGGAAAAAACTATTTAATACATTTTAGAGTAAGGCTGTAATGTAACAAAATGTGGAAAAAGTCCAGGTCTGAATACTTTCCGAATGCACTGTAGCTCTCCCACAAGACTCAAAATATGAACCCTTCAAGACTTAGGTACAACAGCCAGAATAAGATAAAGACAAGTGAAAGTTATTTTGTCTCTAAATGTAATGGGAAAATTGCATTGACTGGCAGAATAAATCTGTCCCAATCCAGAATCGGGTAAACTGCTACTACACAAGATAAATGAAAGAACACCAATTTCCCAAACCAGATATTTTGTTTCTCAGTCATCACCAGTATGTATGAGCATAAACCGTTGAGTACCGTTCCCGCTCTACATTAACATAACCTACATTCACCTCATCAAGTGATACAAACTGTCATTAGGAGAATAGGGGAGAGAATAAGGGTGGCAATTGTCCCCACATTTGCGTTGGACCTATCCCAACAGTTACAATATTCATAATCTTATGAATGTGAACGTGACATTGAGTGAGTACCTAGCCTGGCATCTCATCTGAGTAGCACCTACCTAGCCTGTCTCACCTGATTAGTACCCGAGTTGTACCTGCCTAGCATCTCATCTAAGTAGCCCATACCTAGCCTAGATTATGTCTCACCTGTCCTCCCACCAGCTGCAGTAGGGCAGTGTTGACAGGCAGCAGCTCGATGTCGGAAGCGATGGCCGTCTGGTCGAAGGGGCAGGCCTTGCGGTGCAGCTTGTTCAGGCACATCTTGCAGACGGTGTGTCCACAGCCCAGGCTGATGGGCTTGCGGACGCTCTCCTCGAACAGCTGGGTGCAGATGGGACACAGCAGGAATTCCGTCCATTGCGGCGCTTGTACAGGCATTGTAACCCACAGAGGTCACTAGGGGAAGCACAATGGCTTCGACAAAAAACGCCTTCCCTTTCAAATAAAAAGGTAGATCCTTCAGTGCGTTGCCACGTAGGGTGCGTTTTCTTTTCGAAAACAAAGTGACGCAAAAGACGTGACAAATTCCACTGGAATCAAAAACTCTTCTGACCATCAATTTTCTTCTAAATGTTCAGACATCATGAACATTCAGTACATGGTATGACCTGAAAAGACAAAGAACAGTCAACTGCATACACCAAACCCAAAGAGCAAACAGATTAGTCCCGTGGGAAGAAAAAACATCCACATTTGCTTTAACTACCTAACTATGCTATGCTATGGCCAGCTAAAAGCAGCAAGGGTGCAGCAGATTCACCTGTCTGCCCTTTCAGTAAAGGACAAAACCAGCAGGACGTCAATGAGACTCCCCTGTTGTCTTCACTGAGGACTGGGAGCGTTGGGATATCCCCCAGCAGCAGTCGTGTTCACTAAATGCCAGTAGGCTGATGAGTTACTTAGTGGCTATTTTAAGACCCTTCCTCTGTCCAATAAAAAGCGCTCATCTGAAAACAGGAAGTTTGGGGCTTCAATGGGGAGAGACTGCTTCTTGTTGCTGTGTACGAACAGGTTGCCGTAAGTGAATAGCCACATTTCAGCTGCAAAAGTGAAACCCTGGGCTAGATGTTATACCATTATTGATGCGTAACGAGTGGAAAGAAGCATAATTTCGACTGTCTCATCACATACCAAAGGGAGTTTCACATGATTAACATTCGGCAAACCGTATGCAACGTGAGCATGACTATCAGGAAACAACCAAATGGTTCACTCCAATAAATCATTGTCTTTATGTAATCACGTGGCAAACTATGATTCACTTCACAAGCATGTCTGAGCCTGTAGACAAAAAAAACACTTCTGTTGCTATGACCCATTAGTGCGTATCAACTCTTCTTTTCCATTAGAAATTATTTGAATATCAAGATAGATGCCAATACAAAAGTCTGCTGTGTAAACCTCTCTTATACAAGCAGTGCTCTCAAAACCCACCGAAACAAGACAACCCAACCAACAACAAAAAAAGACTCACCACAAGAAGTATGGATGATATGATGGAAATGCATCTGTTGCAACATGAGTGGACAGACAGAGAGGCTAATCACTTCTTAGTTTGTTGCGGATTTCCAGAGTATAAGATAGTCAACTCCATGATGCTGGTACTGGTTAGCTAGTCTGCAGAGATAGAAACACTGTGCGCCTAGTGTTGCCACTTTCTCACCTGACATGTGAAAACAATGAGGAAGAGGTTCTCAGTTGATTTATGCTCCCGGAAACAAAAACAAACCTAACAAAGTAGTAATTCGAATTTGCCTAAAATCTGCACGTAACCTTGCATCTGATTCAAGATGGACGTTTGTAACATTCAAATTATATATTTTGTTCACATACGTACGTGCCCGTGCCACCACCGGCCCGTCACTAAGGCATAATTTGGTCTTGTGGCCAGTGTCAAAAAAGTCACAACCGATGTCTTCGACCTGAACAAGGATTTCACAGGATGAAAATAGCCAGAGGGGTGTACTGAGTGGGTGAGTTACCAATCAGAGTAGGGCTGTGGCGAATGTAGCAACATACGCCACATGAAATACGAGCAGGAAACACTCTCACAGTGTTGCTATCTCTGGGTTGGTGCCCCCCCCCTTGGGTTGTGCCGTGGCGGAGATCTTTGTGGGCTATACTCGGCCTTGTCTCAGGGTGGTAAGTTGGTGGTTGAAGATGTCCCTCTAGTGGTGTGGGGACTGTGCTTTGGCAAAGCGGGTGGGGTTATATCCTTCCTGTTTGGCCCTGTCCGGGAGGTGTCATCGGATGGGGCCACAGTGTCTCCTGACCCCTCCTGTCTCAGCCTCCAGTATGCTGCAGTAGATTATGTGTTGGGGGGCTAGGGTCAGTTTGTTATATCTGGAGTACTTCTCCTGTCCTATCCGGTGTCCTGTGTGAATTTAAGTATGCTCTCTCTAATTCTCTCTTTCTTTCTCTCTCTCTCTCAGAGGACCTGAGCCCTAGGACCATGCCTCAGGACTACCGGGCATGATGACTCCTTGCTGTGCCCAGTCCACCTAGTCTTGCTGCTGCTCCAGTTTCAACTGTTCTGCCTGTGATTATTATTATTTGACCATGCTGGTCAATTATGAACATCTTGGCCATGTTCTGTTATAATCTCCACCCGGCACAGCCAGAAGACTGGCCACCCCACATAGCCTGGTTCCTTTCTAGGTGTCGGCCTTTCTAGGGAGTTTTTCCTTTCCACCATGCTTCTACACCTGCATTGCTTGCTGTTTGGGGTTTTAGGCTGGGTTTCTGTACAGCACTTTGAGATATCAGCTGATGTACGAAGGGCTATATAAATAAATTTGATTTGAATGGCCCAGGATATGAGTGTGTGTTAAGCCTGGGAATTGGCTGTAACAGGTGACAATGGAACAACAGGGGCTTTACCTCAGTCAGTGTTTGACAGACAGTGGGAAAGTACCCTCTTATAAATTCAACTATATACTAATCTACACCAAGAAGATAAATATTCCTATGTGTTTCTGGGAAAGCTGATCGACATTGCGGTCACTGCCTGGGACTGCTCTGGTTCCACTCAAAATACAGTAGCAGAAGGCCACCTGTCATTTCCTTTAATACTTCTGGACAAAACAAAATGGTGTAATAGGGAGGCTATGTCTGCATGTGATCTAACAACACAAGACCTAATAGATAAGTGAATCCAGTGCAGCCTTGTCCATAAACTACAACTACTTGAAATAGGGCAAATGAGGGAAATGGGATACCTAGTCAGTTGCACAACTGAATCCATTCAACCGAAATGTGTCTTCTGCATTTAACCCAACCTGAATCAGAGAGGTGTGGGGGGGCTGGCTTAAATCGACATCATCGGCGCACAGGGAGCAATTGTTGTTGGGGGTCAACTGCCATGCTCAAGTGCAGAACGGCAGATTTGTCCACCTTTCCGGCTTAGGGATTCAAAACAGTGACCTTTCGGTTACCAGCCCAACGCTCTTAACCGCTCGGCTACCTGCCGCCCTTCCGAGGTCAACTTCCACACAAATCTTCCATTGACATCAATAGTTAGGTTTCCATCCTATATGCAACAGATTATCATGCAAATATTACAAAAGTCCACTTTATTTTTTTAATATGCACGTTTTCCCACAAGAAGTTTGTTTCCACCAAGCTGACTTGCTGCGGATACAAGGCTGTGTGTGATGACGTAAAGTTAGTACACATTAAAAAACTAATTCAATGCGTTTCTATAGCATTTTTCACTATATTGATGGTTTTGTCACACAAACTGTTGCAATAAATGGCAAACTTGTCCAGTCTGGTTTTCACGTATTCCCTCTAGACAACAGTTTGCTGGTAAAGTGGACACTGGATAGGTTAGGTTATATGATGAGTTGGAAAAGAGCAAGATCATGTGTATTTGTTAATCGGCAGCTAAGCACTGATCATCATGTTACTAGCATACAAATTAACACCCTGGATATTTATTGGAAAAGAGCATCAAGCTCATCACCGTGCACTTTCACCACCCTGTGAAGTTCATTATTATTTGTAGCATCTGTAGCCTAATAAACTGGGCATGCTTTTTCCAAGTCGTAGTGGGAGGGCCACACAACATAGCACTGCGTGACTGCAAATTTACCTCAACATGGTTATTCTATCAACAATTGTGCAGAAAATCGCTTCCACCGCAATTTGTCACATAATTCAGTTTACCGACCCAAAAAGATCCCACCATGTCGAACTTGTCTGAAATTGTCTGTCAACATTTATAAAATTGCATCGGCACTTCCTGATTCCATCACCATGAGCGTGGTTTTTTTGTTGTTGTTGTTGGTATGACTTTACTCACATAATAACTGGACATTGGAAATATGGTTACTGTAAGACAAGGCACAATAGTTTGAATTACATGGAACTCAAATCAGAGATTTGAGGTCTACGCTTTCATCTTTCACCCTCATCGCAGACTGATGCGACACATCCTGCAGTGACTTCTAGCCTAGACAAAATACAGCCTCTGTATTAGCTATTACTCCTTCACCGAAGTGAGGTTACAATTACATGACTAAATTTACACCCAACTCCCCCTGACCGTCTGGCTATTATAGCCTGGCCTACATACTGTGTGGTTACATTTCACACAGTATTTAGGCCAGACCCTTTTACTCACATCTAACTTACGCAATTGTGCATGTTCCAAATGCCATATAAATCATGATGTGACACTCACAGATTAATGTTCACTAGCTATCCTAATTGCTGGTCTCTTTATAACGTTCCCTTTATAGCCAATTTCAACTAGACAGGAACTAGTGTAATTTGCTATCCGGCTGACTGTATTCTATCAGTCCCAAACAAAGTCAAGTAAGGCCTAGGCCTAAATCATAGTAGAAACTGTGGCCACTGCAGACATACAGTCATGATGAGGATGCAGATGCAGAACACTCACAGCTACCAAACCATTTTTTTTTACCATGACTCATAATAGCTAACAATAAGGAACTGCATATAGTCTTACACAACCACTACTCACAGGCCTATTAATTACCCTACACTAAATCAATTCAATCCAGACCAGTATCTGTGATGCATTTTAAAATTTTATCATCAAAGCCACCATTTTTCCTGAATATGTAAAAAAAACACTATAAGTAACAAGTAGTTGCATTTTTGTTTTGTTTCACTGTTCACTCTAGTTATGCTGTTGGATATATGAATACTACAACCTGGGAACTCAGTTTGAATAGCATTGGCACTTCCTCTGTTTTCCACTTTCACAGCAGTAAGATCAAAAGTTGTTAAGTTGTTAGGCCTCTGAAAATGTATTAGTTAAAAGCATTTAAACATAGCAAGCAAATATATCACTACGGTGCAATGGAAACAATGCAAGAGTAGCTAGCTAGCTACTGAGTTACTTCAAATTAGGCTAGTTAACGTTACTAGCTAGCTAAAAAAGGTACCCATCGCAACATTTGGCAAAAGCCCATATAACCTAACTATTTGACTAGTTATAACGCTGTGTCTATCTAGCCCGTTCGATCTAGTTTGCTTTGGCAGAAATACTAGCTACAGAGAACTTCCTATAAGGGTAAGGTAGTAATGCAAATTCAGTGGACACATGTAAACGTTAGCTAGGATAGCTAACTAACGTAGCTAAGTTACGAGCAAGCTAACGTTAACGTATTGACACGGCCAACCAGTTAAGTAGCTAGCTAGTAATCACAATTACAAGTTAATATTTTTTAATCTACTTCATGCACCTAAGGTCCTCAATAAACCATGAACAATATCTAACTCGACAGCTAGATTGGACGCGGCTATCCCGGTTAATTAGCTAACGTTAGCTTAGCTGCTAGCATAGCTAGACGTAAATTTGCCGCAAAAATAAAACACGTCGAACATAAACCGTAGCTAGCCAACGTTAGCTGTTTATAGCTAATGTAGTCCCGCCGGCAGAATATACTTACAATTTCCAATAAAATGCCATCAATCTTCAGCTGTTTCTATGATAATATTGTTGTATTTCCTCGGTGTAGCTGGAGCCTGGCAGTAACGAGCAAGCGAGTTACTGTCTATTAGGTAGGGTGTGTGTCAGACAGCACCCAGAACAGTAAGGAAAGGTGCAAGACCTGAGAAAAAAAATTGTAACACATAGGCAGTTTACTATAACACAATTTCTAAAAGGAAAATGTTGCAAATTTGCTTTACTGTAATTTACATAATAAAAACATTTGCACATGCATATCACTTTTGTTGTACAGAATATTTTGCTGGAAATTGCACTGATTGGTTATTGAAAGAGCCATGCATAGTCCATCCCAGCCTCCACGAAGCATATCACTTGTTGAACAGAATATTTTGCTGGAAGGTGCACTGATTGGTTATTGAACGAGCCATGTATAGTCCATCCCAGCCTCCACAAAGCATAGTCATATGACTGTTAGACTGCACTGTTACATGCTCAAAGTTATTAAAATGTATCAAATACAATGATTTTACTGTTTAACCAATTGGACAGAACTTGCTTTGTGCATAGGCCTAGCCTGTCTATCTTGACCATCTGCAGCACACACAACAGCTACTGATATTTTATTGTTGCTCCTTAATTACTTGTTATTTTTCTATTTTTTATTTATTTTATTTTAGTAAATACTTTCATAACACTTTTTTTAAGAGTTTCACTGTAAGGTCTGTTGTTTGCGGAGTCAATCACCACCTTCCGGAGACACCTGAAACCCCACCTCTTTAAGGAATACCTAGGATAGGGTAAAGTAATCCCCCCCCTTAAAAGATTTAGATGCACTATTGTAAAGTGGCTGTTCCACTGGATGTCATAAGGTGAATGCACCAATTTGTAAGTCGCTCTGGATAAGAGCGTCTGCTAAATGACTTAAATGTAAATGTAAATGTAATCAGACCAGAGAATCTTGTTACTCATGGTATGAGAGTCCTTTAGGTGCCTTTTGGCTAATGCCAAGCAGGCTGTCATATGCCTTTTACGGAGGGGTGGCTTCCGTCTGGCCAGTCTACCCATAAAGGCTTAATTGGTGGAATGCTGCAGAGATGGTTGTCCTTCTGGAAGGTTCTCCCATCTCCACAGAGGAACTCTGGAGCTCTGTCAGAGGGACCATCGGGTTCTTGGTCACCTCCCTGACCAAGGCCCTTCTCCCACGATTGCTCAGTTTGGCCGGGCCGCCAGCTCTAGGAAGAGTCTTGGTGGTTCCATACTTCTTCCATTTAAGAATGGAGGCCAGTGTGTTCTTGGGTACCTTCAATGCTGCAGAAATGTTTTGTTACCCTTCCCCAGATCTGTGCCTTGTCATAATCCTGTGGGACCTGATGTAGACATGTGTGTGCCTTTCCAAATCATGTCCAATCAATCGAATTTACCACAGGTGGACTCCAATCAAGTTGTAGAAACATCTCAAGGATGATCAATCATGCACCTGAGCTCAATTTCGATTCTCATAGCAAAGGGTCTGAATACTTCTGTAAATAAGGTATTTCTGGGTTTTTTCTCGCTTTGTCTATATGGGGTGTTGTGTGTAGTTTGATGAGGAAAATGTGTTTTCAATCCATTTTAGAATAAGGCTGTAACGTAACAAAATGTGGAAAAAGTCAAGGGGTCTGAAACATTCCGAATGCACTGTGTATATATATATACAGTACCAGTCAAAGGATTCTTTCTACATTGTAGAATAATAGTGAAGACATCAAAACTAGGAAATAACACATATGGAATCATGTAATAAACAAAAAATTGTTAAACAAATCCAAATATAATTTATATTTGAGATTCTTCAAAGTAGCCACCCTTTGCCTTGATGACAGCTTTGCACACTCTTGGCATTCTCTCAACCAGCTTCATGAGGTTGTCACCTGGAATGCATTTCAATTAACAGGTGTGCCTTGTTAAAAGTTCATTTGTGGAATTTCTTTCCTTTTTAATGCGTTTGAGCCAATCTGTTGTGTTGTGGCAAGGTAGGGGTGGTATACAGAAGATAGCCTTATTTGGTAAAAGACCAAGTCCATGTTATGTCAAGAACAATTTTCCATTTTCTAAGTGTATGCAAATTGCTTCTTGGATGTGTGAACCACGAGAGCAACACCACACCCCAGTATTAGGACATTCTATCCATGTCCGACTCTCTGTACATTGATTTTAGACTAGTGTAACTAGTGCTTCGGTGACCACGTGCATGTGATGAGTAACATTATCTAGTGTTGAGTAACTTTGCCTGAAAAGAGAAAAATGTAATTGCCTATGTTGCTTAGCAGGCTAAAATGTTATTCTGGTGTGCAGGACCCCATGTGTCAAAATAGTCTCAAATCAAGGCATAGAGAGTGTGATATGACTATGATGTAACACTGCATGTTGGTGTTTTTTTTCTTCAAGTTCACGCCTCCAGGAAATCATTTGCATATACTTTGAAAATGGAAATGAAAAGCGAAAATAGAAAATGCTATATTGGGCAGTTATAAAATTAAAGCAGTCACTTTCCATAACACTTTACACATTGCATTGACCATTTTCTGTCAACCATTTGCCATGTTCTGTGTACCATTTATCATTTTCACTTAGAATTTCCGTTTACCGTTTCCAATTTTCAATTAGCCATTTTGGATTTAATTTGAACAATTCAATTTCATTGTGGCATGAATCATGGATTTATTTTATCAACGTTTTATCTGTTTTTTTTGTAGAACCATCTGCAACTGGACAGACATTTATACACTACATGACCAATAGTATGCGGACAGCTGCTCGTCGAACATCTCATTCCAAAATCATGGACATGGTCCCCCCTTTGCTGCTAAAACAGCCTCCACTATTCTGGGAAGGCTTTGCACTAGATGTTGGAACATTGCTGAAGGGACTTGCTTCCATTCAGCCCCAATATCATTAGTGAGGTCAGGCACTGATGTTGGGCGATTGGGCTTTGCTCTCAGTCGCCATTCAAATTCATCCCAAAGGTGTTCAATTGGGTTGAGGTCAGGGCTCTGTGCAGGCCAGTCAAGTTCTTTCATTCCGATCTCGACAAACCATTTCTGTATGGACTTCGTTTTGTGCTGGGGGCATTGTCATGCTGTAACAGGGAAGAGCCTTCCTCAAACTGTTACCACAAAGTTGGAATCACAGAATCATCTAGAATGTCATTGTATGCTGTAGAGTTAAGATTTATCTTCGCTGGAACTAAGGGGCCTAGCTCAAACCATGAAAAAGAGCCCCAGTTCATTAGTTCTCCTCCACCAAACTTTACAGTTGGCACTTTGCATTGGGGCAGGTAGCTTACACCTGGCATCTGCCAAACCCAGATTTATCCTTTGGAGTGCCAGATGATGAAGCCTAATTCATCACTCCAGAGAACGTGTTTCCACTGCTCCAGGGTCCAATGGTGGTGAGCTTTACACCACTCCAGCTGACGCTTGGCATTGCGCATGGTGATCTTATGCTTGTATGTGGCTGCTCGGCCATGGAAACCCATTTCATGAAGCTCCCAATGAACAGTTCTTGTGCTGACGTTTGGAACTTGGTAGTCAGTGTTGCAACCGAGAACAGACGATTTTTACATGCTTTCAACACTTGGCGGTCCCGTTCTAGGAGCTGCCTAAATAGTGACACCTACTGGTATATGAGGGGTTGTGCATTACAGTGAGAACACTTCTACCATCCGTGGTCCTTTAGAAGAGTTTCGGCGGCTGTCGAAGTCTACCTAGGTCCAAGAAATTTCCCATCGACCCTTCTGGTTGAGGACACTCCCTCTGCATTTCTCCTAAAGATGGCTGCCATTTGGCGCCATTCTCTTTCTCCAGACTGTGTTTGGCGCCGCGGGCCAAAAGCTGCATTTTAGGACGCAAGTCTCTGAGTAGCTGACTTTGAGAGTCTGCATGCAGCGCCTGGGGGTTGACAGGGTCGGAGTGGGGCAACTCGTTGATGATGTTCTTCAGAACCCTCACTCTTTGCCCTTCTTGTTCCTGTTGAACATGGAACTGTACAGTGTATCCCATCTCCGATTGCTCCTCCTCACTCCCGCTCCCCTCCTCTATCAGTCCGTACCTCTTCATGTACTTGCGGGTGGCAAAGGACATGTTGTTCGGAGACCGAATACTGCTCAGTCCCATGGTGCTCTTCCCACATGCTGGGAAGGGCTTTGGGGGCTGTTGCCCTCGACAGAGAGCCTGGGAGGCTGGTCAGTCTGGCGTTGGCCTCCAGGCTGAGATGACCGCCTCTGGGAGGGTTGATGCCGGCCAGGGGTACTGGGGAGAAGGAAACAGGAGCTGTATTTACAATCAAAGCTACAGGAACACCTTCTGCATAAGGGAATGATGTCGAACTTACATGAGAATGAGCCAGAAAGTATGAGAATGGGCCATTGTAATAGCCCCTATTGTAATGTTAGAATGGCTGTAACCATAATCAAGGATGGAAAAAGTACCCAATTGTCATACTTGAGTAAAAGATACCTTAATAGAAAATGACAAGTAAAAGTCACCCAGTAAAATACTACTTGAGTAAAAGTTGAAGTACTTAGTTATAAATATACTTAAGTATCAAAAGTAAATGTAATTGCTAAAATATAATAATCAAAAGTAAAAAAAATATTTCAAATTCCTTACATTAGGCAAACCAGATGGTGCCATTTTCTTGTTTAACATTTTTTTATTTACAGAGAGCCAGGAGCACACTCCAACTCAGACATCATTTACAAACGAAGCAGGTGTTTAGTGAGCCACCAGGGATTTTCTCTCGATAATTGGACCATTTTCCTGACCTGCCAAGCATTCAAAATGTAACGATGTAGCGTAAAAAATAAATGATTTTCTTTAGGAATGCAAACTGGACAGTTTTATCTCAATCTTCATTCAAAGACTCAATCATGGACACTCTCACTGACAGTTGTGGCTACTTTGTGTGATGTATTGTTTTCTCTACCGTCTTGCCCTTTGTGCTGTTGTCTGTGCCCAATAATGTTTGTACCATGTTGTGCTGCAGCCATGTGTTGCTACCATGCTGTGTGTTGCTACCACACTTCTACCATCCAAATGCCTACTTTGATGTAACCTGCTTACCACTGAAAAGAAGCTGTGTTCTTTTCAGCCGACCTATCATAACAACACATTTAGACATTGATCAGCTTCAATACTCATTTGCGTAGACTACCTAAATAACATTGAATAGTTGAAAGTAAGTCTAACACAAGCTGTATGTGAAAGTAAATTCATAGTGAGGTTGGTTTGATGAAGGCTATATAAACATCTGATTTGCCCCACAAATCTTCATCCATGGTTGACTGGATCGTTGGAAGTTTAGAAATAGTTACCATTAGTCTTATAAATAGGATGCTAAATCCATTATATTAATAATACACTTTTATCTTTGGATATTGTCTTGTATATGAAGGTTATCTGATTTCAAATGTAATCTACAAGTTATTAATATGTTGGATTCACATCTGCATCTCAACCAAAAATCTAAGTTGAAGAAAATGACTAAATCAAACTTTACTTAAAGTGCTTTTAAAGTTTGATTTGATTTGGTCCTAGTTCTTTAACTTGGATTTTTGTTTGAGACGGAGCTGTGAATCCAACCTATCAATAATCTATTAGTAAACAAACTGCTTGGATAGTATATATACTCAATTTTATGAATAACATATATCCAAACGTTAAAGTTTATTATTAACTAAATTAATTTGGCATCCTAATTATACGGCTAGTGGTAACTACTTCTAAACTACCAAAGATCCTATCAACCATGTATCATGTTGAAATGATGGTGTCCTTTGGTCAAATCAGATGTCAATGTAGCCTACATAAACCCAACCTTACTTTGAATTTACTTTCACATACAGCTTGTACAAGAACAGTTAGAGGAGTTACTTTCAACTAGGCAATGTTTCGGTAGTCTACCCAAATGAGTATGGAAGTTGATTAATGTCTAAATGTTGACATGACAGCTCAGCTGAATGAAGAACAGCTTGTTTCCAGATGTAGGCATCTGGATGGTAGACTTGTTATGGCTGAAGTATATATATATATATGTACCGTGGCTTAGAAAAGTATTCAGACCCCTAGTGTTTTTCCACATTTTGTTATGTTACAGCCACACAATACCCTATAATGACAAAGCGAAAACAGGATTTTAGAAATGTTTGCAATGTATTACAAATAAAAAACAAGAATACCTTCTCTACATAAGTATTCGGAACCATTGCTATGAGACTCAAAATTGAGTCCAGTTGCAGCCTATTTCCATTGATAATCCTTGAGATGTTTCTACAACTTGAATTGGAGTCCACCTGTGGTAAATTCAATTGATTGGACATGTTTTGGAAAGGCACACACTTCTGTATAAGGTCCCACAGTTGACGGTGCATGTCAGCGCAAAAAACCAAGCCATAGAGATTATCTGGTCTGATGAAACCAAGACTGAACTCTTTGGCCTGAATGTCAAGTGTCATGTCTGGAGGAAACCTGGCACCATTCCTACGGTGAAGCACGGTGGTGGCATCATCATGCTGTGTGGATATTTCCCACAATTCTATTTGGAATTTCAACATATACATAGTTGATTATGTTGAAATTTGATTGATGTAACAACCTGTGAGCAGTGATGGAATAAGTACCCAATTGTCATACTTGAGTAAAAGTATAGATACCTTAATAGAAAGTTACTCAAGTAAAGTCACCCAGTAAAATACTACTTGAATAAAAGTCTAAAAGTATTTGGGTCAAAATGTACTTAAGTATCAAAGGTAAATGTAATTGCTAAAATATACTTAAGTATCAAAGTAAAAGTATGAATCATTTAAAATTCCTTCTATTAATCAAAGCAGGTGGCACCATTTTCTTGTTTTTAAAATGTATCAATAGCCAGGGGCGCACTCCAACATTCATACATCATTTACAAAAGATACATTTGTATTCAGTGAGTCCGCCAGATCAGAGGCAGAAGGGATGACCATGTGTTGTCTCGATAAGTGTGTGAATTGGACTCTTTTCCTGTCCTGCTAAGCATTCAAAATGTAACGAGTACTTTTGGGTGCCAGTTAAAATGTATGGAGTAAAAAGTAAAAACATTTTTTCAGGAATGTAGCGAAGTAAAAGTTGCCAAAAATATAAATAGTATAGTAAAGTACAGATACCCCAAAAAGATATTTAAGTAGTACTTTAAAGTAATTTTTCACCACTGCATGTTAGTCAGGTTAAATCAATGTAATTTGGTTAAGTTTTATCCTAACTTCAAAGTTTTACAAAGCTGGTTGAAGAAATGAGATGAAAACAGTACCGGTTGATGATTTAAAAAAATCCTATGTATTTTCTGTATTTCCACAATATGCTGACAAATTATGTTTTTTAAAGTGTCCCGGAGTTGAGAATATTAGAGGCATATCCAGAGACCAAAAAGCTGAACAGAGCTGAACCTTTTTGATTTGCAGGAAGGGGAATTGCAATCAAATGATTAATTTACAATTCTTTAACACCATTAAGCGAGGGGTGCCCTACTGATGTTGATTATGTCATGATGTCAGATGTGGGGTATCACCTTTGGGGTCTGAATTCAGTGGTACAATATTCAAACAAAAACTGCAAGAGGAGAATTCTTTGATTAGAACTTAATGTCAACATATAATTCTAATTCTTATCATATCGATGTCACAAAGGTTAAATGATTTGGAATGTTTACCGTTACCGTGCAAACCTGTTTGTTAGCTCCAATTCTACATTTTTTTATGTAAAATTCTCATTATCCTTTTTGAAAATGAAGGCAATTAAAAAATGGTTTCGAGGTTGGTGTTTTTTTTGCTTTGTGTGCTGCTGTAGCACCAACGAGACCAAAACCAGGACAAGAAATGGAAGAAAACTACGAAAGAATAAAGAGACTAAATTTATTGAATTGACAGACCTTGGGAAAAACACTTCAGTCAATGGATCATGCAAGCGATCTGGCACAACAAAGAAGGAAGCACCTGAAACATTGAAAAATGACACTCCAACATCAACAAGCAGCAAGATCTCAAATAATACCTTGAACAAAGAGTCACCTGGTCACCTTTCTGTTGAGGACTGTAAGGCCCAGCCTTTTTACCCAACCAACCATTCTCCGCAAAAGGAGAACCCACTTATTCTCCAGTCTGGTCCATTGCTAGATTGCACAGCTGATCATTGGCCATACTTCCCTCCAAACCTCCTGCCCCCACCACCCCTGGAGCAAAAAACAACCATGACTGAGATCTTTGGAGATCTCGCTCTGCTCCAGCCTGGTCAGTCCATGGGAGATGCCTGTAACACTTCAGACATGAGGTAAATATCATTACAGCTAATACTGCATCATGGTACTTGTATGATCTTTTCATTTAATGACCCAACAGAATTCAATAGTTCTGATTTCCCTTGATGACTAGAAGCAAGGTCCCATACTGTACAATGACAGAAGAGTTAGCTACAGCACATAGTTTGGAACCAAACCAGGAACAGGGTGTTATGTCATGTTGTGTGTATCCTATAGAGCGGAAGAACCTCGTTGTCTGGAGGTTGTGAAAAACCTGACAGGCCTGTGGGGCAGCAGTGTGCAACGCCAGCCTCATCCGACGTCACCAGCCAATCACCTCAGCCCCGCCCTGAGCCAGTATCTGGACTCCACCACCACACCGATGATCTTTGACCTCCAGAAACTGGGCCTGACCTCTGATCTCATGGAGGTGCCTGAGGAGATGCTGTTTATGGAGGTGTGGGACCTCGGTGAGGGCGCAGGGGACCAGCGCTATAAGGCCAAGTGGGAAATTACCGGGACCAACGGCATTGTGCTAGACGAGGGCACCTGGCTGCAGAACGATGACAACTGGTGAAACCACACACGAAACACTATCCTGTTGGGTGAACAATTATCTTCATCTTACGATTCATAAGTGTGTGAATACATTAAAAGACTATTCTTGCATTCCTTCTCTTCTTTAATCCCTCCAACCTGCATTACAAAAAGGAAGAGCAAAACGTAGATCTGGTAAGCAGACGTGATGGAGAAAGAAATGGGATAGGTGCAGGTATAGGATGACTAGATCTGAGCTATACTCTTACTCTGTGCTGACATGCTGTTTGCATGTGATTAACCACATTTTCCATTGAGCTCAGGATAGTCCATTCCCCCCACAACATATTTATCCAGAGCCCAGCTCCAGCACAGATTAGCAACATTTCACAATTGAAATCACTAGTATTTGTCTGTTTATTCTAGATATGCCTGATGTGTGACATGGCAGATTTTTTAAAAGAGCGGTGAGGCGAGGTTAACAGGGTACGTCTATGTCAGAGGGGGTGTGAAATGACTTCAGGGATAGAAGTCTGGGTTGGGGAGGGACATTAGAGGGCTAACTAAATAGAACACTAAAATGTAAATTCACAAAAGAAAGAAACCCATCTGTAGAAAAAGTACAAAACTTATATGAATCAGGTACATATTTATTGAGGCAATTTTAAATAGAAAGTTCAAGTTGAGACACTTGAAATAATGCTCAAGGCATTTCATGTACAAACACAAGAAAAACAATATAGCATGAAGGAAACTTAGATATTTACAACATAAAAAAGAAAGGAAAAAAATTTGGCATGAATTTAGTCTGTTTCACCATGTAGTCAGACTTTGAAAAAATCCCAACATTGACTAAATAAATAGGTACACATCAATTACCAGGAGATTGGGTATAGTGGTTATCAATAAACGGCCAAAACGTAAATTAAATAGCTTCAACAAATGGTTCAAACAATTGGCATCCATTGCATGTTGAAAATCAAAAGCCCTTTAAATTCAAATAGAGAAAATGACCTGGCTGCCACCATTGAATAGCTAAATCATAACACATTTACATATTTACATTTAAGTCATTTAGCAGACGCTCTTATCCAGAGCGACTTACAAATTGGTGCATTCACCTTATGACATCCAGTGGAACAGCCACTTTACAATAGTGCATCTAAATATTTTAAGGGGGGTGAGAAGGATTACTTTATCCTATCCTAGGTATTCCTTAAAGAGGTGGGGTTTCAGGTGTCTCCGGAAGGTGGTGATTGACTCCGCTGTCCTGGCGTCGTGAGGGAGTGTGTTCCACCATTGGGGAGCCAGAGCAGCGAACAGTTTTGACTGGGCTGAGCGGGAACTGTACTTCCTCAGTGGTAGGGAGGCGAGCAGGCCAGAGGTGGATGAACGCAGTGCCCTTGTTTGGGTGTAGGGCCTGATCAGAGCCTGGAGGTACTGAGGTGCTGTTCCCCTCACAGCTCCGTAGGCAAGCACCATGGTCTTGTAGCGGATGCGAGCTTCAACTGGAAGCCAGTGGAGAGAGCGGAGGAGCGGGGTGACGTGAGAGAACTTGGGAAGGTTGAACACCAGACGGGCTGCGGCGTTCTGGATGAGTTGTAGGGGTTTAATGGCACAGGCAGGGAGCCCAGCCAACAGTGAGTTGCAGTAATCCAGACGGGAGATGACAAGTGCCTGGATTAGGACCTGCGCCGCTTCCTGTGTGAGGCAGGGTCGTACTCTGCGGATGTTGTAGAGCATGAACCTACAGGAACGGGCCACCGCCTTGATGTTAGTTGAGAACGACAGGGTGTTGTCCAGGATCACGCCAAGGTTCTTAGCGCTCTGGGAGGAGGACACAATGGAGTTGTCAACCGTGATGGCGAGATCATGGAACGGGCAGTCCTTCCCCGGGAGGAAGAGCAGCTCCGTCTTGCCGAGGTTCAGCTTGAGGTGGTGATCCGTCATCCACACTGATATGTCTGCCAGACATGCAGAGATGCGATTCGCCACCTGGTCATCAGAAGGGGGAAAGGAGGAGATTAATTGTGTGTCGTCTGCATAGCAATGATAGGAGAGACCATGTGAGGTTATGACAGAGCCAAGTGACTTGGTGTATAGCGAGAATAGGAGAGGGCCTAGAACAGAGCCCTGGGGGACACCAGTGGTGAGAGCGCGTGGTGAGGAGACAGATTCTCGCCACGCCACCTGGTAGGAGCGACCTGTCAGGTAGGACGCAATCCAAGCGTGGGCCGCGCCGGAGATGCCCAACTCGGAGAGGGTGGAGAGGAGGATCTGATGGTTCACAGTATCGAAGGCAGCCGATAGGTCTAGAAGGATGAGAGCAGAGGAGAGAGAGTTAGCTTTAGCAGTGCGGAGCGCCTCCGTGATACAGAGAAGAGCAGTCTCAGTTGAATGACTAGTCTTGAAACCTGACTGATTTGGATCAAGAAGGTCATTCTGAGAGAGATAGCGGGAGAGCTGGCCAAGGGCGGCACGTTCAAGAGTTTTGGAGAGAAAAGAAAGAAGGGATACTGGTCTGTAGTTGTTGACATCGGAGGGATCGAGTGTAGGTTTTTTCAGAAGGGGTGCAACTCTCGCTCTCTTGAAGACGGAAGGGACGTAGCCAGCGGTCAGGGATGAGTTGATGAGCGAGGTGAGGTAAGGGAGAAGGTCTCCGGAAATGGTCTGGAGAAGAGAGGAGGGGATAGGGTCGAGCGGGCAGGTTGTTGGGCGGCCGGCCGTCACAAGACGCGAGATTTCATCTGGAGAGAGAGGGGAGAAAGAGGTCAGAGCACAGGGTAGGGCAGTGTGAGCAGAACCAGCGGTGTCGTTTGACTTAGCAAACGAGGATCGGATGTCGTCGACCTTCTTTTCAAAATGGTTGACGAAGTCATCTGCAGAGACGGAGGAGGGGGGTGGGGGGGAGGAGGATTCAGGAGGGAGGAGAAGGTGGCAAAGAGCTTCCTAGGGTTAGAGGCAGATGCTTGGAATTTAGAGTGGTAGAAAGTGGCTTTAGCAGCAGAGACAGAGGAGGAAAATGTAGAGAGGAGGGAGCGAAAGGATGCCAGGTCCGCAGGGAGGCGAGTTTTCCTCCATTTCCGCTCGGCTACCCGGAGCCCTGTTCTGTGAGCTCGCAATGAGTCGTCGAGCCACGGAGCGGGAGGGGAGGACCGAGCCGGCCTGGAAGATAGGGGACATAGAGAGTCAAAGGATGCAGAAAGGGAGGAGAGGAGGGTTGAGGAGGCAGAATCAGGAGATAGGTTGGAGAAGGTTTGAGCAGAGGGAAGAGATGATAGGATGGAAGAGGAGAGAGTAGCGGGGGAGAGAGAGCGAAGGTTGGGACGGCGCGATACCATCCGAGTAGGGGCAGTGTGGGAAGTGTTGGATGAGAGCGAGAGGGAAAAGGATACAAGGTAGTGGTCGGAGACTTGGAGGGGAGTTGCAATGAGGTTAGTGGAAGAACAGCATCTAGTAAAGATGAGGTCGAGCGTATTGCCTGCCTTGTGAGTAGGGGGAAGGTGAGAGGGTGAGGTCAAAAGAGGAAAGGAGTGGAAAGAAGGAGGCAGAGAGGAATGAGTCAAAGGTAGACGTGGGGAGGTTAAAGTCGCCCAGAACTGTGAGAGGTGAGCCGTCCTCAGGAAAGGAGCTTATCAAGACATCAAGCTCATTGATGAACTCTCCGAGGGGACCTGGAGGGCGATAAATGATAAGGATGTTAAGCTTGAAAGGGCTGGTAACTGTGACAGCATGAAATTCAAAGGAGGCGATAGACAGATGGGTAAGGGGAGAAAGAGAGAATGACCACTTGGGAGAGATGAGGATCCCGGTGCCACCACCCCGCTGACCAGAAGCTCTCGGGTTGTGCGAGAACACGTGGGCGGACGAAGAGAGAGCAGTAGGAGTAGCAGTGTTATCTGTGGTGATCCATGTTTCCGTCAGTGCCAAGAATTCGAGGGACTGGAGGGAGGCATAGGCTGAGATGAACTCTGCCTTGTTGGCCGCAGATCGGCAGTTCCAGAGGCTACCGGAGACCTGGAACTCCACGTGGGTCGTGCGCGCTGGGACCACCAGATTAGGGTGGCCGCGGCCACGTGGTGTGGAGCGTTTGTATGGTCTGTGCAGAGAGGAGATAACAGGGATAGACAGACACATAGTTGACAGGCTACAGAAGAGGCTACGCTAATGCAAGGAGATTGGAATGACAAGTGGACGACACGTCTCGAATGTTCAGAAAGTTAAGCTTACGTAGCAAGAATCTTATTGACTAAAATGATTAAAATGATACAGTACTGCTGAAGTAGGCTAGCTGGCAGTGGCTGCGTTGTTGACTTTGTAGGCTAGCTGGCAGTGGCTGCGTTGTTGACACTACACTAATCAAGTCGTTCCGTTGAGTGTAATAGTTTCTACAGTGCTGCTATTCGGGGGCTAGCTGGCTAGCTAGCAGTGTTGATTACGTTACGTTGCGTTAAAGAATGACAATAGCTGGCTAGCTAACCTAGAAAATCGCTCTAGACTACACAATTATCTTTGATACACAGACGGCTATGTAGCTAGCTATGTAGCTAGCTACGATCAAACAAATCAAACCGTTGTGCTGTAATGAAATGAAATGAAAATGTGATACTACCTGTGGAGCGAAGCGGAATGCGACCGGGTTGTTGAGTGCGGAAGTTCTATTCAGTAGACGTTGGCTAGCTGTTGGCTAGCTAGCAGTGTCTCCTACGTTAAGGACGACAAATAGCTGGCTAGCTAACCTCGGTAAATTAAGATAATCACTCTAAGACTACACGCTCTAAACTACACAATTATCTTGGATACGAAGACAGCAAAGACAACTATGTAGCTAGCTAACACTACACTAATCAAGTCGTTCAGTTGAGTGTAATAGTTTCTACAGTGCTGCTATTCGGTAGACGGTGGACGTTTGCTAGCTGGCTAGCTGCTGGGCAGATAGCAGTGTAGACTACGTTAGGACGACGAAATACGAAGTTGCAATAGAAGTGCTGACTGTTTCACTTTGTTGTCCTCTTTCTTTTCCTTTTTCTTCTGTCCTTCTTTTGTCCTTATTTTGTCTTCCTTTCTTCTGTTAACTAGATATTTTTTGTTGTTATTCTTTGTAAGCTAGCTAGCTTCTTCCAGGAGAGTCCCTAGCAACTGCTTAGCAACAAGTAAACAATTCTGCTAGCAATTCAGCTAGCTAAGATAACTGTACAATTTTATGAAAAATAGTTAATTTTTCAAAAGCCTGTCTTTTTTGGTTTGTTCCTTGTTTTGTCTTCTATTGAGTCTTGCAGATTTCTCTTGATTTTTTCGATGTACTTCACTCTAAAAAAACATTTAAATCTCAATATATACAGGAGCTCATTGTTCAGCAGCTGCTCAATTTAGAACTCCTGAACAGAACACTACACCCAAGTGGTAGTAGTAGAAGGACAAGAATTTTGCTCATAAGACCAAGAGCACTGTCGTGATTCGCTAACAGTCTCTGTACATCAGTGGTCACAAACAAATGTATACATTACAATGAGCACCATGAAGATTAAAATAGAGGCATTAAAAAATCGAAATGTGTAAACAAATATGTATGGAAGCATTAAAAAACCTCTTACTAAGGAAACTGACAAATCCCAATGGATTTCGACAATACATTTCATTTGTCATTTTGAGTTCCCTTTACATCAGTTGCCGTGGTCCTTTAGAAGAGTTTCGGCAGCTGTCGAAGTCTACTTAGGTCCAAGAAATTTCCCATCGACCCTTCTGGTTGAGGACACTCCCTCTGCATTTCTCCTAAAGATGGCCGCCATTTGGCGCCATTCTCTTTCTCCAGACTGTGTTTGGCGCCGCGGGCCAAAAGCTGCAATTTAGGACGCAAGTCTCTGAGTAGCTGACTTTGAGAGTCTGCATGCAGCGCCTGGGGGTTAACAGGGTCGGAGTGGGGCAACTCGTTGGTGATGTTCTTCAGAACCCTCACTCTTTGCCCTTCTTGTTCCTGTTGAACATGGAACTGTACAGTGTAATCCCATCTCCGATTGCTCCTCCGCACTCCCGCTCCCCTCCTCTATCAGCCCGTACCTCTTCATGTACTTGCGGGTGGCAAAGGACATGTTGTTCGGAGACAGAATACTGCTCAGTCCCATGGCGCTCTTCTCCGTTGGGGGGTTCTCTGAGAGCAGTGTGCAGGGGCTGAGCCTGGGAAGGGCTTTGGGGGCTGTTGCCCTCCCCCGACAGAGAGCCTGGAGAGCTGCTGGTCACTCAGGTATCGGAGGGCGATGGCGTTGGCCTCCAGGCTGAGATCCACGCTGCCGCCCCACATGCTGGTCGCCGTCAACTCTGGGAGGGTCAGTCTGCTGATGACCGCCTCCGGGTTGATGCCGGCCAGGGTACTGAGGAGAAGGAAACAGGAGCTGTATTTACAATCAAAGCTACAGGAACACCTTCTGCATAAGGGAATGATGTCGAACTTACATGAGAATGAGCCAGAAAGTATGAGAATCGGCCATTGTAATAGCCCCTATTGTAATGTTAGAATGGCTGTAACCATAATCAAGGATGGAAAAAGTACCCAATTGTCATACTTGAGTAAAAGATACCTAAATAGAAAATGACAAGTAAAAGTCACCCAGTAAAATACTACTTGAGTAAAAGTTGAAGTACTTAGTTGTAAATATACTTAAGTATCAAAAGTAAATGTAATTGCTAAAATATAATTGTCAAAAGTAAAAAAAATATTTCAAATTCCTTACATTAGGCAAACCAGACGGTGCCATTTTCTTGTTTAACATTTTTTTATTTACAGAGAGCCAGGAGCACACTCCAACTCAGACATCATTTACAAACGAAGCAGGTGTTTAGTGAGCCGCCGGGGATTTTCTCTCGATAATTGGAGCATTTTCCTGTCCTGCCAAGCATTCAAAATGTAACGATGTAGCGTAAAAAATAAATGATTTTCTTTAGGAATGCAAACTGGACAGTTTTATCTCAATCTTCATTCAAAGACTCAATCATGGACACTCTCACTGACAGTTGTGGCTACTTTGTGTGATGTATTGTTTTCTCTACCGTCTTGCCCTTTGTGCTGTTGTCTGTGCCCAATAATGTTTGTACCATGTTGTGCTGCAGCCATGCGTTGCTACCATGCTGTGTGTTGCTACCACACTTCTACCATCCAAATGCCTACTTTGATGTAACCTGCTTACCACTGAAAAGAAGCTGTTTTCTTTTCAGCCGACCTATCATAACAACACATTTAGACATTGATCAGCTTCAATACTCATTTGCGTAGACTACCTAAATAACATTGAATAGTTGAAAGTAAGTCTAACACAAGCTGTATGTGAAAGTAAATTCATAGTGAGGTTGGTTTGATGAAGGCTATATAAACATCTGATTTGCCCGTCAAAGGACACCATAATTTAAACGTGTAGCTAGGTATACTATCGTTCATCCATGGTTGACTGGATCGTTGGAAGTTTAGAAATAGTTACCATTAGTCTTATAAATAGGATGCTAAATCCATTATATTAATAATACACTTTTATCTTTGGATATTGTCTTGTATATGAAGGATGGTTATCTGATTTCAAATGTAATCTACAAGTTATTAATATGTTGGATTCACATCTGCATCTCAACCAAAAATCTAAGTTGAAGAATAGGACTAAATCAAACTTTATTTAAAGTGCTTTTAAAGTTTGATTTGATTTGGTCCTATTCTTTAACTTGGATTTTTGTTTGAGACGGAGCTGTGAATCCAACCTATCAATAATCTATTAGTAAACAAACTGCTTGGATAGTATATATACTCAATTTTATGAATAACATATATCCAAACGTTAAAGTTTATTATTAACTAAATTAATTTGGCATCCTAATTATACGGCTAGTGGTAACTACTTCTAAACTACCAAAGATCCTATCAACCATGCATCATGTTGAAATGATGGTGTCCTTTGGGCAAATCAGATGTCAATGTAGCCTACATAAACCCAACCTTACTTTGAATTTACTTTCACATACAGCTTGTACAAGAACAGTTAGAGGAGTTACTTTCAACTAGGCAATGTTTTGGTAGTCTACCCAAATGAGTATGGAAGTTGATTAATGTCTAAATGTTGACATGACAGCTCAGCTGAATGAAGAACAGCTTGTTTCCAGATGTAGGCATCTGGATGGTAGACTTGTTATGGCTGAAGTATATATATATATGTACCGTGGCTTAGAAAAGTATTCAGACCCCTAGTGTTTTTCCACATTTTGTTACGTTACAGCCACACAATACCCTATAATGACAAAGCGAAAACAGGATTTTAGAAATGTTTGCAAATGTATTACAAATAAAAAAACAAGAATACCTTATCTACATAAGTATTCGGAACCATTGCTATGAGACTCAAAATTGAGTCCAGTTGCAGCCTATTTCCATTGATAATCCTTGAGATGTTTCTACAACTTGAATTGGAGTCCACCTGTGGTAAATTCAATTGATTGGACATGTTTTGGAAAGGCACACACTTCTGTATAAGGTCCCACAGTTGACAGTGCATGTCAGCGCAAAAAACCAAGCCATAGAGATTATCTGGTCTGATGAAACCAAGACTGAACTCTTTGGCCTGAATGTCAAGTGTCATGTCTGGAGGAAACCTGGCACCATTCCTACGGTGAAGCACGGTGGTGGCATCATCATGCTGTGTGGATATTTCCCACAATTCTATTTGGAATTTCAACATATACATAGTTGATTATGTTGAAATTTGAATGATGTAACAACCTGTGAGCAGTGATGGAATAAGTACCCAATTGTCATACTTGAGTAAAAGTATAGATACCTTAATAGAAAGTTACTCAAGTAAAGTCACCCAGTAAAATACTACTTGAATAAAAGTCTAAAAGTATTTGGGTCAAAATGTACTTAAGTATCATAGGTAAATGTAATTGCTAAAATATACTTAAGTATCAAAGTAAAAGTATGAATCATTTAAAATTCCTTCTATTAAGCAAAGCAGGTGGCACCATTTTCTTGTTTTTAAAATGTATCAATAGCCAGGGGCGCACTCCAACATTCAGACATCATTTACAAAAGATGCATTTGTATTCAGTGAGTCCGCCAGATCAGAGGCAGAAGGGATGACCAGGTGTTGTCTCGATAAGAGTGTGAATTGGACTCTTTTCCTGTCCTGCTAAGCATTCAAAATGTAACGAGTAGTTTTGGGTGCCAGTTAAAATGTATGGAGTAAAAAGTGCATTATTTTTTTTAGGAATGTAGCGAAGTAAAAGTTGTCAAAAATATAAATAGTATAGTAAAGTACAGATACCCCAAACAGATATTTAAGTAGTACTTTAAAGTATTTTTTTCTTAAGTACTTTACACCACTGCATGTTAGTCAGGTTAAATCAATGTAATTAAGTGAAGTTTTATCCTAACTTCAAAGTTTTACAAAGCTGGTTGAAGAAATGAGATGAAAACAGTACCGGTTGATGATTTAAAAAAATCCTATGTATTTTCTGTATTTCCACAATATGCTGACAAATTATGTTTTTTTAAAGTGTCCCGGAGTTGAGAATATTAGAGGCATATCCAGAGACCAAAAAGCTGAACAGAGCTGAACCTTTTTGATTTGCAGGAAGGGGAATTGCATTGAATCAAATGATTAATTTACAATTCTTTAACACCATTAAGCGAGGGGTGCCCTAGTGATGTTGATTATGTCATGATGTCAGATGTGGGGTATCACCTTTGGGGTCTGAATTCAGTGGTACAATATTCAAACAAAACTGCAAGAGGAGAATTCTTTGATTAGAACTTAATGTCAACATATAATTCTAATTCTTATCATATCGATGTCACAAAGGTTAAATGATTTGGAATGTTTACTGTTACCGTGCAAACCTGTTTGTTAGCTCCAATTCTACATTTTTTTATGTAAAATTCTCATTATCCTTTTTGAAAATGAAGAAGGCAATTAAAAAATGGTTTCGAGGTTGGTGTTTTTTTTGCTTTGTGTGCTGCTGTAGCACCAACGAGACCAAAACCAGGACAAGAAATGGAAGAAAACAACGAAAGAACAAAGAGACTGAATTTATTGAATTGACAGACCTTGGGAAAAACACTTCAGTCAATGGATCATGCAAGCGATCTGGCACAACAAAGAAGGAAGCACCTGAAACATTGAAAAATGACACTCCAACATCAACAAGCAGCAAGATCTCAAATAATACCTTGAACAAAGAGTCACCTGGTCACCTTTCTGTTGAGGACTGTAAGGCCCAGCCTTTTTACCCAACCAACCATTCTCCGCAAAAGGAGAACCCACTTATTCTCCAGTCTGGTCCATTGCTAGATTGCACAGCTGATCATTGGCCATACTTCCCTCCAAACCTCCTGCCCCCACCACCCCTGGAGCAAAAAACAACCATGACTGAGATCTTTGGAGATCTCGCTCTGCTCCAGCCTGGTCAGTCCATGGGAGATGCCTGTAACACTTCAGACATGAGGTAAATATCATTACAGCTAATACTGCATCATGGTACTTGTATGATCTTTTCATTTAATGACCCAACAGAATTCAATAGTTCTGATTTCCCTTGATGACTAGAAGCAAGGTCCCATACTGTACAATGACAGAAGAGTTAGCTACAGCACATAGTTTGGAACCAAACCAGGAACAGGGTGTTATGTCATGTTGTGTGTATCCTATAGAGCGGAAGAACCTCGTTGTCTGGAGGTTGTGAAAAACCTGACAGGCCTGTGGGGCAGCAGTGTGCAACGCCAGCCTCATCCGACGTCACCAGCCAATCACCTCAGCCCCGCCCTGAGCCAGTATCTGGACTCCACCACCACACCGATGATCTTTGACCTCCAGAAACTGGGCCTGACCTCTGATCTCATGGAGGTGCCTGAGGAGATGCTGTGTATGGAGGTGTGGGACCTCGGTGAGGGCGCAGGGGACCAGCGCTATAAGGCCAAGTGGGAAATTACCGGGACCAACGGCATTGTGCTCGACGAGGGCACCTGGCTGCAGAACGATGACAACTGGTGAAACCACAAATGAAACACTATCCTGTTGGGTGAACAATTATCTTCATCTTACGATTCATAAGTGTGTGAATACATTAAAAGACTATTCTTGCATTCCTTCTCTTCTTTAATCCCTGCATTACAAAAAGGAAGAGCAAAACGTAGATCTGGTAAGCAGATGTGATGGAGAAAGAAATGGGATAGGTGCAGGTATAGGATGACTAGATCTGAGCTATACTCTTACTCTGTGCTGACATGCTGTTTGCATGTGATTAACCACATTTTCCATTGAGCTCAGGATAGTCCATTCCCCCCACAACATATTTATCCAGAGCCCAGCTCCAGCACAGATTAGCAACATTTCACAATTGAAATCACTAGTATTTGTCTGTTTATTCTAGATATGCCTGATGTGTGTGACATGGCAGATTTTTTTGAAGAGCGGTGAGGCGAGGTTAACAGGGGACGTCTATGTCAGAGGGGTGTGAAATGACTTCAGGGATAGAAGTCTGGGTTGGGGAGGGACAGTAGAGGGCTAACTAAATAGAACACTAAAATGTAAATTCACAACAACAAAAAAAGACAACCATCTGTAGAAAAAGTACAAAACTTATATGAATCAGGTACATATTTATTGAGGCAATTTTAAATAGAAAGTTCAAGTTGAGACACTTGAAATAATGCTCAAGGCATTTCATGTACAAACACAAGAAAAACAATATAGCATGAAGGAAACTTAGATATTTACAACATAAAAAAGGAAAAGGAAAAAAAAATGGCATGAATTTAGTCTGTTTCACCATGTAGTCAGACTTTGAAAAAAAATCCCAACATTGACTAAATAAATAGGTACACATCAATTACCAGGAGATTGGGTATAGTGGTTATCAATAAACGGCCAAAACGTAAATTAAATAGCTTTAACAAAATGGTTCAAACAATTGGCATCCATTGCATGTTGAAAATCAAAAGCCCTTTAAATTCAAATAGAGAAAATGACCTGGCTGTCGCCATTGAAGAGCTAAATAATAACACTACACCCAAGTGGTAGTAGTAGGACAAGAATTTTGCTCATAAGACCAAGAGCACTGTCGTGATTCGCTAACAGTCTCTGTACATCAGTGGTCACAAACAAATGTATACATTACAATGAGCACCATGAAGATTAAAATAGAGGCATTAAAAAACGAAATGTGTAAACAAAAATGTATGGAAGCATTAAAAAACCTCTTACTAAGGAAACAAAATAGAAATCCCAATGGATTTCGACAATACATTTCATTTGTCATTTTGAGTTCCCTTTACATCAGTTGCCGTGGTCCTTTAGAAGAGTTTCGGCAGCTGTCGAAGTCTACTTAGGTCCAAGAAATTTCCCATCGACCCTTCTGGTTGAGGACACTCCCTCTGCATTTCTCCTAAAGATGGCCGCCATTTGGCGCCATTCTCTTTCTCCAGACTGTGTTTGGCGCCGCGGGCCAAAAGCTGCATTTTAGGACGCAAGTCTCTGAGTAACTGACTTTGAGAGTCTGCATGCAGCGCCTGGGGGTTGACAGGGTCAGAGTGGGGCAACTCGTTGGTGATGTTCTTCAGAACCCTCACTCTTTGCCCTTCTTGTTCCTGTTGAACATGGAACTGTACAGTGTATCCCATCTCCGATTGCTCCTCCTCACTCCCGCTCCCCTCCTCTATCAGCCCGTACCTCTTCATGTACTTGCGGGTGGCAAAGGACATGTTGTTCGGAGACAGAATACTGCTCAGTCCCATGGCGCTCTTCTCCGTTGGGGGGTTCTCTGAGAGCAGTGTGCAGGGGCTGAGCCTGGGAAGGGCCTTGGGGGGCTGTTGCCCTCCCCCTACAGAGAGCCTGGAGAGCTGCTGGTCGCTCAGGTATCGGAGGGCGATGGCGTTGGCCTCCAGGCTGAGATCCACGCTGCCGCCCCACATGCTGGTCGCCGTCGACTCTGGGAGGGTCAGTCTGCTGATGACCGCCTCGGGGTTGATGCCGGCCAGGGTACTGGGGAGAAGGAAACAGGAGCTGTATTTACAATCAAAGCTACAGGAACACCTTCTGCATAAGGGAATGATGTCGAACTTACATGAGAATGAGCCAGAAAGTATGAGAATCGGCCATTGTAATAGCCCCTATTGTAATGTTAGAATGGCTGTAACCATAATCAAGGATGGAAAAAGTACCCAATTGTCATACTTGAGTAAAAGATACCTTAATAGAAAATGACAAGTAAAAGTCACCCAGTAAAATACTACTTGAGTAAAAGTTGAAGTACTTAGTTGTAAATATACTTAAGTATCAAAAGTAAATGTAATTGCTAAAATATAATTATCAAAAGTAAAACATTATTTCAAATTCCTTACATTAGGCAAACCAGATGGTGCCATTTTCTTGTTTAACATTTTTATTTATTTATTTACAGAAAGCCAGGAGCACACTCCAACACTCATCATTTACAAACGAAGCAGGTGTTTAGTGAGCCGCCAGATTAGAGGCATAACCAGGGATTTTCTCTCAATAATTGGACCATTTTCCTGTCCTGCCAAGCATTCAAAATGTAACAATGTAGCGTAAAAAAATAAATGATTGACTTTAGGAATGCAAACTGTACAGTTTTATCTCAATCTTCATTCAAAGACTCAATCATGGACACTCTCACTGACAGTTGTGGCTACTTTGTGTGATGTATTGTTTTCTCTATCGTCTTGCCCTTTGTGCTGTTGTCTGTGCCCAATAATGTTTGTACCATGTTGTGCTGCAGCCATGCGTTGCTTCCATGCTGTGTGTTGCTACCACACTTCTACCATCCAAATGCCTACTTTGATGTAACCTGCTTACCACTGAAAAGAAGCTGTGTTCTTTTCAGCCGACCTATCATAACAACACATTTAGACATTGATCAGCTTCAATACTCATTTGCGTAGACTACCTAAATAACATTGAATAGTTGAAAGTAAGTCTAACACAAGCTGTATGTGAAAGTAAATTCATAGTGAGGTTGGTTTGATGAAGGCTATATAAACATCTGATTTGCCCGACAAAGGACACCATAATTTAAACGTGTAGCTAGGTATACTATCGTTCATCCATGGTTGACTGGATCGTTGGAAGTTTAGAAATATAGTTACCATTAGTCTTATAAATAGGATGCTAAATCCATTATATTAATAATACACTTTTATCTTTGGATATTGTCTTGTATATGAAGGATGGTTATCTGATTTCAAATGTAATCTACAAGTTATTAATATGTTGGATTCACATCTGCATCTCAACCAAAAATCTAAGTTGAAGAATAGGACTAAATCAAACTTTATTTAAAGTGCTTTTAAAGTTTGATTTGATTTGGTCCTATTCTTTAACTTGGATTTTTGTTTGAGACGGAGCTGTGAATCCAACCTATCAATAATCTATTAGTAAACAAACTGCTTGGATAGTATATATACTCAATTTTATGAATAACATATATCCAAACGTTAAAGTTTATTATTAACTAAATTAATTTGGCATCCTATTTATAAGACTAATGGTAAGTACTTCTAAACTACCAAAGATCCTATCAACCATGCATCATGTTGAAATGATGGTGTCCTTTGGGCAAATCAGATGTCAATGTAGCCTACATAAACCCAACCGTACTTTGAATTTACTTTCACATACAGCTTGTACAAGAACAGTTAGAGGAGTTACTTTCAACTAGGCAATGTTTCGGTAGTCTACCCAAATGAGTATGGAAGTTGATTAATGTCTAAATGTTGACATGACAGCTCAGCTGAATGAAGAACAGCTTGTTTCCAGATGTAGGCATCTGGATGGTAGACTTGTTATGGCTGAAGTATATATATATATATATATGTACCGTGGCTTAGAAAAGTATTCAGACCCCTAGTGTTTTTCCACATTTTGTTATGTTACAGCCACACAATACCCTATAATGACAAAGCGAAAACAGGATTTTAGAAATGTTTGCAATGTATTACAAATAAAAAACAAGAATACCTTCTCTACATAAGTATTCGGAACCATTGCTATGAGACTCAAAATTGAGTCCAGTTGCAGCCTATTTCCATTGATAATCCTTGAGATGTTTCTACAACTTGAATTGGAGTCCACCTGTGGTAAATTCAATTGATTGGACATGTTTTGGAAAGGCACACACTTCTGTATAAGGTCCCACAGTTGACAGTGCATGTCAGCGCAAAAACCAAGCCATAGAGATTATCTGGTCTGATGAAACCAAGACTGAACTCTTTGGCCTGAATGTCAAGTGTCATGTCTGGAGGAAACCTGGCACCATTCCTACGGTGAAGCACGGTGGTGGCATCATCATGCTGTGTGGATATTTCCCACAATTCTATTTGGAATTTCAACATATACATAGTTGATTATGTTGAAATTTGAATGATGTAACAACCTGTGAGCAGTGATGGAATAAGTACCCAATTGTCATACTTGAGTAAAAGTATAGATACCTTAATAGAAAGTTACTCAAGTAAAGTCACCCAGTAAAATACTACTTGAATAAAAGTCTAAAAGTATTTGGGTTAAAATGTACTTAAGTATCAAAGGTAAATGTAATTGCTAAAATATACTTAAGTATCAAAGTAAAAGTATGAATCATTTAAAATTCCTTCTATTAAGCAAAGCAGGTGGCACCATTTTCTTGTTTTTAAAATGTATCAATAGCCAGGGGCGCACTCCAACATTCAGACATCATTTACAAAAGATACATTTGTATTCAGTGAGTCCGCCAGATCAGAGGCAGAAGGGATGACCAGGTGTTGTCTCGATAAGTGTGTGAACCGGACCCTTTTCCTGTCCTGCTAAGCATTCAAAATGTAACGAGTAGTTTTGGGTGCCAGTTCAAATGTATGGAGTAAAAAGTACATAATTTTTTTTAGGAATGTAGCGAAGTAAAAGTTGTCAAAAATATAAATGGTATAGTAAAGTACAGATACCCCAAACAGATATTTAAGTAGTACTTTAAAGTAATTTTTCTTAAGTACTTTACACCACTGCATGTTAGTCAGGTTAAATCAATGTAATTAGGTTAAGTTTTATCCTAACTTCAAAGTTTTACAAAGCTGGTTGAAGAAATGAGATGAAAACAGTACCGGTTGATGATTTAAAAAAAATCCTATGTATTTTCTGTATTTCCACAATATGCTGACAAATTATGTTTTTTAAAGTGTCCCGGAGTTGAGAATATTAGAGGCATATCCAGAGACCAAAAAGCTGAACAGAGCTGAACCTTTTTGATTTGCAGGAAGGGGAATTGCAATCAAATGATTAATTTACAATTCTTTAACACCATTAAGCGAGGGGTGCCCTACTGATGTTGATTATGTCATGATGTCAGATGTGGGGTATCACCTTTGGGGTCTGAATTCAGTGGTACAATATTCAAACAAAAACTGCAAGAGGAGAATTCTTTGATTAGAACTTAATGTCAACATATAATTCTAATTCTTATCATATCGATGTCACAAAGGTTAAATGATTTGGAATGTTTACCGTTACCGTGCAAACCTGTTTGTTAGCTCCAATTCTACATTTTTTTATGTAAAATTCTCATTATCCTTTTTGAAAATGAAGAAGGCAATTAAAAAATGGTTTCGAGGTTGGTGTTTTTTTTGCTTTGTGTGCTGCTGTAGCACCAACGAGACCAAAACCAGGACAAGAAATGGAAGAAAACTACGAAAGAATAAAGAGACTAAATTTATTGAATTGACAGACCTTGGGAAAAACACTTCAGTCAATGGATCATGCAAGCGATCTGGCACAACAAAGAAGGAAGCACCTGAAACATTGAAAAATGACACTCCAACATCAACAAGCAGCAAGATCTCAAATAATACCTTGAACAAAGAGTCACCTGGTCACCTTTCTGTTGAGGACTGTAAGGCCCAGCCTTTTTACCCAACCAACCATTCTCCGCAAAGGAGAACCCACTTATTCTCCAGTCTGGTCCATTGCTAGATTGCACAGCTGATCATTGTTACTTCCCTCCAAACCTCCTGCCCCCACCACCCCTGGAGCAAAAAACAACCATGACTGAGATCTTTGGAGATCTCGCTCTGCTCCAGCCTGGTCAGTCCATGGGAGATGCCTGTAACACTTCAGACATGAGGTAAATATCATTACAGCTAATACTGCATCATGGTACTTGTATGATCTTTTCATATAATGACCCAACAGAATTCAATAGTTCTGATTTCCCTTGATGACTAGAAGCAAGGTCCCATACTGTACAATGACAGAAGAGTTAGCTACAGCACATAGTTTAGAACCAAACCAGGAACAGGGTGTTATGTCATGTTGTGTGTATCCTATAGAGCGGAAGAACCTCGTTGTCTGGAGGTTGTGAAAAACCTGACAGGCCTGTGGGGCAGCAGTGTGCAACGCCAGCCTCATCCGACGTCACCAGCCAATCACCTCAGCCCCGCCCTGAGCCAGTATCTGGACTCCACCACCACACCGATGATCTTTGACCTCCAGAAACTGGGCCTGACCTCTGATCTCATGGAGGTGCCTGAGGAGATGCTGTTTATGGAGGTGTGGGACCTCGGTGAGGGCGCAGGGGACCAGCGCTATAAGGCCAAGTGGGAAATTACCGGGACCAACGGCATTGTGCTAGACGAGGGCACCTGGCTGCAGAACTGACAACTGGTGAAACCACACATGAAACACTATCCTGTTGGGTGAACAATTATCTTCATCTTACGATTCATAAGTGTGTGAATACATTAAAAGACTATTCTTGCATTCCTTCTCTTCTTTAATCCCTCCAACCTGCATTACAAAAAGGAAGAGCAAAACGTAGATCTGGTAAGCAGACGTGATGGAGAAAGAAATGGGATAGGTGCAGGTATAGGATGACTAGATCTGAGCTATACTCTTACTCTGTGCTGACATGCTGTTTGCATGTGATTAACCACATTTTCCATTGAGCTCAGGATAGTCCATTCCCCCCACAACATATTTATCCAGAGCCCAGCTCCAGCACAGATTAGCAACATTTCACAATTGAAATCACTAGTATTTGTCTGTTTATTCTAGATATGCCTGATGTGTGACATGGCAGATTTTTTAAAAGAGCGGTGAGGCGAGGTTAACAGGGTACGTCTATGTCAGAGGGGTGTGAAATGACTTCAGGGATAGAAGTCTGGGTTGGGGAGGGACATTAGAGGGCTAACTAAATAGAACACTAAAATGTAAATTCACAAAAGAAAGAAACCCATCTGTAGAAAAAGTACAAAACTTATATGAATCAGGTACATATTTATTGAGGCAATTTTAAATAGAAAGTTCAAGTTGAGACACTTGAAATAATGCTCAAGGCATTTCATGTACAAACACAAGAAAAACAATATAGCATGAAGGAAACTTAGATATTTACAACATAAAAAAGAAAGGAAAAAAATTTGGCATGAATTTAGTCTGTTTCACCATGTAGTCAGACTTTGAAAAAATCCCAACATTGACTAAATAAATAGGTACACATCAATTACCAGGAGATTGGGTATAGTGGTTATCAATAAACGGCCAAAACGTAAATTAAATAGCTTTAACAAAATGGTTCAAACAATTGGCATCCATTGCATGTTGAAAATCAAAAGCCCTTTAAATTCTGGCCACTGTGTTGTCCCTGCCTTGCCATGTTGGATTAAGTCTGTCTCTATGGTGTTGTGGAGGGTCCCTGGCCCCGCAGGAGGCCCTTTGGCAGGTCGTCATTGAATGTTCTTAACTGGCCTCGTTAAATAAAAATAAATAGTTAGTGAAGTTAAAGTTGCCAAAAAATATACACCAAAAAACGACTTAAGTAAAAAATACTTTAAAATACTACTTAAGTACTTTACACCACTGATAATAACAGGTCCATGTTCCGTGACTGAAACTTCCTTCCTACTTCAGTCCTACTGACCTGGCACTGACAGAGCTGCGCCTGGTCTTTCCATCCAGGTCCACGTTGACCCCTAGCTGCTGCAGCTGGCGCAGCGTGGCGTGGAGCACCTGGTCCCTTCCTTTTGGCTGCTCCCCTCCTTTGGGCTCTGGCCTCCGGGAGCTGACGGGAACCGGGCTAGGGGACGACTGCTGGGACTGACAGTGGGACACTTGTCTAGGGGACAAGCTGTGGCTCTCCCGCCGTGGGTACGAGGTCCTTTGGTCTTCTTCCTCGTCGACCTCCTCGTTCACTGATCCCTGGAGGCGGCTGTTCACTTGGCCCTGTGGAAGGATGAAGAACGTCAGATCTTTATTGGTAAAAGCGCCTCTCGTAAAAGCAACAGATAGTCAAAAAGGGGATCTCACAGGACGGAGGCTGGCCACATAACATGTTGGATTAAGTCAAAAAGGGGATCTCACAGGACGGAGGCTGGCCACATAACATGTTGGATTAAGTCAAAAGGGGATCTCACAGGACGGAGGCTGGCCACATAACATGTTGGATTAAGTCAAAAAGGGGATCTCACAGGACGGAGGCTGGCCACATAACATGTTGGATTAAGTCAAAAAGGGGATCTCACAGGACGGAGGCTGGCCACATAACATGTTGGATTAAGTCAAAAGGGGGATCTCACAGGACGGAGGCTGGCCACATAACATGTTGGATTAAGCGTTTCACTGCAATACTAGATTCTGTTGAAACATTCCCCCAAAATAAAGCATACCAGAATGAAAGACTGTGCAAATACAAACACAGACTAATCACTTGGGGCCGTGCTCATAAGTGTTTCATGGAGAAAGAGCCTATAAAGATGACTCTTACCAGTAGATCCTGATAAAACCGCTGATCGTCCATCGCCCTGGACTCCTCACTCTTGGTGTCGTCCCTCTGTGGAGACTGGGACTGGTAGTACATGCTGGCACTCTCCCCCAACACTGGACTCTGGAAAGAACAGTCTCCAAATGCTGACTGAGTCCTGGAGGAAATGCACAATAAACAATGCGGTTCATACTCCGGTAAAAATAAATTCACTGAAATGGCCACGAGGTGGCACCAGTGTTCAGATGGTGAGCCGTCACAGTTGGTGGGATCCCACGTCTGATGCCAGTTGTGAGGGCTCACCCTATCGTGGATATTTTCACATCGCCCATGTTCTTCGTGGCTGGGTTTCAGATTGAAACTTTCTATTCCTTTCAATCATTAAAGCCTCATTCTTGTGAAATGAATGGAGTAAAAATGGTGTCAACTCCTCTTTCAGAGTTCTTGGTGGTGAACTACAACCATTACTTTCTTGCATTCTTCCAGTCAATTCAAATTGAGGGCTGGGCCAATGTAAAAAAAAAAAAAAAAAAAAAAAAAACAAGCGCTCAGTTTGAAATGCAACCAACCGTTTGCTTACCTCAGGTGCGTTGACTGATTGGCTGGTGAGCCTGGCACCCGTCCCTCCCGGACCCCACTCTCTTCTTCCGAGCCACCTATGTGCCTGCTGTGGGTAAGGTTGGCACTGCCAGAGCTCCGACTAGAGGAGGCCCTGCTGCCATCAGGAGCGCCAGGCCCTCTGTGCCACTCTGGCCGTGGGCACTCCTCGTCATCGCGAGCGGGGGTATCGACTGGGACGCCCCAGAACAGACTGGCACCTGAAGAGGAGGGAAGAGATGAAGTTAGTTGACTAAGGGTGTGTTCGTAAATTCACTCTGGCCATCTCGTCCAATTTCAGAGCACTCTCGTCTGAGTGTGCCAGAGGGCAGAATAATGCATTTACGAACACGCAACACCGGCTGAATATTACCGGGGTCAGTAAATGTTGGTAAAAAAAAAGAAAGCGTAATTCAATTGTTGCCAGCAGCAGTTAGTCACTAACGCTCTAGATAACCAGCTCTGCTAGGGCAAGTAAAATGGATAGACTAGAGTTTCTCTCATTTGTGTCTGGAAGTAGCTAGCCAACATTAGCCAGTTAGCTTGGGTGCCGTTGTGAGTAACGCTCGGATCAACCCTACTCCTCGGCCAGAGCGTCCAGTGGGCGCACCGAACGCAAAACACTGAATTTACAAACGGACAATCTGACAACACTGAATTTACGAACGCCCAGAATGCACACCAGAGTGAGTTTACAAACACACCCTATATGGTATATGTAAGTCGCTCTGGATAAGAGCGTCTGCTAAATGACTTAAATGTAATGTAAATGTATAGTAAACAAACAAAAAAACTCCAAAACAGTTACACAACAAAATAGTAATCATAGGTATATTGATACTGGGTAGTCCAAATTCACTTTTTCTATTCAGGAGACTTAGAGAGAAAAGAAAAGGCCATGTTCTCAGCAGATCTCAAATTAACCATAAGTGAGAAATACGATTTTCACAGTGTTTCTGGAGACTAGAGCGTCACAGTCTCGCAAAAACGAGTGACAGACGTAGTATTGGATCAAAATGCAGTGGATAGACAAACGATGACTATCCACCATGTATAAGCAGTGATGACTGACTCTAGTACCTGTGCCGACAGCGATGCTAACACTTCTCTTAGTCTGTTGTCCAGGGGAGGTCTGTGTCTGGATGACTGCCTGCTCAGTGGATGGAGATGAGCTCCCCCTTTTCCCTTGGGCCTCAAGTAGCTTCTGGATCTGAAATCAACAGGTTAAGAAAGATTGAGAACCCCTGTTCTAAAGCTTTAAGATTGTGTCATTTGATACAGTGCCTGATATCCACAATGACACCGTGGAGAACCTGACCTGGGCCTGCAGTAACTTGAGCTGCCGGTCTTGGTCCACCAGGATTCTATAGGCGTCAGAGGCTAGGAGGTTCATAGGCCCATCCAGGGGAGAGAGAGAGGGGGTTGCCTGGGCCTGGCAACACTGGTTCTGACAGGCGGGTGCTTGAAGCTCCAAGCGGCCCCTGGGAGAGCAGGGCCCCTGAGAGGGGAAGTGGTGTGTGGTGGGGGGGCCACCGTTGAGGCACGCTGGGCTGTAGTGAAGGTTTGTTTGGCGAGAGGTGGGGGGGTTACTTTCAGAGTTGGAGCAGAAGTGCCCACCCGGGGTCCCTGAGGCCCTCTGCCAGTGGTTGGGGTGGTACAAGGGGGTATGGTCATGTTGTTGGAAGGAGCAGCACCCGCAAGGCTGGTTCAAGTTGGGATTGGGGGTGCTGTGGAAGTGCTTGGGATGGACTGGGGGCTGTTGATGAGTGGGCATGAGGGCCGGGGTTGGGGGGGGACCGGGGCTGTGCCTGGGGATGGGTGGTGTCGAGTTCCCGACAGGGGAGGCCCCTCTGTGAGAGGGGCGACCTGGGGTTTGGTGGAACTGCCTGGCCTGATGGACTGATCCGTTAGGAGAGGAGCCAGTCTTTGGAGAGGAGGATGAAGTAGAGGCAGACGACCTCTTCCCAAACTGCGGAGGGGCTGATTTCCTGCTGGAGGAGGGGGGCCAGAGTGGTGGTGGCTGCTGCCCGGGGGTGAGGGAAGCTCTTCTGCTGCCTTTGCCCTGGGAGGCCATGGCAGGGGTCAGGGGCCTTCTAATGGGAGGGGGGCCCCCGAGGATGGTGGGACCCTGGTCTGGGGGTCTGGCAGCCCAGGGGTGGAGCTGGTGGGAGGGAGGGGCACTTCCTCTGTGCTGCAGAGCTGGGAGGGGAGGATGAGGGCGACCCATGGTCTTTCCATCCAGGAAACTGCCGTCCATCACTAGAGAGAGCTCCGGCACAGAGGGGTGGACCTGCTTGGTCTGAAACAAAAAGGTATAACATTTACAACAAACCCTAAAGTATAAATAGACTATGCTTCAAATGACAAATAGAGCAACCTCCTCTGGTTACAGAATAGATACAGCATTCCAAAGAGGGAAAGGAAGAAAAATAAGGAGACAGACACCAAGAGACAGAGAGAGAGAGCACCTGCTGGGTGAGAGGGTGTGGGTTTGGGGAGGGCCTGGGGAGAGGTCCTCATCCTCCACTCCAGAGTCATGGTCGCTGATTGACAGCCTGTCCTGCGGAGAGGCTGCCACTGACGCAGGGCTGAGGGAGAGAAGAGGACAGACACCGTCAAACACTGGTGAGCCCATTGTCTAATCTAACACACAACAATTCCTGTGAAGTCATAAAATCCTGTTAGAGGATCGTTCTCATGAGTTTAGTTAGTAGTTAATAACAAAAGACTAATGATTGTCACCCAACACACAGACAAAAAGCCACCACACACACTGAGACGGCATCGAGTCCCAATCCACTGCTCCAGTCGAGGTAATATTGTTACAGCAGATGCTTGAGAGAAGAGCTTGTATACCTTGTTAAGGAGACACGGGACACCAGTTCCCTGAAGAACTCAGCCTCACGGTTCTGGGTCTCGGCACTGAGCTCAAACTTCAGAGTACGGCCCTCGGACATCTCTACATTCTGCACAGACAAGGAACAAAAGAAAATCAAGTCTCATTTTGACGTGGATTATTCACCTTGTATAAATGATGTAATTGCCATCCTTAACACCTGCCAGCTTAACCCGGAAGCCAGCTGCACCAACGTGTTAGAGGAAACATCGTTCAACTGGCAACAGCCTGCAGGCACCCGGCACGCCACAAGGACTCGCTAGGGCGCGATGAGCCAAATAAAGCCCCCCTGTCCAAACCCTCCCCTAACCCGTACGTACGGTGGGCCAATTGTGCGCCGCCCTACGGGAGTTCCTGCCACGGCCGGTTATGGCACAGCCCGGGAATGAACCCGGGTCTGTGGTAACGCTTCTAGCATTGCCTTAGACTGCCGCGCCACTCAGGAGGCCCATAAATGACTATTGTTGTAATAGTGGGTAAAGACCACTAGAGGGCTTGTCATACTACTAAGCTGAGCCAAAACAAGCTGAACTGCACCGACCTCCTTATGCATCGACAATAGTTGTTGGAACCATGTTGGTAAGCTCGATGTGAAAGGGAAATGTCCGAGCATGGTTCAGGTTGGAGCGATAGAGTGAGTCAGGCATAAGTGTGCCTACCTGGTAGAGAGTGAGTGACTCGGTGCTGGTGAGCAGTTGAAAGGTCATGTCCTGCTGCTGCCCACTGCAAGGCTGAACCTGGTAGAACTCTGGCTCCCTGTGGGTCAGTGAGTACAGCACCACAAGGAACGCACCACCCTCAGACATCACCCTGGAACACAACAATAAATCAGGGGTGTGTTCATTAAAACATTTTGAAGCGAGAAGGTTGCCCAACTGAACCAATAAGAACACTGATTGATGTATTCCATTGAAGTGCAACGGTGTGAAAATGTTGTGTAACGTTGCAGATAGAAATCTCATGAATAGAGCTGTCTGACAAATCCCTATTCTACACATGTACAGTGCATTCAGAAAGTATTCAGACCCCTTGTCTTTTCCCACATTTTGTTACATTACAGCCTTATTCTAAAATGGATTACATTGATGGGGGGGACACATTATACACACAACATCCGATAACGACAAAGAAAAAGCAAGTTTAGAATTGTTTGCAAATGTATAAAAACACAGATATCACATTTACATATGTCTTCAGACCCTTTACATAATACCTTACTGAAGCCCTTTTGGCAGAGATTACAGCCTCGAGTCTTCTTGGGTATGACACTACAATCTTGGCTCACTTGTATTTTGGGAGTTTCCCATTCTTCTCTGCAGATCCTCTCAAGCTGTTCGGTTGGATGGGGAGCATTGCTGCACAGCTGTTTTCAGGTCTCTCCAGAGGTGTTTGATCGGGTTCAAGTCCGGACTCTGGCTGGACCATTGACGGACATTCAGAGACTTGTCCCAAAGCCACTCCTGCATGATCTTGGCTGTGTGCTTAGGGTCGTTGTCCTGTTGGAAAGTGAACCTTCACCCCAGTCGGAGGACCTGAGCGCTCTGGAGCAGGTTTACATCCAGGATCTTTCTGTAGTTTGCTCCGTTCATCTTTCCCCTCAATCCTGACTAGTCTCCCAATCCCTGCCGCTGAAAAACCATCTCCACAGCATGATGCTGCCACCATGCTTTACCATAGGGATGGGGTCAGGTTTCCTCCAGCTGTGACGCTTGGCATTCAGGCCAAAGAGCTCAATCTTGGTTTCATCAGACCAGGGAATCTGGTTTCTCTCAGTCAGAGTAATTTAGGTGCCTTTAGGCAAACTCCAAGCAGGCGGTCATGTGCCTTTTACTGAGGAGTGGCTTCCGTCTGTACACTACCATAAAGGCCTGATTGGTAGAGTGCTGCAGAAATGTTTGTCGGGCATCCAGCTCTAGGAAGAGTCTTGTGCCTCAACACAATCCTGTCTCGGAGCTCTACGGACAATTCCTTGGATAAGATATCCATTATTTATTTGTAATACATTTGTCATTATGGGGAATTGTATGTAGATTGATGAGTAAAGAAAATTATATCTTCCATTTTAGAATAAGGCTGTAATGTAACAAAATGTGGAAAATGTCAAGGGGTCTGAACTTCGACTGCACTTCATGAATAAGCACCGATGGACTAAAAATATTTCATGATTTGGTAAAAAAAACATCTTAAGCATAGAAACCATAATTCATAAACATTTATAATAATTTAGAAACACTTGAAATAATTTATGCTTATTCATGAACGTTATTACAAAGTGCCTAGCCTGCAGGCCCACATCAGTTGTGCTTCAACCAACGTCTGTGTTCGTTGCTGTATGTCTGGGATAACAACCATAAAAAACAGTTGGCTACAGCACAGTATGGAGCCAGACTACCTTCAGCCAAGTGAGAAATGACAGTCAGTGCTATTTGCAATATGTGAACAGATGGGCATCCCACTCACTTGTCATGGAGGGAGGAGCTGAACAGGTACCTCAGACACCACGCCCACACCTGGGGGTTGTAGATGTGGGTGACCCCACTCAACCATCTGCCACAGACAACACCACAAGCACGTCAACCAAACTGTACCCTACTGCTAATGAGGTGGCACACACACACGCCCCCCAACAGCTTGAGTACTATAAGGAAGGATAAATCCTTTTGTGGATCAGATTATCTCCAATGAATGGAGTCCCCCCCAAGCCCGCACATCCAAAATAATAACATATGTTGGCCGAAAAATATAATGTCAATGGAGGGAATTCTCACACTCCAACCAGTGGAAGAGTGTAGGCCTTCGGGTCAGACTCCAGTAGTAGCAGCAGTTTCCGGGTTTGATCCATGGTCAGAAAGCTGAACAAAATGTAGACCAGAGGCATTAATCAATAACAGAGCGATAAAATAAATGATTGGCATGATTTGTTTACAATGTTATGGCCTTAATCCTTACCCTTGTTTGCGGCTGGCGCTGCTGTGTAGTGGCTGGGTGAGGCTGGCCGTGCTGCTCAGGTTCCTGGCCAAGGCGGTGGGGATGATGGGCACAGGCCGGACGGGCACAGCGTCCAGCGTGTTGCCGGGGGCAGTGGCGGCCCAGCGCAGGCAGAAGCCCAGGCTGTCACCTTGTTGGAAGCAGCTGAGGTGGGCTCGTAGGGCCAGCAGCTTAGACAGGTCCAGGGACTCCCGGCTGCTGCAGCAGTGCTGGAGCATCTGAACAGGTAGGGTGGGAGGGAGGATGGCGACATGGTTTAGGGCTGTTTAAGTTGAGCACATTCCACGGTCGCAGATCCAGGGCACTGGATTAAAGGATTCAACTGGTGGCACTGGTGCCACTAACCTTTTCAGTTATATTGGTGGCACCAGCCCATGATTTGGTCGCATAAAATTTAAAAAGAATAATAATATACACACACACACACACATACATACATACATACATTTGGTGGCACCACGGAATAGGAAAATGAGTAGTGATCTTATAAAGTCATACACAATGCTTTATTAAACAGTGTAATAGATTACTGAGATGTTAGAAGTAGTAACTTATTTATTGAATACAATGTCCAAACAGGAACGCACGATTCAAGATATTTTGATAAGCAACCTAATCCAGTGATTGACATGAATTTGGTTGACAATTAGGTTAATATTGTTATACTTCACTGTCAAAATAGGGCTACAGAATATTATTTTTTGTTCAATAGAGGCGAATTAGCCTTCATCTTTATGTGCACTAATATTAAATACAGGCCTAATTAAATTCATCAGCTGCGGAAGTGGGACCTCAAAACACATTAGCTAGTTAACTAATTTTAAAGTGGGTCGTTCGAGCCCTGAATACTGATATGAGCCATATATCACGGGTATGATGCAAAACTACTTGTTCTAATTACTAGGGCTGACCCCATTTGGTCGACTGGTCGATTGTTTGGTCGATAGGCTGTTTTTCGAAAAATATTTCTTTAGCCGAGCATTTAGCTAAAAAATAGAATCATGGTGTACAAGATACCGGTCTGATTCGCACATGGGATGGCACAGTCCATCACTAAAACATGTACTACTGAAATTGTACATGGTTATACTACATAAGAACACTAATCAAAATTATATTTTATAACAAATGCACTTTCTCCCGCGTTGGATAGTGGTCTCTGTCCACAGTTCCGAAACATCAGCGCATTGTTGAATTGCTGCTTTTTCCTAGACCATGTTGCTATGTGCATAATAGCAAAGTTACCCAGCATATTGGTGTTGAGAACAATGTGGCAGAGGCAGCAGTGGAGTTAGGAGATGAGAAAACAGCTCTTGCTTTAATTGTCTAAGAATAGCAAGGAGAGAGGAAACCCAACTTAAATACACCAAACAAAAATATAAAAACGCAACATGTAAAGGGTTGGGCCCATGTTTCATGAGCTGAAATAAAAGATCCCAGAAATTGTCCATCTATTCCTCGTAGGGTAAGTTGAATACCCCTGCACCGGAGTATCTTTTCAATAGAATGGATCATCTGTGGAATAATGCACTTCACGGTTGGACCAAAACATGGCTTTATCTGCCCTAAAAAATAGGTTGTTTTGATTGAGGTGACCAGGTAGAAAGTGCAGCTTGCACCAATTTGACCAATTAAAAGCTAAACGTGACTAAATGGTCACAGTCTGGAGCCCTGGGTTCAGTAATAAGCAACACCTGTTGCTGACAGGTTGCAATAACTGCCAACTTAGGAGTAGAGGGAGTATGCTCCTTCTGTTATCCAGGCAACAGAAGAGGTGGGCCATCTCGTTAGGCAGTTAAGAGGGTGGGTTGAACTTAACCTACAGTTGGGACCAATGTAAATTCCAGTTAGAAAACACAGCATTGTAAGAAAATACGGTAACTAGTGGTTAGAGCGTTGGGCCAGTAACCGAAAGGTTGCTAAATTGAATCCCCGAGCTGACAAGGTAAAAATCTGTCGTTCTGCCCCTGAACAAGGCAGTTAACCCACTAGGCTGTCATTGTAAATAAGAATTTTGTTCTTAACCGACTTGCCTAGTTAAATAAAGGTTAAAGTTTTTTAAAAGTGTATGGTTATTGCTCGTATTCTGGTAAGCATAACCTTAATTTCATAACATCCTCATAAAACCAACTTCATCATACTATTCACACAATACATAGTTGCACAGTGTTATATGAGTGATAAGAGGACATTTACTTTCAGTGCAGACATTAACATATTCATGTTACCTTAAAAGAGATGTGGAAGACTTCTGCCGAGTGAACCATGGTGTCTGTAGCAGAGACCCCCTGTGTTTCCAGCACACAGGGCACCAGGACGTCCCCGGGCATCAGGGCAGTGGGCACCTTTCCAGAGGAGCCAGGCTGCCCCCGGCCTGGGTCGAACCGGTCCAGTGTCAAAGTCACACCCTCTTCATCTTGGAGAAAGAGTGGAGAGAGAACAGAGGGGCAGTTTAAATATAAAATAGTCAAACTTAAAGAGTACTTACTTAGCAAGCATATCCAAGCAATCATTATCATGAGTAGAAAATAATTATTTTCCATCTAAAAACGTGTTTGCTCTTTTCTCTCTCATTTTTTCAATATTTGTCATGAAAAAAATAATACTTCTCACCAGAATCCACAGCAATAGTCCCCAGCAAGTAACAGCTGAACTCAGGCTTGTTACTCTGTCGAGCATGGCGGTGGGCCAAGCGAAGAGTTTTCTCCACAAGAAGTAGCCGGGGATTTCTGTTCAATAGAAGACAGGTTTTCAAGTAGTGAAGGCAGAACATGACCAAATAACAATCACAGGTTGTGTTTCAATAGTCTCCCTCGTATCCTTTCTTTCAACTGAACTGATTGGAGAGAATTAAGCAGATGAAAGCAAGCCTGACATATTGCTTACATCCGGCCAAGATTTCTCAAATCAGTGCAGGCTGGAGATGAGAAAGCCACTGTTTACTACTGTGCTGCATCCTAAGTAGTCACTGTCAAAGAGAACCCAGTAGACTACCTGTAATAGGAGAGGTGGAGGCTAACCACATCCCCATTAGGTGTGGGGTCCCATAGAGCTACTTTGGATTTGGGGAAGGTGAGGGCAGCAAGCGCATTCTCTGGTGACCTGTAGTATGGTTAACAATGTCAAATACTGTCAGACAAACTTTCCAGTGGGACATGTAATTGTATTGGAATTATTAGGAAATAAATGAGAAATGTACCAGGTTTGATATATGCAAAGGAAACATGTACATACCTTGTTGCCATCTTCAGATTATCTGGTTTGTAAACATTGTCCAAGACGTGAGATGGCAAGCCTTTCAAATTCACCTAAACACTCGTCTGTGGACAGGAAAGGCTTTGTTCTGTCAACAAGAACTGGCTATGACTCTGAGACCAACACTTTGACATCGTTATGTCAAGGCCAAACACCGGGTGAAATCTAAATGTGCGTGCATGACACCATGCACCTTTTCAAGCAATTCACTGACACCAAAATACTAGCTGGCAACGTAACATTAGCTAGCTACTGCAGTTAGCTAGTTAAAAGGACTTTAGCCACCTGGCAAGTTTAGTAAATGGCACAGCTAGCTAACGTTGCTGTAACTACCTAGCTCACGTTAGCTCAAACACCCCGTTACCTATGTCAGTCCAATTTGTGACCATAGCACATAAGGTAATATTATTCACCAAACGTAGCCAGTTAACGAACTAGCGATCTTATGGGTTGGCGTGCCAGCGAGTCGTGATGGCTGTCTGAAATGTTCGGAGAACTGTCTTCCAGCCGCTGTCCCTCAACTAAGAGTTCCTCGGCGACAACATCAAATCAGTCATATCCGCGGTAAATCCACACTTTCTCGGTCTTGTTTCGTTTTTTTTTTTAACTTCACCTGGCAGCGACCTAGCGTCGCATCGAATGAATCCCTTTCCGCATTGCTAGCTAAACGCAGAACACAAACGTCCTTTGCGATAAATCAAACGTAATTGATTATGGCGCTGTTTCCAGGTTCCAATGGCGGGGCATGAAATCCAGCCAATAGAAAGCTCCGTTTCATGGCTGCCATGGCTCCAATCAGAGGAGCTGACAATATCACCCGCTCAGCCCATCCAGTCCTTTTATCGTAATGGCGATGCAGTATACGAGTCTTGTTGAGGTCGCAAAGAATATGAAATAGCGATAATGCTATATGCTACACCGTACATCAAGTCTTGCAACGATGAGCTACGTTTTTGATACTGACAGCCATTTGAATTAAACAAAAACAAAAACACAAGGGGGCGCAATTATACCAGGTTATACAGTAATACACACAGGCATTTTGCTATGCCACAAACATCCCAACTTTATTGACAGAAGCACGGCAGGCAAACAAAATTACTATGCCACATCAAATCAACCACAAACATCAGTATCATTTTCAAACCTAATCTTTCACACGATGCTTTTGATTTGTAGATTTAGTACCAGTCACAGAAGGGCTTTTCCAACATGACCACCATTCACAGATGCACAGTGATGCTCCATCCCACTTGAAGGGTTGTCATGATGGTATTCAGGAAAGAGCAATGTAATATTGACTTTGCACAAGAGCTTGGTCTGACAGAATTTAGGCTATTACAGAATTGGCCGTAAGTAATCCTGCTCCCCTGTACACCCAAACATCAGTTGGAATCAGCAAGGGGTTTGACATGTCAGCATTACACATTTGACTCAGTAGAACTAATTTTGACCCTGATAGAAATAATCTCTAGTCCGTCCATGCCTCATTCACTCATGCTGGCTGAGACCAATGGGTTCCAGGTTGAAGTGATTGCAACAGTGTCTAGCCAATGGCTGGCCGTCATGGATTCATTTTGCCCTAATCCATTTCAGTTCAGAGGAGATTAACCATCCAAACCAATTGTTGATATGCAGAGAGAGACTGTGTGACAGAGAGCGGGGGACAGGAAGGAGTGTTGTGAGGAATTTCACATGTGAAGATGATTGAGGTACCCCATTCTGTTTAGTGAGATATTTGGGGAATTTAGACAGTCATGGAGCCTGAGGATTTGAACCTGCATCTCATCAGGGAAATCAGCACACTGAAGAAATGCATAAATAGGTAACTTCTCACTTTTTCACATTATTAACTGGATGTACAGTATGTATTGCCTCATCCTTTTTTATAACTATTTTATATTTCACTTTGATATTTTTGTCTAGAATTTGGTCTAAATTGCTCAGTGAGTATAAAGAGTATAGTTGATGATTGTTGGGATCCAGAACACCTGTTGTCATCAATGTGTAATGAAAAAGTAAGGATTTGAGAGGTCAGATTTGTAACAATGTAAGGGGATCCTAGATCTGTGCTCAGGGTCATTCACTTCTTCAGTCTTGATGAAAAGCTCCGATATCTCGACTGTCTACTCCCATAGGCATTTTAAGGCTGTCAGATGCATACAGTTATGTCTGGCTAGCAAGGCTTTTAATATCATCTCTGCAAGGCACTGCAATTCTGCTTTTCCTTGAAACCCCCACAATCTGAAAAGCAGTGTTTCAACATGAAAGCTTCAGACATCGTCGACTACTTTTTCTCTGGCTAAACAGGACTATTTCTCCAGCCCACTGGCAGAAATGAGCTCATAGTCTTGCATTACTCAGAGAACCCTGTCAACTCAGGAAACACAGGCATAAACTGTTGCTTTAAAAAAAATACTGAGATAGTCGCCATTACACTACCAGTCCGGTACTCAGACTGACAGTGTGTAAACAAACACCAGACACATATGTTGGCTTTATCCCAAGGTGGAGATTCATCTTTGGGCCATACTTACAGTACTTATGAGGCATAGACATAGCCCTGGGCCAATTCATGGTGGTCCTAGATGTGTATGTTACAAATGGGAGTTACAGCACAATAGAGGTCTTGTTCAAAAGGAGGAAGGGGTGGATTGAGCAAATCACATTTCAGCTCTGAAAATAGGGTAACTTATTTGGGGGGGAAGGAGAGATATTTTTCATACGGCTGTGAGTTTGTGATTACATTCCTCAGTTTCTGAGCTTTACTTTCTCAGGTCTGGGTACTTGGATCTAGCTTGGCTGACGCGACCCACTTGACCGCTCAGCGAGGGCAGAGCTGTGACTCACTGATCTGGACAGGAGGTTGTTTGTTAATACAATATTCGATTAGAAATTGAGCAGACTCATTGATTGGTTCTCTCAAATGTTTTTTCCCCTGGGGGTTAACACTTCTTGTTGTTTTGATTTGAAAATCCAACAGCTGTAATGGAAGTGTGAGGATGTGCCTGTGAGTGTTTGTGCAGTGGAGGCTGCTGAGGGGAGGACAGCTCATAATAATGGCTGAAATGGAGTGTAATGGCTGGAATGGAGTGAGTCTTTCAGTTAGACTAACTTGGATCTAGCAGTGTATGAAATTAAACATCCTCCCCAATGTTTCCGATTATTATGGCCTTGTTTCAAAACAGGCCTGGGAGACCTTGGGGATTCAAAAATTCCCCATGAAAGAAAAATAAACATGAGAACGCAATTATTATCTAGTGAACCTTTTTGCACGTTAAAAGATATCTTTAAATGTCAAAGTATTCCTTTATTATTTTTTTATCTGACAATCAGTAACATATGAGGTGGAGGGCAGAGAGTGACGAATCAACCGAGTCCAAATCGAGAATCAACAAAGAAAATTCCTGAGCCAGCTGGAATATGAGCCTGGAGACTCGTGCATTTCCTCTGCTCTCTGCATTTAAGATTCCTTTGCTACCTTTCTTTTTCTCTCTCGCTCGCTCTCTCTCTCAAATTCAAGGGTAAAGTTACTAGAATCCACCCACAGTGGGCGGCGTTTCAGCCCCTCCACCAATAGAGCTACCCTTGTGTTGCGTTTAAGAATGCCTGTGTCCAATCCTCTACCAGCTGCTCAAGACTGTCTCCTGAAGCAACCCTGAGGTTTCCACACATGTGGATCACCTTTTACAGTCAGTTGCTGCCCACTGCCTGCTGTAGATGTTTTATCAGAGGAAGGAGGGGAGAGGAACTGGATACTTGGCAGCAGGGACTGTTGAGGGGAGGAGAAGGTTGGTGAAACTCCCAGATTTGTGTACTTAAAGGGAGAGTGAGTGCTCAATAGAGACGAGACCCACACTTGAACTGCCCCAACACAGCTGGAGAAAGACAGAGAGGGAGGGAGGGAGGGAAGGGGAAGGTTGTTTCAAAATAGAAGGCGTCGCTGAAATAACAGTGAGAAAATTTTGGGCTGAGCTTTCGCAGATTTTAGGATGGCATTTGGGAGAGGAGGGCAGGCAGAGCTACCTCAGTCTCTGAACACCAATGGAGGGAGAGAGGTAAGAACTTTTTCCTCTTCACACTCTCAGGGACTATTCTCTCTCTTACCTAAACAAAGGAAGAAACCAACTATAATTATTTCAATGACAATTGGAACTTAAGCATTCAATGTAATTTATTGATCATGGCATCTGGGGTGTCATCTATTGTCCGAATTCAAATACAGGCAGGAGAGGCCAAAATCTATTACATCCTTTGTGGCCACCATATTTGCATGTGAATTAGAAACCTAGTAGCATTTCAGTAGAGGTGAGGTTGGCAGAGGAAATTCAGATAAATTACCGTATTCTAAAACAGCTCCTTATAGAACAAACCCAGTCTCGCAGAAGCAATTGGTTTCCTTCTCCCCTTAGTCTCACATGTTGACCTTGTTGCATTGCGGTTCAGTGACTGCAGGCATTTCAACACAAGCTCAGTGGTTGTGAAGTGCAAAGTTGGTGTGGAAGTGTAGCCTTATAACCTCTAACATGCTCTCTGCGTCCCTTAGTCACTCCCTGGAATTTGGAGACAGCAGCTGCATTCCTGACTGAATCTGTGATGATTAAAACCCTACGGCGTAGTATCCATTTCATGAAGTGTCTCTGAGCGCTGATCTAGGATCAAGCCCCCCCCCCGTCCGTCCGTCCGTGTAATATTATTAATTATGCTCAAAAGGTGAAAACTGATTCTAGATCAGCACTTGTACTCTGAGGCTATATGTGAATATGGGCTCTGGTCTTTCTTGATAGGCAGTAGAGAGTTGAAGGGGTTTAAGACCGGTCTGACAAGACACCTTTAATAAGTTACTATTTTTAAAGACTTTCAACACAATCCCAATCAAAGCTGTGTGTGACTTTTTATGTCAGGTTCCAGTTAATCAAGTGCATGAGGGCATTTCCATGTAAAAAGCCCCATGAGCATTTACACGTGAAGTTTGTGGGGCACAACAAATGGTGTCAAATACAGTCTATCATTTTTTTTTTCACTTCTTCGGGGTCGGTGTCCTGTCAACGGGACGGTTGAGCTAACGTAGGCTAATGCGATTAGCATGAGGTTGTATGTAACAAGAATGTTTCCCAGGACATGGACATATCTGATATTGTCAGAAAGCTTAAATTCTTGTTATTCTAACCGCACTGTCAAATGTACAGTAGTGATTACAGTGAAAGAATACCGTGCTATTGTTTGAGGAGAGTGCACCATTTTGAACATGAGTTATTAATAAAGTTATTGATAAACAAATTAGGCACATTTGGGCAGTCTTGATACAACATTTTGAACATTAATGCAATGGTTCATTGGATCAGTCTAAAACTTTGCACATACACTCCTGCCATCTGGTGGATACAATCTAAATTGCACCTGGGCTGGAATTATACGTTATGGCCTTTCTCTTGCATTTCAAAGATGATGGTACAAAAAAATACAAACGAACGGTTGTTTTTTCTTTGTATTATCTTTTACCTGATCTATTGTGTTATATTCTCCTACATTCCTTTCACATTTCCACAAACTTCAAAGGGTTTCCATTCAAATGGTACCAAGAATATGCATGTCCTTGCTTCAGGGCCTGAGCTACAGGCAGATAGATTGGGGTATGTCATTTTAGGCGAAAATTGAAAAAAAGGGCGGCATCCTTAAGAGGTTTTAAGGCTTACTGTATATATATTTCCCAACCATTTTCCATCCAAAAATGCATTTACATTTTACATTTAAGTCATTTAGCAGACGCTCTTATCCAGAGCGACTTACAAATTGGTGCATTCACCTTATGACATCCAGTGGAACAGCCACTTTACAATAGTGCATCTAAATCTTTTAAGGAGGGGGGTGAGAAGGATTACTTTATCCTATCCTAGGTATTCCTTAAAGAGGTGGGGTTTCAGGTGTCTCCGGAAGGTGGTGATTGACTCCGCTGTCCTGGCGTCGTGAGGGAGTGTGTTCCACCATTGGGGAGCCAGAGCAGCGAACAGTTTTGACTGGGCTGAGCGGGAACTGTACTTCCTCAGTGGTAGGGAGGCGAGCAGGCCAGAGGTGGATGAACGCAGTGCCCTTGTTTGGGTGTAGGGCCTGATCAGAGCCTGGAGGTACTGAGGTGCCGTTCCCTCACAGCTCCGTAGGCAAGCACCATGGTCTTGTAGCGGATGCGAGCTTCAACTGGAAGCCAGTGGAGAGAGCGGAGGAGCGGGGTGACGTGAGAGAACTTGGGAAGGTTGAACACCAGACGGGCTGCGGCGTTCTGGATGAGTTGTAGGGGTTTAATGGCACAGGCAGGGAGCCCAGCCAACAGCGAGTTGCAGTAATCCAGACGGGAGATGACAAGTGCCTGGATTAGGACCTGCGCCGCTTCCTGTGTGAGGCAGGGTCGTACTCTGCGGATGTTGTAGAGCATGAACCTACAGGAACGGGCCACCGCCTTGATGTTAGTTGAGAACGACAGGGTGTTGTCCAGGATCACGCCAAGGTTCTTAGCGCTCTGGGAGGAGGACACAATGGAGTTGTCAACCGTGATGGCGAGATCATGGAACGGGCAGTCCTTCCCGGGAGGAAGAGCAGCTCCGTCTTGCCGAGGTTCAGCTTGAGGTGGTGATCCGTCATCCACACTGATATGTCTGCCAGACATGCAGAGATGCGATTCACCACCTGGTCATCAGAAGGAGGAAAGGAGAAGATTAATTGTGTGTCGTCTGCATAGCAATGATAGGAGAGACCATGTGAGGTTATGACAGAGCCAAGTGACTTGGTGTATAGCGAGAATAGGAGAGGGCCTAGAACAGAGCCCTGGGGGACACCAGTGGTGAGAGCGCGTGGTGAGGAGACAGATTCTCGCCACGCCACCTGTTAGGAGCGACCTGTCAGGTAGGACGCAATCAAGCGTGGGCCGCGCCGGAGATGCCCAACTCGGAGAGGGTGGAGAGGAGGATCTGATGGTTCACAGTATCGAAGGCAGCCGATAGGTCTAGAAGGATGAGAGCAGAGGAGAGAGAGTTAGCTTTAGCAGTGCGGAGCGCCTCCGTGATACAGAGAAGAGCAGTCTCAGTTGAATGACTAGTCTTGAAACCTGACTGATTTGGATCAAGAAGGTCATTCTGAGAGAGATAGCGGGAGAGCTGGCCAAGGACAGCACGTTCAAGAGTTTTGGAGAGAAAAGAAAGAAGGGATACTGGTCTGTAGTTGTTGACATCGGAGGGATCGAGTGTAGGTTTTTTCAGAAGGGGTGCAACTCTCGCTCTCTTGAAGACGGAAGGGACGTAGCCAGCGGTCAGGGATGAGTTGATGAGCGAGGTGAGGTAAGGAGAAGGTCTCCGGAAATAGTCTGGAGAAGAGAGGAGGGGATAGGGTCGACGGCCGGCCGTCACAAGACGCGAGATTTCATCTGGAGAGAGAGGGAGAAAGAGGTCAGAGCACCGGGTAGGGCAGTGTGAGCAGAACCAGCGGTGTCGTTTGACTTAGCAAACGAGGATCGGATGTCGTCGACCTTCTTTTCAAAATGGTTGACGAAGTCATCTGCAGAGAGGGAGGAGGGGGGAGGGGAGGAGGATTCAGGAGGGAGGAGAAGGTGGCAAAGAGCTTCCTAGGGTTAGAGGCAGATGCTTGGAATTTAGAGTGGTAGAAAGTGGCTTTAGCAGCAGAGACAGAGGAGGAAAATGTAGAGAGGAGGGAGCGAAAGGATGCCAGGTCCGCAGGGAGGCGGGTTTTCCTCCATTTCCGCTCGGCTGCCCGGAGCCCTGTTCTGTGAGCTCGCAATGAGTCGTCGAGCCACGGAGCGGGAGGGAGGACCGAGCCGGCCTGGAAGATAGGGGACATAGAGAGTCAAAGGATGCAGAAAGGGAGGAGAGGAGGGTTGAGGAGGCAGAATCAGGAGATAGGTTGGAGAAGGTTTGAGCAGAGGGAAGAGATGATAGGATGGAAGAGGAGAGAGTAGCGGGGGAGAGAGAGCGAAGGTTGGGACGGCGCGATACCATCCGAGTAGGGGCAGTGTGGGAAGTGTTGGATGAGAGCGAGAGGGGAAAAGGATACAAGGTAGTGGTCGGAGACTTGGAGGGAGTTGCAATGAGGTTAGTGGAAGAACAGCATCTAGTAAAGATGAGGTCGAGCGTATTGCCTGCCAAATAGGAATAAGCAGAGGCCTTGATTTCTGGTCAAACAGATGGAAAAGGGGTCTTAATCATCAAGCATAAAATGTCTTAAAAGGTGTTATAAATACATAAAAACACAATCATGTTGAAGCAAAGACCCCTGCCAACTGATATCAACACTTATATTTAGTTTTGCAGAAATTATTGTACTTCTGTATAATTTTAAAGGGGCAATCAGCTGTTGCTACGTCTTTCTTTGTACCCATTGATTCTTGAAGAATATTACTTATAAATGCCTCATGAGCTGAGTTCAACATTTGTACCCCAGCAGAACCCCAAATATAAGCTTGTTTTACTCCAAAACATGTAAACAAACACTATACCCTCTAAACATGGTTAAAACTATCATTTTGATATCATGGGTGGTCCGTCCTTACATTAATGGCTCTTTGTTCAGAAACAGAGGCTGGTACAACGCTTTGTTATGGTTTCTACTGCTGATTGCCGCTTTAAGAAATATTACTGCAGATATATACAGAAATGATAAAAATCCTGTCTAGCACCTTTAAGATATATATACGTGTATCACCTTTTACAGTCAATTGCAGCTTTAATAAATAATATCTAGTGTCTTGTTATTCTGTTACCAAAAAAACGAAATATCTTTAAAGGCACTACACCTAGAAGTTCTCCCCTACGTGGAAGCTAGATGAATTGCAACAGCACTAGGCTGCATTCAAAACTAATTTCCCGTTCCCCTGCATCCTTTTTCCTCGTAACATGACGAAGACTCGCGCTTGAGCCTTTTACTTTCAGTTGAGGTCGACCAGCTTCAAACCGCTTGAAAAAAACTATATTTTTTGTTGTTGAAAATATATTTCACATCGATTTAGATGGTACAATGATATCCTACACTTTTCAGTGTCGGTTTTCTCACATAAACGGAAATTGAGCCAACAGTGTAGAATTTCAGCAGCCATGAAATGACAGAGCCACTTCTACATTGGCTGCTTGACCCAATTTCCAGTAGATAACACAGCCACAAAGTCAAAACAGCTTTTCACATTTTGAACACAGATGCCACTCTGGCGGGAGAAATCAAGAGGTTAATATCACAGCCAAACACAACACTGGCAGGTAAGTAATATTGTGAAACACTATCATTCCAATATTACTGGAGATATATTATGGACATTTTTTGAAATTACAATACAAAAATTCAATGTGTAGCACCTTGAACATATTTTTGAATTTCTCTCCATCATGAGGAGGGAGGAAATCAAAGTTCACAGAAGTAACAAGTAAAGGTAGACCAACCAAGTTGTTATATTGTTATTAATAACAATTTAGTTTATGATTTATTAAGTGATTCAAATGTGTCATTCTGTTAAATCGGTAACAGAAGGACCCAAAAAAAATCTGTAACAGAATGACTGCCACTCAATTTGCTACAATGGGAATTTATAGTATTCACAAACCACAGTTGGGTCTCCCGCTACAGTCCTCCCTCCCTTCTACTGGCATAATGTTACGTTCAACTCATAACTGTTTTCTTTCTCTTTCTGTCGTCTGGTGGTTAAAGCAAGAGTGTTTAAACAGTCTGGACAACCCCTCCCTCTCTCTCCCTGTCTCTCTCTCTACTGACACCTACCCATGAGCCCCCTCTCTTTCCATTTCCTGTAACCAGCCCGCTCACCCACTGAGCATCAACCAACACCGGATATCCATGGATGTTGAAATTTGGTCAGTCCAAATCTGAACCAATCATAGACGTCTGTTTCACAAGTTTGGACAGCACCGTACAGTAGAGCATGGTACATTAGAGTTAAGTACAGTGGAGCACACTAGAGTAGAGTATAGTATAATTTACTGTATTGTACTGTACTGTACTCTATTGTACTGTACTAAACTATACTCTACTGTGCTGTACTGTACAGAGTTGTATGGTTTGTATAACTTTGCAATCAATGGTTTTTGTTTGGCATACTTTTGTGAAAAATCAGAGTCAGCATCGATCTGTTACCGTGGAATTGCCTATAACAGATATTTTCCTGGTGGTGTTGTACTGTGCTATATGGTATCCTACATTATAGCCTTGTGGCATTGTGTACGGTCCTTCTGTCAATCTTCCCTAATTCTTCCCTTTCCCTTTTACATCTGTGTAAACCTCCTTCACCTGGTTTCTCAGTCATAGGGGCAACACAGTGAACTCCAAAAGTTGTTTTGACTCTGTTCTCCAGTGGTTTTTGGATTTGAAATGATAGAAAAGTATTGGGACAAATTCACTTGTGTGTATGAAAGTAGTATTAAAGCTTGTGACTGCAAACTTGTTGGATGCATTTTGCTGTTTGCTTTGGTTGTTTCAGATTATGTTGTGTCCAATAGTAATTAATGGTAAGTCATCTATTGTGTCGTTTTGGAGTCACTTTTATTGTAAATAAGAAAAGAAGATGTTTCTAAACGCTTCTACATTCATGTGGATGCTACCATGATTACGGATAGTCCTGAATACATCGGGAATAATGATGAGTGAGAAAGTTACAGATGCACAAACAGACAGAAAATGCAAGTTTTGTAGTCAAAAGCTTGATGTAATCATTGTGTGCTAGGAATATAAACTTTTGACTACTTCAATACACATACTGTATAAGTGAATTTGTCCCAGTACTTATGGTCCCCTAAAATGGGCGGACTATGTACAAAAAGTGCTGTAATTTCGAAATTGTTGGATGAAAATACCCTCAAATTAAAACTGCCAGTCTGCACATTAACCTCGTAGTAATTCAATCAAATCAATCAAATGTATTTATAAAGCCCTTTTTTTTTTTTACATCAACCGATGTCACAAAGTGCTGTACAGAAACCCAGCCTGAAACCCCAAACAGCAAGCAATGCAGGTGTAGAAGCACGTTAGCCAGTCTTCTTCTGGCTGTGCCGGGTGGAGATTATAATAGTACATGTCCAAGATGTTCAAATGTTTATAGATGACCAGCAGGGTCAAATAATAATAATCACAGTGGTTGTAGAGGGTGCAACAGGTCAGCACCTCAGGAGTAAATGTCAGTTGGCCTTTCATAGCCGATCATTCAGAGTATCTCTACCACTCCTGCTGTCTCTAGAGTTGAAAACAGCAGGTCTGGGACAGGTAGCACGTCCGGTGAACAGTTCAGGGTTCCATAGCCGCAGGCAGAACGTTTGAAACTGGAGCAGCAGCACAACCAGGTGGACTGGGGACAGCAAGGTCAGGCCAGGTAGTCCTGAGGCATGGTCCTAGGGCTCAGGTCCTCCGAGAGAAAGAAAGAGAGAAAAAGGGAGAGAGAGTTAGAGATAGCACACGTAAATTCACACGGGACACCGGATAAGACAGGAGAAATACTCCAGATATAACAGACTGACCCTAGCCCCCCGACACAAATTATTGCAGCATAAATACTGGAGGCTGAGACAGGAGGAGTAATTGTATCATTTCACAACCAAAGTGCTGGAGTACAGAGCAAAAACAACAAAAAAAAGTGTCACTGTGCCAGTACTTTTGGAGCTCACTGTATATCTTGTCAGGTAACAGAACTGTGTTTTTCTCTAATGTGAGCACACTGTCTCGTGAGCTGTCAGTGTTTGCAGGCTACCTGCGTCTTGAGAAGCACGGTACTGTTAGGGTTTGTTTGGTGAACCTGGATTGAATTTCATGATGTCACCTTGCTAACAGTAATAAACACTCCTGTGGACTGAATGCCTAAAAACTGTACACTGAGTGCACAAAACATTATGAACCCCTGCTCTTTCCATGACATAGACCACGTCCAACTCATTCCACGCAGGGCTGAGTGTCTGTGGGTTTTCGTTCCTACCTTGTTCTTGATTGATTAATTAAGGACACTAATTAGTAAGGAACTCCCCTGACCTTCTTGTCTGAGGCTGAATTGAAAGGAAAAAACAAAAACCAGCAGACACTAGATCTGTTACGTTCGTTTTAAGATGAATGAGACCAAAGTGCAGCGTGGAAAGTGTTCATGATTTTTAATACTGAACTCCGACAAAACAACAAAATACAAAACCGAACGTAAAGTTCTGCAGGGCTAGACAGCAACTATGCAAAAACAATATCCCACAATCAAAGGTGGGAAAAAGGGCTGCCTAAGTATGATCACCAAACAGAGACAACGATAGACAGATTGGGAACCATACCCGGCCAACAAAGAAATAGAAAAACTAGAATGCCCACCCAAATCACACCTCGACCTAACCAAATAGAGGAATAAAAAGACTCTCTAAGGTCAGGGCGTGACAGTACCCCCAATGGTGCGGACTCCGGCCGCAAAACCTGACTCCATTGGGGAGGGTCCGAGTGGACATCTAGCCTCGGTGGCGGCTCCGGTTCAGATGTACACCCACGCTCCGCTCGCTGATCCCTCCGCTTCCGTGGAACCGGACCGTGGATCATCGCCGGAAGAACCAGACCGTGGATCGTTGTGGACTCCGGACCGTAGATCGTCGTCGCTGGAGTCTCCAGGCAGGGGACAGTCACTGGAGTCTCCGGACTGGGGACCGTCGCTGGAGTCTCCGGACTGGGGACCGTCGCTGGAGGCTCCCGGACTGGGGACCGTCGCTGGAGGCTCCGGACTGCGGACCCTCGCAGGAGGCTCCGGACCGTCGCTGGAGGCTCCGGACTGGGGACCGTCGCTGCAGGCTCCGGACTGGGGACCGTCGCTGGAGGCTCTGGACTGGGGACCCTCGCAGGAGGCTCCGGACTGGGGACCCTTGCAGGAGGCTCTGGACTGGGGACAGTCGCTGGAGGCGCCGGACAGGGGACCGTCGCTGGAGGCTCCAGGCCTTGAATCGTCTCTGGAGGCTCCGGACCTTGGATCGTCACTGGAGGCTCCGGGCCAAGGATCGCCACTGGAGGCTTCGGGCCATGGATTGCCGCTGGAGGCTTCAGGAAAAATGCAAAAACAATATCCCACAATCAAAGGTGGGAAAAAGGGCTGCCTAAGTATGATCCCCAATCGGAGACAACGATAGATTGGGAACCATACCCGGACAACAAAGAAATAGAAAAACTAGAATGCCCACCCAAATCACACCCCGACCTAACCAAATAGAGAAATGAAAAGGCTCTCTAAGGTCAGCGCGTGACAAGACCCATCCACGGAATGTGTTTGATACCCCTGACATAGACTGACCAGGTGAATCCACGTGAACGCTATGATCCTTTATTGATGTCACTTGTTAAATCAGTGAGGATGAAGGGGAGGAAACAAGTTAAAGAAGGATTATTAAGCGCTGAGACAATTAATACATGGATTCAGAGGGTAAATGGGCAAGACAATAGATTTAAGTGCCTTTGAATGGGGTATTGGTAGTAGGTGCCAGGCACACCGGTTTGTGCCAAGAACTGCAACGCTGCTGTGTTTGTCACACTCAACAGCTTCCCCTGTGTATCAAGAATAATCCACTACTCAATAACTCAATATTAGGAAGGTGTTCTTAATGTTTTGTACACTCAGTGTATGGTTACAGAGAAAGGTAGCTGAATATGGGTATGGTGAGTAGCAAGTAATTTATGGGCCCGGAAAAATGCCTCTCAGTCCCTTTTTTCATTGGCTAAACTAACCCGAGTTGTTATGAAAAGCTAACACAGCAACGGACACTGTATTTAGCAGAACCCATGAGGATGATGTCAGAACACAAGGATGAAATGTTCTGTACAAGTGGCCCCAGCCATTGAGGCCCTCATACTGTTGAAAAGTGTTTTATCAAATATTACTGCAGAAAATTATTTTTTTAAATGTAGTGGTTGCAACACCGTTGACCTCTACCCAGTAATAATAGGATTGAGATGTTTGTTGATGTGTATCTAATTCTGTTTGGCTTTGAGTTAGAGTTAGAGGTCTCCTGTGGATTTGAGGCTGCATAGTAAGTGAGGAAAAACAAGCTGTGAATGCCAATAGAGAACACTCCTCGAGTTGAGAGAACATTTGTCAATCTCTTTTGAAAAGGGGTACTGTAAAACATTATTTTTTCCGCAGTTCTCTATAGCTTTGAGTGCCACATAATTTATCTCAATACGACACATTACCCTATTTGATTTCTCTTTTCACAAAAAAACTTTCCACAGTTTCTGGGATGGCGGTCACAATTCACACTGTTCATGTTGTCTAGGTGGTAGTTATCCTTTGCTCTCGGACTGTTTTGTGACATCTTTTATTGGTTGCTGGGGGACCTCTTTAAAGATGCTAGCTAGCCTTTGTGCCGCCATTGTTTTTACCCCTTTGCGACAAAAGTGGGCTCCTCAACGTGAATATCAGAGAGGGTTGCCAAAGTAATTAGCTGCCAGGCAATGTTGTACGTCTGCCCACCATGTTACTTAACAGAAAGGCCCGGTCTGTCTTAAACCTCTAACAAACCTTGTACAAATACAGGAAAAAGACACGTCCTTTGTGGCGATCTCCTTTTTATTGAGGGACAAGTAAGTTTCCTCTCAGGGTGTATGCCTTTTTGGATTCTAACTTGATTTAACATTTATTTGTCATATGAACATACAGATATGATTTTGAAAGGCATTTAGAAAAACTGCCATTTCATGCATCCTTAAAATTACAATTATTGTTCATGAACTAATTATTTGCTCGCTAAAGCAACCGCTACATTCTTAGTCCCTCTTTTAAGTCAGCAAAAGAAAATTACACCAAAATCCCTTGTATCTCTTCTCTTGTCTCCTTCACAGCTCTGACGCTCCCCTGACGGTGTGATGTGGCCATGGAGAAAGTAGCCATGGCAGACTCCTTTCTCCCCATGCCCCGTGTGCCACAGAGAGCCAAGCCCCAGACCCTGCAACCTGGCATGGAAGACCAACCCTCCTCCTGCCCCAGCCCGGAGCCTGCCACCTCAACCCCTATCCCCACCTCGCCCTCCCCTTGCCCCCTTAGCCAGCTCCTGTTCCAGCAGCAGCCCGGGCCCCCGGGCTCAGCTGTGTCGGCCCTGCAGTCCAAGGTCAAGGCCCTGTCTGAACGCAACAAGGCTGCAGGGAGGGAGGCTTTCAAGGCAGGCATGGATAAGAAGGCCTTTCCTGTGTCCTCTTCCCTATTCGGTCCTGTCCTGGTGAGCTGGGGCTCAAGTAGTAGCGACGAAGATGCAGAGTCCCAGGGTTCCACGCTCCACCCAGTGGTGCCAGACAGCCTGATGGAGGGGGTGGGGACGGGTGGGTTGGACTTCAGCCTGCTTATGCTCCCACATGAACAGGGTGAGGGCTCCAGACTGGAGAACCTGTCTGATGTTAACGCCAACTCTAGTCCCCTGGCGGATAATGTTAGCGCTTCTAATGTGGCTAAACCCTGCGTCTCTCCCAAGGGGCTCTGGAAGGCCACCAGGCCCGAAACGCTACTGCTGAACGGAGACGCGTCTCCGGTCCCAGACAGGTCTTTGGCCGGGGCCCCTGGGAGCCAGCAGAGGAAAGCCAGGGCCCACGGCGGGGTGGGCAGGGAGCTGCTACGCCGTGACAGCCTGGAGGGTCTGAGGCGGTGTATGGGCGAACTGGGTCCCCAGGGGCCAATGGGGGGCCTGTGGAGGGCTGACAGCCTGGAGAGTCTGTGCAGCAGTGGGAGTGCCATGTCTCTAGCAGAGAGAGTGGAGATGAATCGGGGCGTCCTCAAGCAGATGCTGAACAAGAGCCAGGGACCAGAGCCAGTGAGCCTCAGCCCTCTGCTCTCTGAAGCCTCGGCCCTCTGCTCTCTGGAGAGGGAGCAGAGGGCCGAGGAGGTGACCCAGTGCAATGGGAGAGGTACAGTAAAGAACTCAAAGTGTGAGAAAAACTTGTCAATAATCAACTGACTGGCTTTCTTGATGTCTATAGTATTCTCTCTGGTATGCAATCTGGTTTCCACTCAGGTTATGGATGTGTCACTGCAACCTTAAAGGTCCTAAATGATGTCACCATTGCCCTTGATTCTAAGCAATTGTAACGGTTTTCTAGGTGTGAAGGAGAGTCGGACCAAAACGCAGAGTGTAGATTGCGATCCATGTTAATGAACAAAACGTAACACGAATCTAAATACAAACACTACAAAACAAAGAACGTAATGAAAACCGAAACAGCCTATACTAGTGTAAACTAACACAGAGACAGGAACAAGGACACTAAGGACAATCACTCACGACAAACTCAAAGAATATGGCTGCCTAAATATGGTTCCCAATCAGAGACAACGATAAACACCTGCCTCTGATTGAGAACCACTCCAGACAGCCATAGACTTTGCTAGATACCCCACTAAGCCACAATCCCAATACCAACACCAAAACCCCAAGACAAAACACAACACAATACAAAAGCCCCATGCCACACCCTGGCCTGACCCAATACATGAAGATAAACACAAAATATTCGACCAGGGCGTGACAGAACCCCCCCCCCCAGCTAAGGTGCGGACTCTCGAACGCACCTCAAAACAATAGGGAGGGTCCGGGTGGGCGTCTGTCCATGGTGGCGGCTCCGGCGCGGGACGTGGACCCCACTCAGTCAATGTCTTAGTCCCCTTTCCTCGCGTCCCTGGATAGTCCACCCTCGCCGCCGACCATGGCCTAGTAGTCCTCACCCAGAACCCCACTGGACTGAGGAGCAGATCGGGACTGAAGGACAGCTCGGGACTGAGGGGAAGCTCGGGAGTGAGAAAGCTTGGGAGTGAGAGGAAGCTCAGGAGTGAGAGGAAGCTCAGGAGTGAGAGGAAGCTCAGGCAGGTAGATAGATCTACCAGAGCCTGGCTGGCTGGTGGTCTCAGCAGATCCTGGCTGACTGGCAGATCCTGGCTGACTGGCAGATCCTGGCTGACTGGCGGATCCTGGCCGACTGGCAGATCCTGGCTGACTGGCAGTTCTGGCAGATCTGGAAGAGTCTGGCTGACTGGCGGATCTGGAAGAGTCTGGCTGACTGGCAGATCTGGAAGAGGCTGGCTGACTGGCTGATCCTGGCAGACAGAAAGATCTGGCTGCTCCATGCTGACTGGCGGCTCTGGCTGCTCCACGCTGACTGGCGGCTCTGGCTGCTCCATGTAGGCTGACGGCTCTGGCGGCTTCTTACAGACTAGCAGCTCTGGCGGCTCCGTGCAGACTAACAGCTCCTTGCAGACTGGCAGCTCCTTGCAGACTGGCAGCTCCTTGCAGACTGACAGCTCCTTGCAGACTGACAGCTCTGGCTGCTTCATGCAGACTGACAGCACTGGCTGCTTCATGCAGACTGACAGCTCTGGCTGCTCCATGCAGACTGACATCTCTGGCTGCTTCATGCAGACTGACAGCTCTGGCTGCTCCATGCTGACTGGCGGCTCTGGCTGCTCCACGCTGACTGGCGGCTCTGGCTGCTCCATGTAGGCTGACGGCTCTGGCGGCTTCTTACAGACTAGCAGCTCTGGCGGCTCCGTGCAGACTAACAGCTCCTTGCAGACTGGCAGCTCCTTGCAGACTGGCAGCTCCTTGCAGACTGGCAGCTCCTTGCAGACTGACAGCTCCTTGCAGACTGACAGCTCTGGCTGCTTCATGCAGACTGACAGCACTGGCTGCTTCATGCAGACTGACAGCTCTGGCTGCTCCATGCAGACTGACATCTCTGGCTGCTTCATGCAGACTGACAGCTCTGGCTGCTCCATGCAGACTGACAGCTCCTTGCAGACTGACAGCTCCTTGCAGACTGGCAGCTCCTTGAAGACTGACAGCTCCGTGCAGACTGGCAGCTCCTTGCAGACTGACAGCTCCTTGCAGACTGACAGCTCTGGCTGCTCCATGCAGACTGACAGCTCTGGCTGCTTCATGCAGACTGACATCTCTGGCTGCTTCATGCAGACTGACATCTCTGGCTGCTTCATGCAGACTGACAGCTCTGGCTGCTCCATGCAGACTGGCAGCTCTGGCTGCTCCATGTAGACTGACAGCTCTGGCTGCTCCATGCAGACTGACAGCTCTGGCTGCTTCATGCAGACTGACATCTCTGGCTGCTTCATGCAGACTGACAGCTCTGGCTGCTTCATGCAGACTGACATCTCTGGCTGCTTCATGCAGACTGACAGCTCTGGCTGCTTCATGCAGACTGACAGCTCTGGCTGCTCCATGCAGACTGGCAGCTCTGGCTGCTCCATGCAGGCTGGCAGCTCTGGCTGCTCCATGCAGGCTGGCAGCTCTGGCTGCGCTGAACAGGCAGGAGACTCCAGCAGCGCAGGAGAGGAGAAAGGCTCCGACAGCGCTGGAGAGGCGAGGCGCACTGTAGGCCTGATGCGTGGTGCTGGTACTGGTGGTACTAGACCGAGGACACGCACAGGAAGCCTGGTGCGGGGAGCTGCTTACCGGAGGGCTGGGGTGTGGAGGTGGTACTGGATAGACCGGACCGTGCAGGCGCACTGGAGCTCTTGAGCACCGAGCCTGCCCAACCTTACCTGGCTCGATGCCCACTCTAGCCCGGCCGATACGAGGAGCTGGAATATACCGCACCGGGCTATGCACCCGCACTGGAGACACTGTGCGCACCACTGCATAACACGGTGCCTGGCCGGGCTCTCTCGCCCCCCGGTAAGCACAGGGAGTTTGCACAGGTCTCCTACCTGGCGTAGCCCTACTCCCTGTGAGCCCCCCCCCAATAACTTTTTGGGGCTGACTCTCGGGCTTCCTTGCCAAACGTGTTCACTCATATCGCCGGCTCCTCTCTCCGGCTGCCTCTGCTCTCCTCGCTGCCTCCACCTGTTCCCACGGAAGGCCGATCCCTTCCCGCCAGGATCTCCTCCCATGTGTAGCAACCCTTGCCATCCAATATATCGTCCCATGTCCAATCCTCATTGCGCCGCTGTTGCTGCCTTTGTTGCTTCTCCTGTGGCTCCTGCCTGTTGACACGCTGCTTGGTCCTGTGGTGGGTGATTCTGTAACGGTTTTCTAGGTGTGAAGGAGAGTCAGACCAAAGCGCAGCGTGTAGATTGCGATCCATGTTTAATGACCAAAACGTAACACGAATCTAAATACAAACACTACAAAACAAAGAACGTAACGAAAACCGAAACAGCCTATACTAGTGTAAACTAACACAGAGACAGGAACAAGGACACTAAGGACAATCACCCACGACAAACTCAAAGAATATGGCTGCCTAAATATGGTTCCCAATCAGAGACAACGATAAACACCTGCCTCTGATTGAGAACCACTCCAGACAGCCATAGACTTTGCTCGATACCCCACTAAGCTACAATCCCAATACCAACACCAAAACCTCAAGACAAAACACACCACAATACAAAAACCCCATGCCACACCCTGGCCTGACCCAATACATGAAGATAAACACAAAATATTTGACCAGGGCGTGACAGCAATGTTGTTCTGCTATTTTTATTGACTTGTCCAAAGCTTTTGATACGGTGGACCATTCCATCCTCGTGGGCCGGCTAAGGAGTATTGGTGTCTCTGGGGGGTCTTTGGCCTGGTTTGCTAACTACCTCTCTCAAAGAGTTCAGTGTATAAAGTCAGAACATCTGCTGTCTCAGCCACTGCCTGTCACCAAGGGAGTACCCCCAAGGCTCAATCCTAGGCCCCACGCTCTTATCAATTTACATCAACAACATAGCTCAGGCAGTAGGAAGCTCTCCCAGCAGGAGGCCTTTTTGCCTTTTGGTAGTCTTCATTGTATGTAAGAATTTGTTCTTAAACTGACTTGCCTACGCCACCCACTAGACCTAAAACCATGGATTATTTTAGCGAATGTGTGAGCGGTGGTGCAGCTCGGGGTTAGGGTGATAACCGTAGTAAAATCACAGCGTGTAGACCCTTTAAATCCTCAATGATGTAAAGGGGTTTACCTGAGAAGGACCTGTTCTATTAGAGAAGAGTACATTTCCCCAACACTCAGTTCACATTCAACACATAGCTCATGGTCAAGGTGCGTGACGAGTTGGGAAAAAAACGTCAACATAATGTGAGGACGTAAAAAGAAAAATTACAACGGAAAGTAGAGAGAAAATCTTGAGAGGAAAAAGAGGGTAGGGAGGTAATAGGCTATTTCTGACTGCTGGCCAGATGTTTAATGAATGTAATGCATGTCTAATTGCAACTGTCTCACAAACAGAAGTTGTCTTCTGCCTGTGGGTTGCTCTGTCCCTCACTCTCATGGCCTCAAACATCCACAATGCTAAATGAATCATGCTTTATATAAACAAAGGGAAAGTAAACAAATAGTTAAACTTAATACGGTTCTTCCATATTTCTTGCTCATGATTTTTTATTGTAGTTTCCAGAGAAATAAGGAAATCAACGCCATTTCAATACTGGAGGGATATTATACTTATGTCTGCCTGGTTACAGTGTCTATTTATGTCCCTATAGGTTCCATTGCGCTGAATGACAGTGACTGGGATTCAGGAATCTCCCTCCAAGACACCGAGCACAGCCAAAGGTACAGTAGAAACTCCTGGAGAGCTACTGGGTATGCAGCCTTTTGCTCCAGCCCTGCTTTAAAACACCTGATTATTGTGTTAGAGTAAAGCTGGAACTGGGTTTACCAGCTACGCCACTACAGTATAGCTTAAATATGAATGTATCACAAACAAATGTAATTTGGGTACCCAAACCCCCAACCTAAATACTGCCTCTCTAATACATCTAGAAGATACCGCAGATGCTTTCACGACACCAGCAAACACCAATGACTCTGGCGCTTTGCTCTTGTATCTCTCCCCGCGTTAGAGCCCCAAGCTGCAATTAGTGACAGGGACACAGTGTTTATAACAGCTGTTACTAAAAGCTCCACCCTCCTCACCAAAGAGGATTATGATCATATCTCTCTTCTCTGTACCCAGTCACAGACTCAACACAGGAGAAAGGCTTTCCGGTGAGGCACCTAGTATTTGAAACGCACTCATTTGTTTTCCCATTGAGTGCCTGTTAAGCAGGTGTCGTGTTGAAATTGAATGGGCAGCTGTGTGGTTAAAGCTCTGAGCACTGTGGGTAATTGTGTTTTTGGTGGTTGGGAAAATGTAACCCCGCTCACAGATAGGTCTACAGGCAAAGGGACTGCTTCACAGTCCCTCGTTCCCGCATTCACAAATACACACACATAAACACAAGCAAAGGCAAACAAGATAATAGCTTATGAAAAGATACACACACACACACACACACACACACACACACACACACACACACACACACAAAAAACTCATGGATTCACACACACCCCTTGTCAGCCTAATTAGTAGTGACTGCCTGCTCGGCCTAATCCCCTTCTCTATGAGCGTCTCTCCCGCACAGGCGCTGACGTGTGCCTCTCTACCATCTCTCCTCCTCCTCCCCCTAACCTGCCTGTGTGTGTGTGTGTGTGTGTGGTGTGTGTGTGTGTGTGCGGCCCGACAGGGCCTTTGTGTCCAGCGAGGACCTGCCGCTGAGTCCGCGCCATGAGCAGGCCAAGCGGCTCCTGGAGAGAGCCCGTATGAAGGCCCGTTCCTTCCCACTCAAGGCCGACCACACCATCCTACCCGTCCAGAGGGACAACCCGTAAGTCTGCTGCTCCGCAAGTGGGTGTGTTCATGCGTGTGGGTTTGAGGGTCGTCGGTGTGTGTGCGTGTCTGTTTACCAGCAGAGCTTAGCTGTAGCAGACACCTGTAGCATCATAGCCAACCAAACGAGGCCAAAGAAGAAAGCGTTTTTTTCGTTATTTTCTTTTCTTCCCTTCTGTTCGGTGGGGCCCAGCAGGGCCTGTGAATCTCTGTGGGCTTTTGTGCTGGAGCAACCGGGACGGCTGTCTTGTGTTTGGCCGGTTAAAGTGTGCTGCGGCTCTCTCGCGGTCTGTCTACAGACCGTGTTCAGCGTAGCAAGCTGCGACAGGTGGTAGTGATATGACACATATTGGATTTACTGCTTTAAATGTAGCATGTTCTATTTGCAGTGCCCTCTGTTCATTTTTAAATGCTGATATGTCACATATCTATTATGGGTCACACTTTAGTTACACAGATGCTACATTATGTAGTACTCTGTATGTAATATTTACATTTATCTAACTAGTAACTACACAGTAACTATACAATATGTAGTTGCCGTTTCCATGTACAGCTGGGTAAGTCGTTCTAGCAAAAGTAGCTATAGAGCATGTGTATGTCATTAGCCAACTTAACGTAAGCATTGGCCTATATCTCAAATAGTAGTTTTCGGAAAACTATAGTAGTAATTATGGTGTGATACAGTTAAAATAGTAGTAAACGTCAAAATATAAATAGACACTTTTACATTGCTCTAATTTCAAGGCTTTTTAATGAAGTGTATAATAATAATAATAATAATGGTTTCGGGCGGGCGCGGGCGCGGGCGGATTCAGCTGGGAGCTGATTTGTTGTTGTTGTTGTTAAGCAGATGGTCGGGGAGCCGGAACATACAGTACCAGTCAAAAGTTTGGACACACCTCTTTATTTTGACTATTTTCTACATTTTAGAATAATACATGATTCCATATGTGTTATTTGATAGTTTTGATGTCCTCACTATTATTCTACAATGTAGAAAATAGTAAAAAAATAAAGAAATCCCTTGAATGAGAAGGCGTGTCCAAACTTTTGACTGGTACTGTAGTTATAAATCATTTGTACACTGCAAATTGACTGCAAGAAGCCCAAACATATATATAGTATTTGACAAAAACAGAATAATTTCAAGCCTTGAGTACATCTATTTATGCGTGGGAACAGATTGGTAACAGATTTCCTAAATTAAAATCACTTACAGCTGATTTGCTGGTGATTTTACAGTCTTATGTCCAACAAAGCAAATGATATAAAATAAATTCTAAAAGGAAAATGAGGGGGTGCACATAAATTTAACCACGGGCAGAATTTGGCCCACGGGCCACCTATTGGGGAATTGGTTTAGGGCATTGGGTTATCTAGGTTGCTATGTCAGGTTCTCTCTCTCTCTCTCTTTCTCTCTCTCTCTCTCTCTCTCTCTCTCTCTCTCATACGTCTATTTTCACAACACACATTACGCAATCCAGCTGGAATTATACACCTCCCCAATCTCAATCCTAATATCATGGTCCGGGAGCAGTGATTACTGATTACCTCAGCACATTCACATGACCAAGGCAGGATGTTCCCTCATACAGCTGTCACCAGACAGCATCAACATTCGCTCCAGATTAGAATGATTGGATGGGACATTTTGGATACCGACCAACCACTAGGTGATATGACAGAAATGATGTAATAATGCCCTCCCCCTTCAATGACAGCCAACTATTATCAAAATCCTTCCAATTGGAAGTGATTTGGATTGATGTGATTGCGGTGCCATACGTTGTCTTGTTTATTCATTGGATAAGAACAATTCATTTGGTGTTTCTGTGTTGGGTCTGATTTAATTTGGAAATATCTCTGGTTTGGAGGGATCTTCCTAGTTGTGATTTGACGCTTGGTAAGACTGATTCCCTCTAATGCTTCGCTACACATCTTCCAGCTGTTACCCTCAGCCCCCCCCCTCCCCTCCTCACACACACACACACCAACCACACTATCCCAGGGGTAGATACCCAGTGTGTGAGGAGTCCATACAAGGAAAGCACAGTACAATACTCCCATCAGCTCCCTAGAGGAATCTTAGCCAGCCATGCAGTATCTTGTTCCCCACCATCCAACAGTGTGGGCTCACAACTGTCAATCACTTTATTTCCATGGTCACTTTTCCAAATGCATTTCTTATTTACGTTTATAGATGAAGTTGTATATGAACAATCGCGTAAATAAATACACTATCCCTTGGATACGACTCAAGATAGCTGTCCATTATTGTGGTAACAGAGGCTATGTGATTGGATACAGACAGAGAGGACGTCCATACTGGGGGTGACCTTCCCCTTAGCGAGAGTTAGGAATGTAGCGGCTGGGACAGACAGGGGCCAGAACATAGATAAGAATCCCACAGGCATCCAACCAATCCTCTGTGTTAGGAGGAAAAATGCTGAATGCTTCTTCATGGGGTTTCAGTTTTCTTCGGGTTAGGGTTTGTGTTTGTGTGTTACCTTACCACAGTGGTACCAGTGTGTGTTTGTGTGTCCTTCTGGATGTGTGTGTGTGTATGCATCCATCCACAGGGAGCAGCTGTCGACGGCTGGAGCTTCCTTGCACCGGGCTCTGCTGGCGGGGAAGGACAGCCAGTCGGTGTCGTCGGCGACGGTTCCTGCAGTTACCTCGTTCTCGGGAAACCACAGTGACTCCTCCAGCAGCGACTCGGCCTGTGGCCCCCGCCGACGTCCCGGCCAATCACCGACGCGGGTCCGCTTCGAGGACGAGTCGGAGAAAGACGCGGAGGTGCGCTACTTGGAGAGGATCCGCCAGAGAAGGCGGGCGGGTGAGAGGGCCCAGGGTCTTCTTATATCCAAGCCCAATCTCTCTTCCTATGTCAATGGGCGGAGGGACACTGATCCAGGAACTGGAACAGTGATCGAGCGAGGGCACAAGAAGGCCCACAGGGCACAGGAAGGCCAATTAAACAGTGGCAGCCATTTCAAATCTGTGGTGGCACAAGAGGAGGCGCTTAACAGGCAGTGCAACTCGTGCGGGACGTTCCTTGAAGGAGGGGTCCTGAACCCAGGCCTCCATCCGAACCTTTCACCCCTGAACCTGAACCTCCATCAGAACCCTTCACCCCCAATAGGGCAGAACTACCCGGTGAACAGAGAGGGGGAGGAGAAGGTGCTGATGCCTTGCTGGGTGGCTCCCAGCGAGCCCAGCCGGACAGTTCGTACCGAGCTGATCAAGGAGACATACATTGGGAAGGTAACCCCTGGCGATGTGGCAGATAGCGAAGGGATGGGCCTCGGCTCGGCGGGAGAGACGGACAGCAGCAGTGGTGGTGGTGGAGGTGGTGGGAGTGTTCGAGTGTCGACAATGAAGGTGAAGAGGAGGAGTAGGAGAGGTGAGCTTTTGGGCACCAATGGGCAAGGAGCACCCATCACGATGACACCAACGCCACCAGCACCCAGGCCCAATCACAGCTTGGTGCCGATGAGCTCAACCAATGGTATTGTGGTGGTGCCACCCAACCCGTACCCCATTGAGCAACCAGAGTCAAAGGTGGTGGGTTTTCCCACTCACTCCCCTGCGCCCCCAGATGAACCCACAAACATTCCCCAGTGCCTCAAGGGCACCCCCTTTCCCCCTTCCCCAACGCCCATCAAATCAGCTCTGAAATCGGGACCCAAGAGCCGACCCAATGACCAGCGAGTGGTCAAACTCATGCCTTCACCACAGTACCGCCTTTTGCCCCAGAACTCCTTGGAGGACCAAGGGAGAGGGGCAGCACCTAGCCCCCAGAACAAGCACTCTGTCGGCGCAAACTTCGTGGAGTATGGTTCCTCTTTGGGGCAGACTTCCAGCACCGACACAATGATGCCCTGTATCAGGCCTGCCTCCCTGCTGAAGACCTCCCCATCGCCAGCTAGGACAGCAGTAGAGAAGATGGGGGACCCTGCGTCACCAGGTCAGCTTCAAATACACACGCACACAGACACACCTAACACTAATTCTACCCTTCACCCTAAATCCTTTAGAAATAACGTTTATCCTTGTGGAGACTATAACAAAATGTCCCCAGTTGGTCAACATTTTTGGTTTACCTGAAGTCCCCACAAGTATAGTTAAACAAGTCCATTGCAATGTACAAACACACACACACACACACACACACACACACACACTATAAAGTAGAGAGCTCTCGTAAAACCGGATATAGAAAGATGGCAACAACCACGAAACAGCGTATGCAAACTAGAGTAGATTACGTTGAAAACAATGGGCGTCCATCTTGGATGCTGTCTCTAGTTAAATTATAAGTAATGATATCTATTGCATTTAGCAGATGCTTTTGTCTAAAGCGATTTACAGTCATGCCTGAATGATGGTGGTGCCGGGAATCGAACCAACAACTCTGGCGGGGCAAGCGCCATGCTCTGCCAACTTAGGCATAGTTCATATCTTTTTTTTTTACCGTAATTTAACTAGAAAAGTCAGTTAAAGAACACATTCTTATTTACGATGACGGCCTACCTCAGCCAAACCCGGATGACGCTGGGCCAATTGTCCGCCGCCCTATGGGACTCCCAATCACGGCAGGTTGTGATGCAGCCTGGAATTGAACCAGGGTCTGTAGTGACGCCTCTAGCACTGAGATGCAGTGCCTTAGACCACTGTGCCACTCGGGAGCCGTAATATACTGTACCTTTATATACTGCACCTCAGTGTGTGGGACAGCAGATTGGTGAGAACGACATGGGTTGCTAATATTCACTGCTCATCTGAATGGCAGAAGTCAAAGGTGACTGCATGATCTACATATCAATGGGCGGTGATGGTAAATGCCTTGTTGAGAGCAAAGGAGGCGAATTCCAATGCAGTCGATTTATTCACGACCGTCAGACAACCTTTAAGAACAGTTGTTTCCACGAGTTCATCTGACTCTGGGGAGGTATATAAAGGGCCTCTGTGCCAAAATCTCAAAGTATTCTTTTAAAAATAAAGATTAGACCTGAACTGTACCTGACTACTGACACAGACTCTGATCACAGTCACCATTGACTCAAATAGTCTAAACAGTATAAGGTACGGGCATCTCAGAGGAAAATTACATTTTTAAAAAAATTATACAATTGAATATGTTTTCAGTCTTACTCTAGTTCCCTAGTGGCCATTGGTAAATGCACGGCCTCATGGGTAATTAAGTCCATGCTGCTTGTGTCAGTGATGTGTCAGCGTGCATCCATACGTGTGTGTGTGTGTGTGTGTGTGTGTGTGCTGCACCCAGGTCCCAGCAGGGATTTTGCAGTCAGCACATACACACATCCCCTAGCCCCAGCCCTATAATCCCACCGAGGCCTGTTTGCCCCGTTTCCACCGGCTGGATGATTGGATATGTGAAGCATCTGATTGTTCCCACTGTGGCCTCTGTCTCTCTCACTCTCCCTGTCTCTGTTTATGTCTCTCTCTTTGTCTCTCTGTCTTTCTCTGACGCTTCCTCCCCTCCTGTCTCTAATTCTCTCTCTGTCTCTATGCATGAGAAATACTCAACACCCCCCCCCCAAAAAAATATATATATATGTAGCTAGAAATTCATGTTTCACAAACAACATTCTAGAAAAATGTATAATATCACATGCAAATGCCTCAGTCCTAACAAGGCTCTAACTCAGGAGTGTCAAACTCATTTTGATCCGCAGGCTGCATTCGGTCTTCCTTGAGGTCTGGAGGGCTGCACTTAAAATGCATTATATTTTCTCGATGTCAATTATATAGTGCTCTATCCATCGCTTTTGGAATTTCTGATGCTCCCTGACTGTCAGCTTTCCTTTCGCTGACTGTAAGCAAATGACAGAGTGGAAAAACTAGAAATGTACACTGACTATGCCAAGCATTAGGAACACCTTCCTAATGTTGAAGTCTCGTCACTCTCTCCTCTAGAAGTGGAGCAGCATCATCCAGGGATGGGAGAGCTCTGTCCTGAAGAAACCAGCATCATTACCCCGCCCCCGTACCGCTCTGGGGGTGATGTACGGGTCAGGGGACCAATGAGAGCAGAGCATCAAAGGGAGGACAGCCCTAGTCCAACTCAGTGAGTATTGGTACCTCTCTCTACCACACTCTTATGCTTAGTTCTAAACTGACCCGAAGCCTGTATGACTAGGTTCTTCATGTAGATCGTAAAGGATTGCCTTGCCCTCTGGTAGGCTTGGTGGAATTCTTTGAGCATTATTTCTCCCATCTTTAGTTCTTTCAGATCAAGGTTAAATCGAGAGTTCGGAGCTGGGCTAGAACTCATAGCTGAGTCACTAATATCACTGTTTGTATATGGCAGAATTTGGCATGAAAGCACTTCAGGCCTGCTCATCACAGTACCTTGACTAGTGGAGTTACTGTAGATGTGTTAGGCTGGAACAAAGCACACTCTTAAGAGTTGCCCACACCTGCCCTAGGTGAAGGTTTGACCCAAAATGAACATCTGTCCCTCTCCCTAATACCTTTCCGAGAGAGATGTTAAAGAAAGTTAGTTTTAGATTCCCCAGATTATGTTCCATTTTACCATTTTGCCAAGCTATCATCTAATTTGGAGCTCTGCCTGCCAGCCTGCCAGCCTGTCTGCCAGCCAGCCTGCCTGCCAGCCTGCCTGCCTGCCAGCCTTAGCCCATAGCCATTATTAGTCTTCCACAGACTGTTTTTATAGAAACTAGGTCAAACAAGGTGGTTTTAGAGTGGTGGTGCAGACATAAATAGAGCACTTCCTCAGTTGAAGCCTTTTTAAAAAACTCAACACTGACCTCCTCTGACCAAATAGTAGTAAGTGAATGGATACACATTGCTCATAAATGGCTCCTGTGTCAGAGGCGTTAAGAATGAGTTCTTTCCATTTTCCTGAATGATTTGATTCGGACAGAATTTCTAAAAGGTTTTTCCAATCAAATTAAATTAAGTATTTCTAATGGAAAAGTATCACGGAAATGAACCAAGCTTTGACCTAACCAGAGTGCTTTGATGATGTCCAGGTTGCACCTTTCTTTTGTTTACGGACTCACTGCGAGTGTGAATTTTCTGGAACCATCTTGCCAATAGCTAACGGGCTGAAGGTTCTGTGCATGTTCTGAGATTCTCTACTTTACGCACAGTCTCTGCTCTACTCGTTCGGCTGCCCAGAGAACAGGCTACAGTATTTTGGTGATGAATGGAGAATGGTGCTCATTCCAATGTCTGCAAGATCACATAATGATAGTATTCTACATAACAGAACTGAATATAATAGCATGGTATAAGGTTAATGTAAGGCAAACACCGCCTCATTTCTTATGAGATTTTAGGATGATTGTGCGAATGGTCACATTTTTTCATCAAAACACTGGTAGGCTACAGTTTGTTAACACCCTCTGCTCTAAAATTCACTCACTGTACATAATTCAAAACAACACTACATCACTTAGAAGATCTACAGTGGGTATAGAAAGTCACCGCCCCCTTTCAAAACGTTCACCTTTTTGTTTCTTTACAACCTGAAATGAAAACGCATGGAATTAGACCATTCCAGCTTTATTTACACAGAGTAACCCACAATATCCTAGTGAGATTATTATTATTTATTTTTTTAAAGCTCTGAAACTCAATTACAAGTAAAACAGTAAAATACCGTATTTGGATAAGTGAACACCCCGCCTTAGAATTGCAAACCTTCTGAGATATAACCAACCACCTTCCAGTTCACAAATCAAGCTAATTGGCTTCCATCTGTGATCAATTGTCGTGACTTTGATTGGTTCAGAATAAAAGCAGTCGGTCATCAAGGACTCCACTATTTAGTACTGCAATTCAAAGCAAATAGTCCACTAAGGAAAGATGTGGAAAGGCACCAAGTCAGGGGATGGATATAAAAAGATTTCAAAGGCTTTGTCTATCCCTCGGCGCACAGTTAATACCATTATTAAGAAGTGGTTAAGTCGTATGGCACCACCCAGACCCTGCATAGATCAGGCCGTCCCTCTAAGCTGGACGATCGGGAAAGGAAGAGACTGATCAGAGAGGCTACCAAGAAGCCAATGGCGACTTTGAAGGAGCTTCAAGCCTTTATGGCAAAGACTGGTCAATGTGTGCGACCACAATATCACAAGTGGTCCACAAATCTGGCTTCTATGGGAGGGTGGCAAGGGGGGAGAAGCACTTCCCACCCAAAGAACATCATCATGCCCACAGTAAAGCCTGGCAGTGGCAGCATTCTGTTGTGGGGGGTTTCTCTGCAGCAGGGACAGGAGCACTTATCAGGATAGAAGGGAGAACCTACAGCCATCTGCCAGGAAGTTGAAACCGGGAAGATGGTTCACGTTTCAACATGACAACGGCCCAAAGCAAACTGCCCAAATCAACTGTACAGTGGCTGAAAGACAAGAAGGTTAATGTCTTTGAGTGGCCTAGTCAGAGCCCCGACCTAAATCCCATCGAGAATCTGTGGAATGGCTTGAAGAGTGCAGTCCATGAGCGGTCACCAAGCAATTTGACTGAGCTTGAAGAACTCTGCAAGGAAGAATGGGCAAATATTGCACAGTCTAGGTGTGCAAAGTTCGTAGAGACGTATTAAAAAAAAAAAGGTGGTTCCACCGAGTATTAACTCAGGGTGTTCACTTATCCAGAGGGTATTTTACTGTTTTAATTGTAGTTCATTTTCACACTTTTTTCTTCTTCAGTTTGATATTGTGGTTTACTCTGTAAATAAATATATTCCCATGAAACTGATTAAGAACGATTAACATGCAGATGCTGCATGGATGTTTCACCGGTAGAACTTGAATTGACTGTACGAACTGAATTTACGTTCACGATTGACAGTGAGGGTGACCACATGTCTGTAAAATGTGTCCGTAGAGGGAAAGAAACATGTGCAGAATGTAATATGGACCTTTAGCTCTGGGGAAGATGGTTCCAGGGGAAGGGATGGGGCCGGAACAGGGTGGTTGCATTCAGATCCTCAGCCTCTGCCCTTTTTTTTTTTTTTTTTTGTGGCATTGCTCATCTCTCTTTCTTTTCACAGGAGGGTAAGGGTGGAGACAGAGCAGCGGGAGGGCAGATCCAAGCTCTCTCTGCGTCGTTTCTTCTCCGCCATCGGCCTAAATGGAGTGGGGAAGCTGGGTAAAGGGCGCTCCAGTAGCATGGAGCAGCTTAGCTTCCAGCCCCGTGGCCTCTCCCCGGCCTCTCCTGGCCTCACCTCCAACCCCGATCCCAGCCTCGGCACCCCCAAGTGCCCAGACCCCAGCCAGCTGAGGAAAGCACCTTCGCTCCAATCCCTACGCATGGTGACAGAATACCTTCCTTTGTCATGTCAAACGTATCTTTTGAATTATAGGGAATTCTATGGATTTGAACCATGCTTGTAGTCAGTGCCACTTTGTCTGTCAAACTCTGCTTAATCTATAAGAATATTGAGAGTTTAGTTGACTGGAACATGATGAATAGAAAAGTGTGTAATAGAAGTATAAATATACATGATTTCACACATAACTATGCTATAAAGAGTATATTTGGTAACATTATACTTTATGAAGAAATCTAAATGCACCAATATTGTGGAAGCTGACAGGGTTACTGTCATGTTAATTTCTCACCACCAGGGGTCACCCTTTATGCAGCTGAGGAAATCATCATCAGTCCAGAATTTACAGTCGTCAAAGAAGAAAGATCGCTCCAGTGCTTACACACCTGGAGACCAACCCAGCAGCCCTGCTCTCAGGTACAACATAAACAGACATGCACACACACAACATTAGAGCTATGGCATCAGCAACATACACATAGGCAACTGTTACAGTAATGTAAGGTCATCTAACATCCAACTATCTGTCACGGTTTAAAACTTGCACACTGATTTAATATTATGAATGAAGTCAACGTCGATCCTTCCTGATAGGAGATTACAATGCTGGCATGTGCTCAAGTCTCCGTTGATCTCATATCTATGGTATGCATGGACGGCTGCCGTATGTGTTGCGTAACCGAATAGTTTCCATTTACTGGGTCTGAGGGGGTGTCCGGAGTGAAGAGATAAAAATAGAGTGAATGTGGTGGTGCTGCCAACAACAACAAAAAAAGACATGGAACCCAGTAGACTATCGCAACATCACATCATCATGGACTTAGAAAGGTGGGAGCAGGGGTGAAATTGAACACGGACTGTTCGGGTGATGTTGTTGACACTGCCTGTGCGTGCATGTGTATGTCTACGTGAGTGCACCGGTAGCTGATCCAGGAGAGACCTGAGACGAGGACATTCCAGCCTCAGCCTTGCGCTTCGATAGCCGTCCTCGAGAGGCAGTCAGAAACCTGATCGGCTAGGGACATGACAGCCTTGCTATATATGGACCGAGCTACGTGGCTCTCTGGGAAGTGGGCTGGGGAGGGGCTTCTGCCATAAAGACCTTAATGTAGGGAGCAGACCACCCCCCCCCCCCCCCCTCCCCCAATACAATGACTTCATTATGTACATTATAAAACAGGAAATGGCACGAGGCAGCACACTTTTCTTTGTCTCTCCATTGACCTTCATTGCTTATTACTGAAATAAAATAGCATTTTCTATAGGATGACATAATGTGGAAATGCGTCAGTATACCTTGTTTGAAACCCTAATGGCCATACTGAGCGGGATTAATCTATACATGCGCACATCCAGTGGTATTGCAGAGGTGGTATTAGGTCAAATAAATCTTAATGAAGATCTAAGGGTCGACCTATTATTCAGGACACCACCTGGGAGCGTAGATGTCCATTCTCCAAACTCTGCATGGCGACATCTGAGCCTGTGTCAAAGACTGCAATGTTTGGATTTTGTGGTAATGAATGAATATTTATTGCATGCTACAAATGGTGCCCCATATGTGTCACTGCAACACTGCTGTCCTGTCTTTCCAGTAGGGGATTTCAGAGGGCTCTGAGTGTGGAGGATGTGGGCTGCCCTAGCGGGGTGCGCTCTGTGGGGAGGGTGGCCCAAGCCTTCCCTGATGGGACCCTTCTGCTGGAGCTTAGCAGACCCCCCGACGGCCCATTCGGCTTCCTCATCTCCCGGGGCAAAGGACGACCAGACTCTGGTACATAAGGACAGGAGAGCTTGGCTCTGCCTGGCCTGACCTCAAATCTGTTTGTGCTGTTACCAACTCCTATGGTCATTGTCTCGCCATTGGTCTGGACCAGGCTAGGCCATGAACAGAAACAGTTTGGTACCAGGCTAGGATTTGCCCTGTTGTTTTTGGTTGTCTTTTCTAATGTCATGTTCTGTAATCATGTGCTGTTTATTAGAATGTCCCCCTTCTGTGTGCTCGATGTGTTGTTCATCTTCTTACTTCTCTCCTGCAGTTGAATGCGTGTTTAGTGTTGTATTCCTTTGCTGTTTGTGTGTTAGTAATGTATGTGTGTGTGTGTGAGGTCATGTTTTCCTCTCCTGTGTCCTAAGGTTGTATTTTATATTAGCCGTGTGTGTGTGTGTGTGTGTGTGCTCCTCCCCTATGATCCTACCGGTGTAAATGTGTGTAACCAGTAAGGTGTATGTGTTGGTAGTGATACTCCTCTCCTGTGGTATCACTATTGCCTGTCCGTGTGTTATAAATAAGGTGTGAAAATGTGTGTGTGGCCTTACCAGCAACACGCTCCTGTACTTTATCCTGTCTGTCTTGTAGGTGTGTACGTAGAGGAGATGGGCGACAGCAGCACAGAGAAGCTGTATGCGGGGCTGTTGGGAGTGGGAGACGAGCTGCTGGAGGTGAACGGTGAGAAAGTTGCTGGTCTCAGTCTGGACCTGGTGACTTGCCTAATGACCCAGGACAACATAGCCTCTATCCGCGTGCTCCGACACAGGAGACTCCCCCCTCCTCGCTAGGCAACCTGCGGACCGCCGGTTACAGTGGAGACACCATGGAAACCGGCAATGTCATGGCAACCACAGACGCCATGGCAACCATCGACGCCACAGAAACCACAAACCCCATGGAAACCTGGGGTGTTGGGGGTATGACAGAGGGACAGTGTGTGTGATCGGCTTTATGACTGTGGCTATTTCTATGCCTGCTTGCTTTGACAGCAGTAATAATGTCTTCTCTCTAAATAGAGCATTATTCTTCTAAAGACACATCAAGATGTTTGACACGATTTGCTTTCCTATATGGGTCACATGGAGTTGCTATAAGAGCAGTAGCTGTCTCATGTCCTGTTATGTTTCCTGTTGTTTTTTTCCCTTGAGTTCTTCAGCGTCAGGTGCTCCTTACCATACCTCTTTTTAAAACACAGCAGTACAAAACATTTATTTTTATTTTTATCATTACAGGCAAAGGTTTCAGCAGCTCACACATCAATAATACAATCTGGTAGGAGATCCTCTGTTAAATACCTCATAACAATCTCCTACAGTATTGTTCCATGCATCTTTATGCAATTAAATCATGTTTTTATTGGTTTAGTCAGAAACCAGATCTGGATTTGTGTGGGTTAGCAACAGAGATGACATGAAGCATCTCAAAAGTGATACCATTTTAAACAAACCTAGCAGTTTTGTAGTCTCTTTGAGTCCAATATGCTATTTTTGCCTAGCCAGCCTTGTGGAGTGAATGGAACTATGGGACATAATCCGAACTGAAAAAGAAGACTTGAGTTTTTCAGTCTTGGACTAATAATAAACGTACGTCTTGGATATGAACTGAAGCACTATGGGAGATGAAGTACTCTGGATAGCACAGAGTAGACGAAGTCTGCCAAGAAATGAAGGAGTCGATGTCTTGAGTTCGGAAGTCTAGTCAAGAATAAGTCACATTTCTCTATAGTATCTTCCAATGGTGTGTCCTGTTTACTGCAATAGTTACAAGGAACTAGCCCGGGTGCCAGTCTAGTTGTGCTTTAACCAGCTTGTCTTTGACCATGTTTGTGTTGTTGAATGCAGAAAAAGTCAGGCACGCAGGCTAAAAAGGTATGACTTACTCCAAAGAATGGGATGAGAATAAGGTGTCACAACTATCTACATTTGGTCAATTGTCTCCGTAATAACGGACTTGAAAATGACAGCGTTTCAAATCCCAACACGCATGGCCTCAAACGTACATTTTGTTTGTCTTCCTCGGCCCTAGTTGATCAACAACACTATCCATGCCGTCTTGATTGTACCGAAGGATCATCCACTTTCCTCTCTGCTTGTGTGCGTTTGCCAAACAAAGTAGAATCAGTATTTGTTTACATTTTAACTATATAAATGCGCAGTACCCAAATAGGATTTAAGTTCTATCAATCAAAAGGTCACGGTTGTGACTGAAAAGCATCCACTTTTATCAGGAGCCTGGTCCCAGATCTGTTAATACCGTCTTGCCAACTCATACGGTCATTGTCACGCCTGATCTGGGACCAGGCTATCTTATCATCAGTCCTTTTTTTTTTTTTTTGGTCATTCCTGGTTGGTTTTCAGACACCCTGCTGTTGTCAGTCAGGGTTCTGAATTTAGGATTTGTCCGTCAGTGAACAAAGACCTTTCCAATGCTGCTGATAGTTTTTTGTTTGTTAATGTCATTACAAGAATGCATTGTACACAAAGCAATAACTGCCAAAGTATTTGGTTGATTGTCTAAAAGACATTGTCAAACCATTGGGTTGTAAACGATGAGAAAGTAGATCCGAGAAGTTGATGATGAGAATTCAGACAGACCCGTTCGGGAAAATGTGTAGTAAATTATTTGGACCTTTCAACAGCAAACACGTGGTACTAGAGGTCATTACGCGAGTGTGACCGTGACGATAGGAAAGCATCGACATTTGAGGATTCATTCCACATCAGTATTAAAGTGTGCACAGAACAGAGACTTTTCACTGTCATTCAATATATGTATTTTCTTATTTATTTATATCTATGGTTCAAATAAAAGAATGTGAACTACCCGCGTTCTTTCATGCCTTGAATCAGAACATACAATCACTTCTCATTTAATATTGCCCTATTCAAATTACACACAATCTGATATATCAGCATGGTCTGACATGAAGTGTCCTCCTCGATGTAAATGACATCAGCTTCAGTTCAAGAACAAGCAGCATTTTTTTTTAACCTTTATTTATTAACTAGGCAAGTCAGTTAAGAACAAATTCTCATTTACAATGACGGCCTACACCATCCAAACCCGGACGACGCTGGCCCAATTGTGCACTGCCCTATGGGCCTCCCAATCATGGCCGGTTGTGCAACAGCCTGGATTTGAACCAGGGTGTCTGTAGTGACACCTCTTGTGCTGAGATGCAGTGCCTTGGACCGCTGTGCCACTCGGAGCATCTTCACAGCATCTACAAAGCTCATGACTGTTTAGATCACACGACCATATAGGTTTCGCAATGGGGTCATCTTTCACCGCTTGAGTCAGTGGCCTCTTTGCCTTTTAGAAAGAGAGGTGAAAGAGGGATGAATGGAGGAAGAGGAGACAGGTGTGTACAGTAGCCAGGGCTTCATGTGGTCTGAAGAAAGGTGTTAGAGTGGTCAATACCTTGCCCCCAAAATCCCTCTGATAACATGGAGTTAGTATATCACCACCACAACTCACACCCTGTCAGACCTCTAACCGTCAAGTAGATAGAATATATATATATACAATATATGACCTAAAGTATGTGGACACCTGCTCGTCAAACATCTCGTTCCATTTAGCTTCTCTAACAGCCTCCACTCTTATGGGACGGCTTTCCACTAGATGTTGGAACATTGCTGCGGGGACTTGATTCCATTCAGCCACAAGAGCATTCGTGAGGTAAAGTACTGATTTTGGATGATTAGGCGCGGCTCGCAGTCAGCGTTCCAATTCACCCCAAAGGTGTTCGATGGGGTTGAGGTCAGGGCTCTGTGCAGGCCACTCAAGTTCTTCCACGCCGATCTCGACAAACCATTTCTGTATGGACCTTGCTTTGTGCACGCGGGCATTGTCATACTGAAACAGGAAAGGGCCTTCCCTAAACTGTTGCCACAAAGTTGGAAACACAGAATTGTCTAGAATGTTGTATGCTATTGTGTTAAGATTTCCCTTCACTGGAACTAAGGGGCCTAGTCCAAACCATGAAAAACAGCCCAAGATCATTAGTCCTCCTCCACCAAACTGTACAGTTGGCACTATGTATTTGGGCAGGTAGCGTTCTTCTGGCATCCGTTGGACTGCCAGATGGTGAAGTGTGATTCATTACTCCAGAGATTTCAGGGCAGAAATTTAATAAACTAACTTGTTGGAAAGGTGGTATCCTATGACGGTGCCACGTTGAAAGTAGCTGAGCTCTTCAGTAAAGCCACTCTACTGCCAGTGTTTGTCTGTGGAGATTGCATGGCGGTGTGCTCTAAATTATACACCTATCAGCAATGGGTGTGGCTGAAACAGCCGAATCCACTCATTTGAAAGGGTGTCCACATACTTCTGTATATACAGTGTAAATAGAATGCTGGCTTATTGTGACTCATTGGATTTGTCCATTTAGAATTCAGCAAAGGAAACAACTCGACTGCCTCTCTCTTGTATGTCAATATTCACAATGTCCGAGCCCCCAGCCTGCTTTGCAAAGCTACTGACACCAGTTGTCTAGAGGGGCTGGGTGAAACACCTCCTCCTTCTCCTCTCTATGGGAGCGTGTGCTCAGCTGGCCCCTATCTCCATCTTTTGGGGAACAAGACAGAGGAGCAGGGATCCTGCACCATGCACCTGCGCTCCACCAAGTACACCAAACCTCTCCAGTCTTTTGGACACCCCCTACCTGTGTGCTCCTACCAGAATTGGGACCAAGTAACAATTTTTCAAGTCACAAGCAAGTCTCAAGTCACAAGGTCCAAGTCTCAAGTCACAAGGTCCGAGTCTCAAGTAACAAGGTTCGAGTCTCAAGTAACAAGGTTCGAGTCTCAAGTAACAAGGTTCGAGTCTCAAGTCACAAGGTTCAAGTCGACTCCAAAGTAGAACGGGTCTAGTCTTGAGTCAAGTCCAAGTCGTGCATTCTTAGAGCAAGTCAAGTAAAAAATAAAAATAAATCTATACATAAAATGACTTGTTCAACTACAAATCGAGACCTTGGGACTAGAAGGTTCTATCTGACATTTTAGTCAAAAATGAGTTAGTCACATGTATCTTTAGATGGTTCTTCATATGTCTGTAAAGTACTATTTTTGAAAAAGTACATTTTAAGTAAAAAAATTGAACAACTATAAAGTTCTATCTGCATAAACCCATTTGAACTTGGCACTATAAGGTTCTATCTGTAATCCAATCACAAGCCTGAACAAATACAGACGGCCCAATCAGAACACGTCTTTGCCATCTCCCTCTAAGTATGGTCTCGGCTAGTCTAGCCAGCAATAATGGCAGGCAAGCCACAACAAAAAACACTGTCAGAAATCTTAAAGTAAATGATGTCACATCGTTGTTCAGTGATGACATGACCATAATGACCATCATCTATTTCTTAATGTATTTGATCATGTGTTCTGACTCTATTTTGGTAAAATAGTGTTATTCTATCATGTATGTAGTCAAATAGCTACAGTCTTCTTAAAAACTGAACATGTCTAATTGAGAAGAGCCAAATAAAACCCTATGACTGAACCTAGATTGACATTTCAGAGCCATACGGTTCTATCTGCAATTGCACCCCCTTAAAAAACAAATTTACAAATGTCTCAAGATTGGAAGCACAGGTACCTTTAAGCTGAGGACCTTAATGGGTTATGAACAAACAATTCACTACAAAACAGTTCTGAGATCTGGGATGTGAAAACTGATGTTCTATATCTCAGAACTATGCTTAGTGCAGATAGAGCCTTATAGTCTCAAGGTCCCAAAATCTGAAATGTGTATATTTATTGAGACTACCAGACAGACCCTTTCATTATTTTGTCTACCACACATGTTGATTATGTAATAATTTATTTTGACAACAAATTCCAAATGCAAGCTTCATAACTCCATTATCAACTTCCAAAAGACCAGTAAGCCTATGCTAGTAATTGTTGCGTGATGCCCCATTGCTGGTGAGCAGGCAAAATAAACCGTTTCTTATTCTTGATCACCAAACTATTTTTGCATACAGTGCTTTCGGAAAGTATTCAGACCCTTTGACCTTTTCCACATTTTGTTACGTTAGTCTTATTTTAAAATAGATTACATCTTTTTTTTCCCTTAATCAATCTACACACCATTCCCCATGATGACAAAGAAAAATAGGTTTTTAGACATTTTTTGCCCATTTAAAAAATAAATAAATAATAGAAATACCTTATTTACCTAAGTATTCAGACTCGAAATTGAGCTCAGGTGCATCCGTGATGTTTCGACAACTTGATTGGAGTCCACCTGTGGTAAATTCAATTGATTGGACATGATTTGGAAAGGCACGCACCTGTCTATATAAGGTCCCACAGTGGACGGTGCAGTGCAGAGCAAAAACCAAGCCGTGAGGTCGAAGGAATTGTCCGTAGAACGCCGAGACAAGATGAGTCCGTAGCACATTGCCACACTGAATGTTATATTGATAATATTAACGTAGGTATGCTACTCTGTTTTTGCCAGGCAAAACAGGAGAAAATTAAACAAGTGCTTTTTGATCACGAATCTGTACACGTGCGCACGCCTTTGCGCGCCAATGCTGATGACAGTAGGCCTATGTCAGTAACCTGATCGAATAAACAAAAGTATAAATATAAAATACAGATGGTAGGCTATATCTAGCCAATTAAAATATGCATTACTTTTTTCGCTAATTGAGAAGAGTTATGAGGTTTTTTTTAAATGTATTTTTTCCCCATTCAGTTTGACACTCATGACCCACCCAAAACTTTCTCACTGCACTACTGTAGGTAAACGGACCTGCTTTGATTGACAGTTTGCTGGTCCAATCAAAGGCCGAGAGTGCGTTTTACTAGCTAATCTGTTGTCCAGTGGCAAAATGTTACAATATCTGGCAAGATAATTGAAGTCATCAGTCTCAAGTCTAAATTGAGTCTTGAGGCTCCAAGGCAAGTCTCAAGTTGTTTTATTTTCTATCAAGTCATCAAATTTGTGACTCTGGTCCACACCTCTGGCTCCTATACAAACACAACACATGTTCACATAGCCAGGCACATATGAATGCACACACAAACATTCAGCAATTTCCCTTTTTATATGGAGATTTGTATATCATATTAGTGACTTCTAAACATCCCCTCATAGCAGTCTCGATCCCTTCCTGGATCCTATGAAGCTCCTGCCCTTAGTGGTACATGGGGGTGTAAACATCACAATGTCAGGAGGAAAAACATGGCGTCAGCGTTATATTATACTTGTCTGGCTTCATGAAAACCATTGTCTTTCCAAAAGATACTGAGTGTTGTATTCAGGGTTGAGGGCTGTGTTTGTGTAGGGTACCCAGGTGTAGATGACTAATCATTTCCTCTCCGGACAAAGGAAAAGCAGGGAGGGAGGGGAAACATGAGAGGAATGGGCCATCTGTCATTTGACCTGAGTTCAACCACTGCTCAGTGGTGTTCAACGAGAAGCTCTCTGTTGGCTGTCTGAATCAATAGACAATGTCTCAAACTCAAACTGCCACTGCCGGCCGACCTCTCATTTTCCTCGTACAACCATAACATACCTCCTATTCAACCAAGATATCCCATGAAAATATGGAGACACTTGGAGTAGAAAGGTTGTGATCGGGACACCATCGTATATATATAAATCAGGATTTGATTCATCAGGAAGAATCACATTCCTGAGTAGGAACAAGGTCAGATCATTTATTATCCTGCTAAATGGTTAAGATCAGATCAGGTAAGGTCATTCTGATTCTAGATCTGTGACTAGTACCAATTTCTATCTTGAGCTAGGCCTATATACCCTTAAAAAAGTAAAATCAAGCAAATTGATCACATTTTATTGGAATAAGCTGAAACAGAGTGAATCTTTGCAGCATCCTTTTATTTTCAGGACTCTTCAGCTACATATGCTCAGCCATGATGACATGGAGGTCAAGGGGAACAGTTCAAGGGTAAAAAGTATTTTCACACACTCCAGGAGCATGAACACAGTTTCACACAAACAAAAACACACCATGACTTACAATGCCATGGACTGTACCCGTTCTCCACAAACAACTTGTCCACCTGTCACCCATCAGTCACCAGTGACTTGGTTGCGCAATAAGTACAGTATTTAATGCTAAAGGTACTTTGTATCGTAATACAGCATTGCAAAAGGATTCGCAAAGTTTACACACACTTTGTTTTTGTGACACAAACAAGTGATTTTGAGATGGTACATAGTTGTCTAGGTCACCATCATGCTTCAAATTGTCCATAATCTGAAATAAATGCAAATATTGTAAACTCCAAGTCAAACTCTTCCTACCAGACAAAACACTTCCGATAAGTAAAAAAATTAAAACATTTAAGTAAACTGAGAAACAAGTTGTTAAAATGTTTTCTACCTCTAATGACACACTAATGAAATACTGTATTTCTCGTACAGTGAACGTGTAGTGTTAACTCATAAAAGACAAACCATACACATACAATATATTTTTCTAACTTTATAAGACCTTTGAAAGGAGTGTTTTCAGAACTTTTGAGACTCACAGGTTGCGTTTACACAGGCAGTCCAGTTAAGATTTTTTGCTCTACCAATTGGTCTTTGACCACTCACTTTAGATCCTTTTCCAAAAATCATCTGATCAGTCAAGACCGATTCGTGAAAAACGAAGAATTCGAATGCCAGAGAAAACCTTGATCACTAGTGTCCATTATATTTCATACAGTAGTACAATCACAATACCCTTATGGTTTTACTGTCTTGATTTCCCATAAAGACTTCAGGGTCTGTGGATTGATATGACATTCACCCTAAAATAGTGAATTAATGTATTAGGTTCACATTAAGTCCTCAAACGAGTGGAGACTTATTGAATCAAAGTCTGTAACCAGGTTTCTACAATAATTAACATAACACCAGTCTGTTTGGCCATTTTTCCACTCCTGTCATGCTAAACATACATCTTTGGCATATGACACAGAGTACAAGGAGTGGAACATTAGCTAAACAGACTGGTAACCAGGCTAACACAACAGTATCATTCTCCTTGAACTGTATAGGAACACACTGAAAACAGAAGAAAAAAAACATGCCTGCATATTCAGTCAACCCTTGACTTACGACTCATCCTGGAACTCTGGTTACCGTTTTGAAATTTAATTTCAAGGTAGGGGGCAGGAACTGGGAAGCGAGACCAAAATGAACCATTCTAGACCCAGCATAACATACATACAGTATCAGCCTAAGGCACTGGCTATGCAGAGCACAGCAACTACCAGGGCCATATTCATTACGCAACAAACAGAAAACTGACTTAAACAGGGACTACCTTGAACATCTCCAATAAGAAACACTTTTCTTTTGCAAAATGTTTTGCTACGGTGTGCCCTAATGAATATAGCCCAGGTGTGACTCAGTCAGTCCCTTCCCCTTATTCCAACATCATGTTCCTGTAACACTGATAAACCTTAACACTAATTCCTGGCAGGGGGAAAGCAGGTCAGGCTTCTCAATTAGCATTTCATTTGAACACTTAACACTTTGCTATAAGGGTCTTGTAAAAACTGCATAACACATTCAAAAACAAATGCATGATGCTTAGTAGCTTAGATAAACAACTTAAGGTCTGTTGACACTAGCTTGCCAATTGAATTGTACCACATATTTATGAAGTGCCTGGGGGCGTATCATATACTGATTATAAGCATGTTATGAAGTCTTTAGAAGGGCTGAAAGACACCAGACATGAAGACATGCACGCAAAGGACATCTTGAGGAAAACTTTTTCACACAAAATTAAGAGTGCTCACATTGAGACATTAAAATCAAGCTTGAGCCCGGTTCGAGATACAAAAGTATATGGTTTTGCTCCTTTCCATTTTGTATTGCAGGAAGTGACTTGATTTCACAGGGTGTTCGAGTGTTAAACACCTGTTGATAGTGTATAAGCAAATACCAAAAATACATTAAGTACAAAATGAAAGAACATAAATGAATTAAAAACAATAACATTAAGTTCATCCATTTTAGTGTGGTTAGTGATACGTCTACCCGCTTAGCAATATATATCATTTTCCTTGTTACGTCAGTGTTTTGTTTTAACTATGACCAACTACGATTATATATATATATAAAGTTTAATAATACTTGTATAAACCTGTTACAGTCAGTGCACGACAAAACAAAATATATTTAAAAAAAAACTATGACCATGGTAGCCGTAGGGGTTTTCAGTGAGAAACGACAGACAAGGCCCTCTAAATACACTAATGATTAGTCTTCTTCATAGATAATATTCGGAATATTAACACTAAAATGCCACAAGGAGTTTGAACTACCCTGGTTTACCTCAAACAGGTTTCTGTAAAACATTTTCAGGATTAGTATTCACATCCTACCTAAAATTGTGCATGCACAGAAACTAAATCTTTCACGCCAAGGGAGGTTTAAGTTGAATGCAGGTATCTGAAACGACGATTGAGAACGTTGCTTGAGAGGAAACTGCAGCAGCCACAGAAGCATCACTGTATATACAGTGTATGAAGTAAAAAGGGGGTCGGAGTTAGATAGCCATCTCCCTATGTCAATGGAAACCTTGGATGTTTCCCCAACACCATGTAAAGTCCATCCCTATGGTCAAACGGAGACAGGGGTGAGGGGGGTCAGTGGGAGTGTGTCGTGGTGGACGGTCTGGTCATCACAGGATGAAGAAGAGAATGACGACCACAAACAGAATGGCCAGTAGAATACCAATAGCACACCACTGTCGCCGGTCTGCAAGAGAAAGAGAGAAAAACAGAGCGAGCAGAAAAGAATGCGGGTGAACTGTATCAAACAATGTGAGGAGCAATTGACCTTTTTCTTGCTTTCAGACATGTTCAGACATGAGAGGTCCAACTACTAGGAATTCATGTTCTATGGAGAATACCATGTCTTTCGACCTGAAATATTCAACTTCAAAGTTGCAACTTGAAGATTGCAAAGAAAAACTAGCAAAAAGCAGCAGGAAAAAAATAATACAATAAAGTAAAAATATAAAACCCTAAGCGCAGGTAGCACTAGTGGGGAGGAAGGTAGCCTAGTGGTTCGTGCGTTGGGCCAGTAACCGAAAGGTTGCTAGATCAAATCCCTGAGCTAACAAGGGAAAAATCTGTCTTTCTGCCCTTGAACAAGGCAGTTCCTAGGCTGTCATTGTAAATAAGAATTTATTCTTAACCGACTTGCCTAGTTAAAGGTTAAATAAAAAAAATGTATTACATTGTCTAGGGCAGTGTTTCCCAACTGCTTGCCCTCGAGGACCCCCAACAGTACATATTTTTGTTGTGGCCCGGACAAGCACACCTAAATTCTACTTGTTAACTAATCATCAAGCCCTTGACAAGTTGAATCAGGTGTTTTTGTCCGGGGCCACAACATGAATGTGTGCTGTTGGGGGTACTTGAGGACCGGAGTCTAGGGGCCAGGGAAAAGTACCGACTGGATATCCTGACATTTAAAAAAAATGACCCGATTTCATTTGACTCCTTGTCTGAGTTCTTCCTGTTGGAAGCTTCCTGAAAAGGTTTCCTTATAAAGAGGTGCCACCATTTTTTGGAGGTGGGTGGGGTGGGGTCCTATCCTTCCTCTTCAGCTGCTGATCCTGGCTGACTCAAAGTTGTCTTGCACAGACATTCCCTTAAACAGGAAGCTAATGACTGGGCCTTCTCTCTCAATTCAAGCATATATCATATTTAATGACCACCCATACATAAGTGGCCTGGCATATTAGGGAAACTCAAAAGACATCCACAACAATACTACACTTAAGTAACCTCTGTAACTCACATCTCCAAAAGTTGCAGACTTTGATAACCTGCATTAGTGGAGATGGTTCCTGAATTTTGAAGTGTATTTTTAACCAAGGTAGAAAGGTGGTGAATAAAGAGGCTATGCTGTGTTACTTACCAGTGGTCATGTTGGAGACCTTGGCCAGCTTCTTCATGACGTTGTCCAGTCTGGAGTGGGTACTTTCCATCTCATGGGAGAAGTCATCCAGCATACTACAAGAGAGAAGACATGGTGCTTTGTAGATACCAGGAAAGATATAAACCCGTATTGACAAAGTGTCTCAGAGTAGGAATGCTGATCTAGGATCAGGTACCCCTGTCTATATAATCTTATTCATTATCATCCACAAGTCTAAACTGAGCCTAAATCAGCACTCCTAGTCTGAGACGCTTGATACATATGGCACCTGATGATCTGTGTAGACCTGAAACTCTAATACTCATGTCATTGATTAATGTTGCTGTGGTTGTGTATCAGTGGATATTTACATACACTGTCTGTTCGTCCAACTCCATGCCAATCCTCTCAGACATGTTCTTCAGCACCCCGATGGACCCAGACACCAGCTCCAGCTGGTCATCCTGCTGCTCTGCCATGAGCTGACACACACACACGTCAACATCGCTGACTTATGTCACATTATTCATTTCACAAAGTATGTTGCAACTGATACAACTGTAAAAATATAAATACAATTATTCCTTCTCAAAATAATGTAAAATACAGCACCTAGTAAGTACAGCAATCAACAGGGGTGTGTACATAGGCATGAAACATTTTTATTAGCTATACCTGCTGCTGGGTTTGCTGCTCCTCGATGAACTGGGAGTTGGCCGTCTGTAGCTCTTGGTCCAGGCGGGTGTATTTGTCGAGTCCCGGTTGCCAGATTGGGCCTTGAGACCCACTGTCCCCTAACAGAGCCTGAGGGAGAAGTGGCGCAGCAATGATTACATAGGAGAGCTGCTGAAGTATGTTGACATGGTCACTCAACTGAAATGGTGAGGAGGATCCTGCCAATACCAATTTCACTTACTCTCTGACAAACGCTAACGGAGGCTGTTTGCAGTGTCAACGATCAGATAAAGCAGTACGCAACCTGCTGATCTAAAACGTGCTACACGTTTGAGAAGTGCATTCCGTCATACTGCATCATTACATGCAGAGTAACAAACAGTAAAAAAATATATATAGCTTCAGTAATATCTTAGCCCAATAGTTACATAGAGCTACACACCTGTCTGTTTTTCTTGTCGGACATGGCTAAGGCTGTCGGACTGGACATGTGGTCTTTCATTTCCTGAAATGGAACACAGCATTGAGATTAAACACAGTATGTTCAATAACAGGATGTAATAATAAAGGCCTGCACCAGCCATCATATCCAGATTGGCTGATCTCTAATTATTAGGGGTCCTAGCACTGAAGGTTCAGGAACCCTATTCTTTTTGATAGGGTTACTGCTGCTTCAAACTATATATGTGTGATGGCTACTGCAAGTTAAACTAGAATCCTTCCGGGCCTGTGTGCCTTAGGCCTGACTCACCTTAACAGTTTGTCTGGTGCTTGTGATGAAGCCTTTCCGTTTAGACAGCTCGACTGTGTCCAGATTGAACTTCTTAGGGTTCGATTCAACAATACTTGCATTTACTGTTAAGGAATAGCCTATTCAACAAAGACATGATAAATAATCAAATCGTTTTACTCTCTATGAAGATTAAACTACTTCACTTGCAGCATGCTGTACTCTTTAAAGTACTGTATTCTATTCACAGATTAAGCACGGTTCACAATGTTTTGATAAACCAGTATATATGCAAGTTAAACTAAGAGTTATTTTATGTTGAAAGGATATTGATGGTCTCATCGAGATCTTCCAGGTCCCAGTCGATGGACCGCAGACTGTTTCTCAACTCATTGGTGGTCCAATCCACCTCCTCCTTGGAAGCACCACTGGGATCCAGCAGCAGCTCGCTCCATCTATGGTACAGCTCTTGAGCAGTGTTCACCGCCTTCTGGACCTCACTGGAGATTTGTTGAATAGAAAAAGTCTATAATAAAAAGTACATCTACAGTATTGAGCTACCTAAAAAACATAGAAATGCAATACTAAGAGGTAGCCCAATATTGGACTAAAGGAGCCTAACGTTATTCCTTATAGTCCAAGGACCTGACATGGTCTGTTTAGAAGCAAATTTACTTGGGCAGACAAAATAGTCTAATACAACCATCTTTATTTTTTATTTAACCTTTATTTTACTAGGCAAGTCAGTTTTAAGAACAAATTCTTATTTACAATGACGGCCTATTCAGAATTGCGGTAAGGTTCTAGAAATATAAAGGCCTTTACTTTAATGTAACAAATGCAAAATATACAGTTACTATACACTGTTTTAACACAGTTGCAGCCGACAGTATTTTTCAATGACAACGTTAGTGGCGTCCATCTTCCGTTTACACACAGGTGTTCCGTTTACACACAGGAGACGCAAATAGCTATTTAGCACAGGTAGTAATATGTCTTCCGTCTGTTTTCCGTAAACACGTGGCGATATGGCCATGTGGGAACACTAACCTTAGGAAGGTGTGTATCAATTTAACCGTTTTATTTTAGTATCACCGATATGAAAGATAAGGTCCTTATGCTTCCAAACCTGTAGCGCAATCGATCTGTTTTAATGTTAAGACCACGCGTCATGGCTCTTAACAAAATACAGTACTTACAGAACTAAACGTTTTCGTCCAATGACTTAAGTTAGTTAATTTGGCTACTGTATGTGTAATGTATTGGAACTGAGATTCATGATCAAGGCGGGATAGCTAAGCAGTAGCTGGCAAGACATTGAAGTTGACATAACGTTATTCACAAAGGCATATTAATATAACCACACATGCACTATTACATCAACCAATATATATATATATATATATTTTTTTTTTTTAAAGTAAATTAGAATATTTGCCATAGCTGTCGATCTTATTATTAATCATCTAACATTGTAACGTTAACTAGCTAACGTTACCTCAGTCAGTCGGGCAAGTTAAACGTTAGTTAAACGTGGACAATAAACAACAAGCGCCACAAAAATGCAAATTGCTATCCATGCCTCTCGCCATTGTGACAGCTGGGTTGTGAAACACGAACGTAATTTGCTAACTGACTAAACAGATAGCTTTCTCGCTAGCAAGCTTAGCGAACTACAACAATTCCCCTTTGTTCCAAGCTAACGTTAGCCATCCTTGCTAAAGCCAGACTTGATGGCAAACTTGATACTAGTAACAAGCTGACGTTATCTGCTGAAGCCTTGGCTACTTACCCTTTGACGACGAAGAACGGATCTTCCATAGACATATTGCTAAATAATTTACTGCACTACTAATGTCTAAAACTCCTAAACACCTTCGAGAGACATGCCTGACTTGTTGACTGTCCAAAACGAAGAGCCCTGTGCTCTGTTTACATAGGCGTTAAAGCCATGTTTACATGCGGGCAATCCGACTGCAAGCGAGGGAGTTCTATTACCCTGAGCCGTGGTGCACCGGTCTATGGCCCGTGACGGGCAAAAGCGGCAAGGGAGGAGCGCCATTCTCAAATCGAACAATCCTAGCTATGGCTTTAGTGGTAAGGCTAAATAAAGCAAAGCAACCAACTGCAGACGAAAATGGAGCAGTGAAATCGGGGGAGTTGCATCAGCTTCAGCCGAAAGTCAGACACTGATGTGGTTTTCCAACAGCAAGACTCAGTGCAACATGGCAGTGTTTCCATAGTTTGAAATATCGAAATATTTTGTTTATCCAAACCCCATATCACACACCCACAAACTGTAAATATACAGTATGTGTGTACTAGCAATTGGCGAGAGAGAGACTCATATTACATTAATTTGTACATTTGAGTTGTGGCAATATTGCTTCATTTTTCCATAATGCATGCGATGGCCGCAGGTTGCAGCTGTTGAGGAACAACTACAGAAAATTGCAGTTGAAACTTCATGACCTTTAATCACATGGTTGTTGTAAAGTTCATGTAGGCGCAAATCGGACAACTTTTATCCCCATAATGCAATACAATTTGAAAGGCGATTTGACGAAATCTACGCCACTTGGTCATGTTGTCAACAGTGCAGTATCGTGCATCATACAGAAACATTACATCGCTTTTCCATAAAATACGTTTTCGAATTTTCTTTTGGAAGACAGATAAAGCGTTTTTATCAACAGCGATCACCTTTACATGTGAAAACACTGAATCATGCTGATTATATTTTGTTTTTATTTAATTGTGTTTTATTTTGTATATGTTTTCCATTGCCAAATACTTTATTAATTAATTTGTCTCCCTCGCCTCAGTCACGTCTGTCCTTTTTAAATTTGTTTTATGTCAAAATATTTATATATTTTATATATATAAACATATATATACAGACATATCAGTGTGGATGACGGATCACCACCTCAAGCTGAACCTCGGCAAGACGGAGCTGCTCTTCCTCCCGGGGAAGGACTGCCCGTTCCATGATCTCGCCATCACGGTTGACAACTCCATTGTGTCCTCCTCCCAGAGCGCTAAGAACCTTGGCGTGATCCTGGACAACACCCTGTCGTTCTCAACTAACATCAAGGCGGTGGCTCGTTCCTGTAGGTTCATGCTCTACAACATCCGCAGAGTACGACCCTGCCTCACACAGGAAGCGGCGCAGGTCCTAATCCAGGCACTTGTCATCTCCCGTCTGGATTACTGCAACTCGCTGTTGGCTGGGCTCCCTGCCTGTGCCATTAAACCCCTACAACTCATCCAGAACGCCACAGCCCGTCTGGTGTTCAACCTTCCCAAGTTCTCTCACGTTACCCCGCTCCTCCGCTCTCTCCACTGGCTTCCAGTTGAAGCTCGCATCCGCTACAAGACCATGGTGCTTGCCTACGGAGCTGTGAGGGGAACGGCACCTCAGTACCTCCAGGCTCTGATCAGGCCCTACACCCAAACAAGGGCACTGCGTTCATCCACCTCTGGCCTGCTCGCCTCCCTACCACTGAGGAAGTACAGTTCCCGCTCAGCCCAGTCAAAACTGTTCACTGCTCTGGCTCCCCAATGGTGGAACACACTCCCTCACGACGCCAGGACAGCGGAGTCAATCACCACCTTCCGGAGACACCTGAAACCCCACCTCTTTAAGGAATACCTAGGATAGGATAAAGTAATCCTTCTCACCCCCCTTAAAAGATTTAGATGCACTATTGTAAAGTGGCTGTTCCACTGGATGTAATAAGGTGAATGCACCAATTTGTAAGTCGCTCTGGATAAGAGCGTCTGCTAAATGACTTAAATGTAATGTAATGTTTTGCCTCACTCAGCTCTCTCCTTTAAATTATTCCTAGTCATTACTCCACAGTTTAAAGGTAGACTCAGCATTATAACTTATATGCAGAAAGTCAACAACATGAGTAAATGTCCTCAACAACTATAGGCGTTCACATGCTTACCATCCGAAAACAGTTTTGAACAGTTTGTGCATATATTATGAGAGCATTTTGTGAAGTTTTTGTTAGTTTTGATAGGCAATATTAGACAATGTTATTTTGGCTGTTTGTGCATACAAAACATTTTCTAGAGGCAAGGCGAAGTTGGTAGTTGAAGTCTATGCCCCTTTGTCGGGGATTGGTCAACAGTAGGGATCCGTTCAATGAAGTGTTTGTTGTCATTCAAGGAGAGATGAATAGTTTTCATGCATATTTTTTCACTTGAGATATACTGCACCAAACATCTTAGTTAGATGTACAATTGCGTGACAAAGTTCTCCTTGGCAAAAACGTCAAAAATAATGACCGATTTTTTTTCTTTTCTTCTCATTTTCAAGTGAAGGTCTTAAGAGAGTATGCAAGCACACTCTTTCGGGGACGGCAAGGCGCGAGCCAAACCGAAGCATGCTGATGTCTTAAGAGCGTTGAAGCATGAGGCTCAACTTCTCCACTGTTTTGGTGCCCCTGGCTACCATGCTATAACAGTGTGAAGCGAACCCATGCATATGTGCAGATACTGTGTGTGACTGTGTGAGAGTGTTGCATCTTGCTCATCTCAGTGGGCACATTCGACATTGCAGCCGGCTTTATCGGCGAGTCGAGACTGACTGATCTAGAATCACCTTGCAGCATAAATCACTTCTCAATATTATTTGTAGATCAGTCAGTCAGTCAAAATGTACCCATAAAACACGGTGCTGCTCGTAGGAATGTAATTTAACTGAGTCTACCTTTAATCTAGCCTGGGCTGTGTTACTTTTGTTGTGAGCTGACTTCACAGTGTGTTGTGAAGGTCAGTTTGTAAGGGACTGGCAACTGAAATATTTAGATGTAATGTAATGTTAATGTTAGCTAGAAGTATTTATCTTTAAAGCCTAGCTATCAAATTACTCATTACACTGGACATTATTCTTGCCATAAATAGACTTGGTCTTTTACCAAATAGGGCTATCTTCTTTATACCACCTCTACCTTGTCACAACACAACTGATTGGCTCAAACACTTCAAGAAGGAAAGAAATTCCACAAATGAACTTTTAACAAGGCACACCTGTTAATTGAAATGCATTCCAGGTGACTACCTCATGAAGATGGTTGAGAGAATGCCATGAGTGTGCAAAGCTTCCATCAAGGCTTAAATACAACATATATTTTGAAATGTTTAACGCTTTTTTGGTTGCTACATGATTCAATATGTGTTATTTCATAGTTCTGATGTCTTCACTATCATTCTACAATGTAGAAAATAGTACAAATAAAGAAAAATGTGTGTCCAAACCTTTGACTGGAACTGTACGTACGGTCACTGTGGGGCCAACGTCATCGATGCACTTATTAATGAAGCCAGTAACTGATCTGGTATACTCCTCAATGCCATCGGATGAGTCCTGGAACATATTCCAGTCTGTGATAGCAAAACAATCCTGTAGCTTAGCATCTGCATTATCTGACCACTTCCGTATTGAGTGAGCCACTGGTACTTCCTGTTTTAGTGTTTAGTTGTAAGCAGGAATAAGGAGGATAGAATTATGGTCAGATTTGCCAAATGGAGGGTGGGGGAGAGCTTTGTATGTGTCTCTGTGTGTGGGGTAAAGGTGGTCTATAGTTTTTCTTCCTCTTGTTGCACATGTAACATGCTGGCAGAAATGAGGCAAAACAGTTTCCCTGCATTAAAGTGTCCGGCCAATAGGAGCGCCGGCTCTGGATGAGCATTTTCTTGTTTGCTTATGGCTTTATACAGCTCGTTGAGTGAGAGTTTCGTCTTAGTGCCAGCATCAGTTTGTGGTGGTAAATAGACAGCTACGAAAAATATAGATGAAAGCGCTCATGATAAATAGTGTGGTCTACAGCTTATCATGAGATACTCTACTTCAGGCTAGAAAAATCTTGAGACTTCCTTCATTTTTGATTTTGCTATTCAGCTGTTATTGACAAATAGACACAGACCGCCACCCCTTGTATTACCGGTGCACGGAAAAACCAGCCAACTGTATATTATCCATGTCGTCGTTCAGCCAAGACTCGGTGAAACATAAGATATTACAGTTTTTAATGTCTCGTTGTTAGTATGGTCTTGAACAAAACTCATCCAGTTTATTCTCCAATGATTGCACATTGGCCAATAGGATGGATGGCAGAGACGGGTTATTCTCACCTTGCCAACGAGTTCTCACAAGGAACCCGGACCTGTGTCCCCTGTATCTGCATCTTCTCTTCATGCGAATGATGGCGATTTGTGCCTTGTCGGGTATCTGGAGTAAATCCTTTGCGACTAACTAATTAAAGAAAATGTTTTCGTCCAGACTCATTAAAGAAAATGTTTTCGTCCAGTTCGAGGTGAGTAATCGCTGTTCTGATATCCAGAAGCTCTTTTCGGTCATAAGAGACAGTGGCAGAAACATTATGTACAAAACAAGTCACAAATAATGCAGAAAAAACACACAAAATAACACTATTCCCTCCGCAAGGCTATCAAACAAGCTAAGCGTCAGTACAGAGACAAAGTAGAATCTCAATTCAACGGCTCAGACACAAGAGGCATGTGGCAGGGTCTACAGTCAATCACGGACTACAGGAAGAAATCCAGCCCAGTCACGGACCAGGATGTCTTGCTCCCAGGCAGACTAAATAACTTTTTTGCCCGCTTTGAGGACAATACTGTGCCACTGACACGGCCTGCAACGAAAACATGCTGTCTCTCCTTCACTGCAGCCGAGGTGAGTAATACATTTAAACGTGTTAACCCTCGCAAGGCTGCAGGCCCAGACGGCATCCCCAGCCGCGCCCTCAGAGCATGCGCAGACCAGCTGGCCGGTGTGTTTCCGGACATATTCAATCAATCCCTATACCAGTCTGATGTTCCCACATGCTTCAAGAGGGCCACCATTGTTCCTGTTCCCAATAAAGCTAAGGTAACTGAGCTAAACGACTACCGCCCCGTAGCACTCACTTCCGTCATCATGAAGTGCTTTGAGAGACTAGTCAAGGACCATATCACCTCCACCCTACCTGACACCCTAGACCCACTCCAATTTGCTTACCGCCCAAATAGGTCCACAGACGATGCTATCTCAACCACACTGCACACTGCCGTAACCCATCTGGACAAGAGGAATACCTATGTGAGAATGCTGTTCATCGACTACAGCTCGGCATTTAACACCATAGTACCCTCCAAGCTCGTCATCAAGCTCGAGACCCTGGGTCTCGACCCTGCCCTGTGCAACTGGGTACTGGACTTCCTGACGGGCCGCCCCCAGGTGGTGAGGGTAGGCAACAACATCTCCTCCCCGCTGATCCTCAACACTGGGGCCCCACAAGGGTGCGTTCTGAGCCCTCTCCTGTACTCCCTGTTCACCCACGACTGCGTGGCCACGCACGCCTCCAACTCAATCATCAAGTTTGCGGACGACACAACAGTGGTAGGCTTGATTACCAACAACGACGAGACGGCCTACAGGGAGGAGGTGAGGGCCCTCGGAGTGTGGTGTCAGGAAAATAACCTCACACTCAACGTCAACAAAACTAAGGAGATGATTGTGGAAACAGCAGAGGGAACACCCCCCTATCCACATCGATGGAACAGTAGTGGAGAGGGTAGCAAGTTTTAAGTTCCTCGGCATACACATCACAGACAAACTGAATTGGTCCACTCACACAGACAGCATCGTGAAGAAGGCGCAGCAGCGCCTCTTCAACCTCAGGAGGCTGAAGAAATTCGGCTTGTCACCAAAAGCACTCACAAACTTCTACAGATGCATAATCGAGAGCATCCTGGCGGGCTGTATCACCGCCTGGTACGGCAACTGCTCCGCCCTCAACCGTAAGGCTCTCCAGAGGGTAGTGAGGTCTGCACAACGCATCACCGGGGGCAAACTACCTGCCCTCCAGGACACCTACACCACCCGATGTTACAGGAAGGCCATAAAGATCATCAAGGACATCAACCACCCGAGCCACTGCCTGTTCACCCCGCTATCATCCAGAAGGCGAGGTCAGTACAGGTGCATCAAAGCTGGGATCGAGAGACTGAAATACAGCTTCTATCTCAAGGCCATCAGACTGTTAAACAGCCACCACTAACATTGAGTGGCTGCTGCCAACACACTGACACTGACACTGACTCAACTACAGCCACTTTAATAATGGGAATTGATGGGAAATTATATAAATATATCACTAGCCACTTTAAACAATGCTACCTTATATAATGTTACTTACCCTACATTATTCATCTCATATGCATACGTATATACTGTACTCTATATCATCGACTGCATCCTTATGTAATACATGTATCACTAGCCACTTTAACTATGCCACTTTGTTTACATACTCATCTCATATGTATAAACTGTACTCGATACCATCTACTGTATCTTGCCTATGCTGCTCTGTACCATCACTCATTCATATATCCTTATGTACATATTCTTTATCCCCTTACACTGTGTATAAGACAGTAGTTTTGGAATTGTTAGTTAGATTACTTGTTGGTTATTACTGCATTGTCGAAACTAGAAGCACAAGCATTTTGCTACACTCGCATTAACATCTGCTAACCATGTGTATGTGACAAATACAATTTGATTTGATTTGATATTGGTTAGGAGCCTGTACAATGGCAGCCATCTCCTCCGGTGCCATTATTGACCTTGCATCCTAATCACTACTCATTATAATTTATGGATCAGTCCATTTGCCCACTGCAGTAGCCGATCCACACGGTCTTAACAGGGTCCTTTATGTTCAATATTTGTGATAAATTAAAAACCATTCATGCAAATAAACAATCCTCAATCAATTAGATAATTATTCAACCTGGGAGCATTTGATGGTCAGCCAGGTCACATCCCTTTTTTATCGCATACATGGATTGGATTTTACTTTAATCCAAGGACTACTTCAGGTTAAGAATTGGATTGTGTTTCTACGATATTATAAATATATTTTTGGATTAAATTGAACCCTATGAGCATAATACCATATGCCTATAATAGGATATTTAAATATGTGATATATGGACCCACAAACTGTTTATCTTGTTACCAACAATTGAGGTAAGTGTTATAGGCATGTTTTTTTTAAATCACAAAAATCGTGCAAATTATGACCCACACATGTCCAGACAATGACTTGACAAATCACCACATTTTATACTGAGCTATAGGCTCAAGAGACACTTATTTTCCATTAAGATTAGAGTACATTTCAACACACCCTCCCCCCACATAACTAATGCATACCTAATGCTGCGTTCATAGCCCAGGGGGAAGAAGGTCATTACCCGTTCTGAAATTGTAAATACCAGTTGGATGCATTCATGTGCTTTTAACTTGTTGAGAAATGTTGATTGAATAATGGCTGCATCAACCTAACTAAAAGTACACCTATCAGGCTTGTAAACAAATTAGTCTTAAAATATATATATATTTATTGTTATAAATAATGTTTTGTTGTTGCCGAAAAAGGTAGTATTGAGGTATTTTCCAAGGGTTTGCACGTGGGAGAAGTTGGAGCTCAGAGATGATAGACGAATTTCCCACCAGTTGTAGGGGCGTTCGAGTGGATTATTCTCAGTCGTATGTGGTAATAGCACCTTCCCACTTGGTTATGAATGCAGCATAACAGTCTCCTGAAACGAAACACCACTACCCCTCCCCCTCCTAACTGTTCATTCACTAGAATTTGCCTTTGCCAGGACACCGCACAAAAGCATCATGTGACCTGGCTGAAAACAGTCAAGCCATTACATCAGCTCAGGAAGTCAGCAATCAAATAGAAAATATACCGTACTCTAAAAGGGGACACAGCATGGCAGCAGAAAAGAGCTGTAATTTATGTATTAGTGTTGTTCTCCCGAAAAGAGTAGACTAACATTTTGGTTCGGGAGATAACAGTAAGGGGAAATCTAAACATTTCTGATATTAAAAGTATGATTATCAGAAACATTTTGGACTAATGTAAAATAGCACAAATAAATGGATAAAATGTATTTTTTTTTAATCTATCATAATGTGAAATCACATTAGAACCTACAATATAATAAGCTATAGCCGATGTCTTGGGTGTTATACTTTATTATGTGCACTTTTATATATATATTTTACAAGGCTATTTCCAACTGCTTAAAAATGCGTTTATCCCTTTAAAACACTCTCTCAGGTTTGTATTTAAATCTGATTTATATTTTTAGCGCACGCCCATTGGTCCATATGGATTTGGCGGGGCAGTATTCGTAGTGATTGTAAAGACGACACGTATTTTCATTGGCTGGCCTGGTTGTTACGTTAGGGTATAAAGCTGTGTTAAAAATAGATACAGCCCCATTCCTCTTAATGCTCAGCTGTTGATTGAAGCGAAAGGTGTAAGAATTTAATGAAAGCCTTTAATTTCTTCACCCATGCACCAATTTGATTCTGCTCAGGAGAACGATGAAACACATCTTGCAGTCATCAATTGCCCGTTTCTAAAAAAAAATATATATATATACATTTACGTCACTGTTGAATTCAGTGTGATTTGTAAGCGAATCGCGTGCAGTCGTTAGCTGGACAAACAAACTCGAATAGCCTACATTTACACCCGGGATTTTAGGATTACCTTTCAAACCAGTTGTTTCGACGTGGACTGAAGCACAATTAAGACCGTGGGTGCTTTTGCTTACCAAGCTAATAGTTTTTAATCATGGAGTTTAAAGTTGAGGCGCATCGGATTATGAGTATTTCACTTGGAAAGATTTATAATTCCCGAGTGCAACGTGGTGGTATCAAACTACACAAAAATCTACTGGTCTCCCTCGTTCTACGGAGTGCCCGGCAAGTATACCTGAGTGACTACTACGGCGGCATATGCCTGAGCGCCCAGCAAGCAAGAGAGTGGTGTGAGGGGGAGTACATGGCTTCAAAACAAGGCAAATTGGTCCCCGGTTCGACAGAGAGCCTGTCTGAATCGGACGAGCAAAGCGAAGTGGCGGTGGACAAGCAGGGGCCCAGAGATGTGGTTGAATCCCCGGCGGGACTCCACGTAGAAACTCAAGCGAGTGGTGATCAAGACAGCGCCGAAAATGGAGTTTCGGATTCAGGATGTAGCGACATCAAAACCCCGGAAGAGAGTCCAGAGGCTACTCAGACCTGTGAGGTCGCCAGTGTTGTTACTGCCATCTCATCCAGCTGTATCAGTGCTCCCTCTCCGAGTGATCCAAAAGAGGAAACGGAGACGCCGACAGACTGCCAGACGGACAACAGTGAATCAGCGGAGAAACATTCGTACGAGCCCAAAGCTCCCCAGGCTTACACTAACAGGAAACGGACTGCCGATGACTTTGAACTCACAAACTCACCAACGAAAAGAACGAAACTAACTTCCACATCTCTACCTTCTACAAACGACGAGAATAAAGGGGAAACTGAAGAAATGGACACTAGCAATGTATCGAGTTTGATAACAATATTCGGTTCCAGTTTTTCTGGACTCCTGAGTAACAAAGAGGGAGAGCAGCCTGACTCCGAGGCAGAGGACAGTGACTCTGGGCAAATCTGTTGTGATCAAATGCTCAAAAACCTCAACCCTTGGAGTACTGCAATTGTTGCTTTTTAAAATTTGAAACAATGATTTTGATATCCTACTTGGGGGATTTTAATAGGGATAGAACGGGAGGTTTCATCGACCTTTGCAGTTCTAACCCCCACGTGGTGGAACGTGGAAGACAGTAGTAAATTGGAATTCCCCAAAAGATCACAATGAAAGTAGGCCTACTGTTGTAGCTATTTACATGGAATTTCTGTTGAAAGCATGTGAGCAAGGTGGCATTTAGACGAGTAATACTAATGTAACCAGTGGCTTATGACAGACAGTTAACGCTGTAACCTGCTCCGAAACAAGTCAGCTACAGTATTCCAAAAGCTGAGTATCATTTATTAAAATGTATCCTTAAACAAGGGTAATATTACAGGACTGAATGTGACCGCTCAATGCTGACGTCATCTGACGTCTGACAGTCACTGTTTTTCTAACGTCTTTGTTTTATAAAGACTTGTACATTTGTAATATTGTGCCTGTAAATCCTGTTTTCCCATGTCCTATTCTGAGTCTATGTATTTTGGTATCTGCCATGGATTATGATTGCGTGATGCTCACGTATTAAAGCATTTTGTTTAACAATTCACTTTTCTTTGCTCTCCTTTTTTTCCATTGGGTTGGTTTGTATATAATGCACTAAGTGCTGCGACGGTGTCACCTGGTAGGGGTGGTTGGCAGATGTGGTAGGTAGGACACCATTTGCACAGTAGCTAACTTCACAGCATAAATGCAATGCTAAATGAAAATATAGCTGTATGGTATGCCACTTAGTAATTCTAATCATCACATTTTATGTTCTCCGTTAAAGGGCTATTCTTTCTTCAAGCAAATACAATATGTTGCAACTTGTCGCCCCTACTAATCCTCAGTCAATTCAGGCTTGTTCCATTGTGCCTATTCTTACATCAATTATAGTGTTATCGCTAAATGCTAATCTTGGCCTAATGTTTCTAAAGACCAGTACTTTTTTGTTGTTGTGACCTTGATAGAGCAGCTGTTGCTTTGCGTCATGTGGCTGTGTACAGAAGACGCCATGCCAGTGACAACCAGCATGTTTCTCTGGTCCAATCATTTTGCAACTTCCACCACAAATTGTTATTGCTCAACGAGCTGTGCTCCAATAACCTGGTGCTTTTAACCTAATGGACTTACAGGCTAATTATACATTTGGTAATTCTAGTGTCACCTGAACCATTCTCTTACCAACTTGAACTATCTAAACCATACCATTGCTTGTTCAACCTTAACACATATTTACACGTCTATGTCAGTGAGGTAACAACCTCATTCTTTTCACAGGGAAGCCCAAGTCAAGAAACCAATCTACAGGAAAATGGTTTCCATAGACTCACTATAGTACTGTACACTTGGAAGTAAACATGGACTCCGTCTAAAAATGTGCAACATTGTGGGTATTAAAGGAGAAAATCCTTATATCCATGTAACATCTCAATGAGTACTGTTACTAAATGGTACTACATTTTAAAAAACAGGGTGTAGGCGTGCAATTGATACTACATACATATGCTATGTATACAAAACATTAAGGACACCTGCTCTTTCCATGACAGACTGAACAGGTGAATCCGGGTGAAAGCTATGATCCCTTATTGATGTCACTTGTTAAATCCACTTCTGTCAGTGTAGACAAAGGGGAGTAGACAGGTTAAAAGAAGGATGTTTAAGTCTTGAGACAATTGAGATATGGATTGTGTCATGTGCCATTCAGAGGGCGAATAAGCAAGACAAAAGATTTAAGTGCCTTTGAACGGGGTATGGTAGTAGGTGCCAGGCGCACCGGTTCATGCCAAAAACTGCAATGCTGCTGGGTTTTTCACTCTCAACAGTATTCCGTGTATAAAGAATGGTCCACCTCCCAAAGGACATCCAGCCAACTTGACAGAACGCTTTTGACTCGTAGAGCCCATGACCTACAAATTGAGGCTGTTAAGTGCAACTCAATGTTAGGAAGGCGTCCCTAATGTTAAGTACACTCAGTGTATACAACCCTAATGTAATTCCTTGGATGTCTTTGCACCATCCGAACATATTTCCAACACCAAATTGGTCCAATGCGGCTATGCAGGCAATGCAGCGTGGGCTTAAATGGGATTTAGCCTGCTGTGTCCTGCATGGCCACATGTCTTCACACGGTCACAGCTGGGTATTAATAGCCGGCGCTCCCTGGAGATGCAGCAGAAGGCGCGGCTAAAGCCGGCTGGATCCCGGCTAGGCAGGCTGACACATAGAATGTGGGTCACGACGGTCCCAGGACAAGCGCTCTCACCAGCAGAACACAAACAGAGAGAGAGAAAATGGAGGAGGAGAGCAGTGTACTTGAATTCTGGTTCCTGGGGATGCACAGGATGTGCAGGATTTGATTAGAGCCAGTTGCTACTGTACCACACCGGACTCAACTTATCATCAAGCCCTTGATCAGTTGCAGGGTTGGATTATTGCAGGGTTGGAACGAAACCTTGCCCACCCTGTAGATCCCAATGGCTAGGTTTGAAGAACACTGGAGGGGACTTGTTTTATAATGTGTGGTCCTTTTTCTAAAGGCATACATTGGCTTGGTTATATTTGCTTAATAAGATGGTAGGAATTTATGGACAGGGTTAGGTATTATACATATCACCTTATTCTCATGAAAAGTAGTGCAAGTGTATGCATGCTTGCATGCATGAGAGAGACAGAGATAGGGACGGGGAGAGTGACTGGGTTTAAAGGATCTCCACAGGTGTGAGAATGGTTTTATTGTCTGATCATGTTTTATGTTGCATGACTAATCTGCATGTGATGCAATTACTAAGCGCCCATCCTCTCTCCACTCCCAGTATTGGGACAGACGGAAGGCTGCACACATGAGAGTACAGTGCCTTCAGAAAGTATTCATACCCCTTGACTTATTCCACATTTGGTTGTGTTACAGCCTGATATCAAAATTGATCAAATATATTGTTTGGTGAAAACATGCTTTTAGAAATGTGTGTACATTTATTGAAAATGAAATACAGAAATATCTAATTTACACCCCTGAGTCAATACTTTGTAGAAGCACCTTTGGCAGCAATTTCAGCTGTTCGTCCCTCTGGGTATGTCTCTAAGAGCTTTCCACACCTAGATAGGGCAACATTTGCCAATTATTATTTTCTAAATTCTTCAAGCTCGAGTTGGTTGTTGATCATTGCTAAACATTTTCAGGTCTTGCCATAGCTTTTCAAGTAGATTTAAGTCAAAACTGTGACTCGGGCCACTCAGGACTGACTTCTTGGGAAGCAAGTCCAGTGTATTATTAGGCCTTGTGTTTTACATGATTGTCCTGCTGAAAGGTTAATTAATCTCCCACACGTTATATTCAGGACAAAAAATGTATTGCTTTGCCACATTTGTTGCAGTATTACTTTAGTGTTTTGTTGCCAACAGGATGCATGTTTTGGAATATGTTTTATTCTGTACAGGCTTCCTTCTTTTCACTCTGACATTTAGATTAGTATTGTGGAGTAACTACAATGTTGTTCATCCCTCCTCAGTTTTCTCCTATCACAGCCATTAAACTCTGTAACTGTTTTAAAGTCTCCATTGGCCTCATGGTGAAATCACTGCCCAGTTTCCTTCCTCTCTGGCAACTGAGTAAGGGAGGACACCTGTATCTTTGTAGTGACTGGGTGTATTGATACACCATCCAAATGTTCATTAATAACTTTACCATGCTCAAAGGGATATTCAATGGCTTTTAGTTTTTTTGCTTCCATCTACAAATAGGTACCTTTCTTTGTGCTGCAATGGAAAACCTCCCTGGTCTTTGTGGTTGAATCTGTGTTTGAAATTCAGTGCTTGACTGAGGGCCCTTACAGATAATTGTATGTGTGGGGTACAGAAATGAGGTCGTCATTCAAAAATCACATTATCACTATTATTGCACACAGAGGGAATCCATGCAACTTATTATGTGACTTGTTAAGCACATTTGTACTCCTGAACTTATTTTTGTCTCGCCATAACAAACGGGTTGAATACGCATTGATTCAAGACGTTTCAGCTTTTCATTTTGAATTCATTTGTAAAATTGTTGAAAAACATAATTCCACATTGACATCATGGGGTATTGTGTGTCGGTCAGTGACAACAACAAAAATCTACATTTAATAAATGTTAAATTCAGGCTGTAACACAACAAAATGCAGAAATAAATCAAGGGATGTGAATACTTTCTGAAGGCCCTGTAGATGCCTGGCTCCTTCCGAGCTAAATGCATGCAGCTGTCCATCCCATCACCCTCCGAAACTGTTGGCCCCTCTTCCAGAATTCCAGATTCCTGGAAAAAAGACAGAGCTAGAGAAAGGGAGAGAGAGGAGAGAAGTGAGTTGCGAAACCATTTCCTGCTGAGCCACTGTGTGTGGGTGTGAGAAAGAAAGAGAGAATGGAATGTATAGGCTAAACATGAGGAATTTAAGGGAAATATTGGTTTGATTAAATGTACTCGTTGAGATACTAAGCTGAAGCCACAGTTGGCCCAATGCCAACACGCAGGCTCTGTGACCAAGCTTTTAGTGTGTGAGGGCCAGTGAAAAAGGACTGCACAAAGTGTACCCTCTACATTCTTACAATGAGAATAGCCAACATATTATTTATGAAAATATATGGTACTGTAATACCTCCTTTTACAAAGGCTTTGTACTGGAAATATACACATACTGTAACTGAACAAACTAAGTACTTCACTTTCGATATTGACTGCAAAGTAACCAAATATTTACAGGCTACAACATACAGGTAACTGCCAACATAAAGGAGACACCAACTTAGTGTCTTAATAGGGTGTTGGAGCACCACAAGCCGACAGAACAGCTTCAGTGCGCCTTGGCATATCTTCTACGAGTGTCTGGAACTCTATTGGAGGGATGTGACACCATTCTTCCACGAAAAGTTCCATAATTTGGTGTTTTGTTCATGGTGGTGGAAATCACTGTCTCAGGCATCGGTCCTGAATCTCCCATAAGTGTTCATTAGGGTTGAGATCTAGTGGCTGAGACAAACACACCCACTTCAAACCACCTTTGCTCCTTTGAGACCCCTCTTTCAAAGACACAGATATCTCTTCTTCTAGCCAGGGTAATCAAAATAATGGGCAACTAGGCTTTTTCATACATAACCCTAAGAATGATGGGATGTCAATTGCATAATTAATTCAGGAACCACACCAGTGTGTAAGCGCCTGCTTCTATGTATTTTGTATCCCTCATTTACTCATGTTTCCTTGATGTTCGCACTTACCTGTAGATAAGCCATGCCATAAGAAGATAGATGGATTTTGACCAAGGTGTTTTGACCCCTGACATGTAAGGTTAGAGGTCACTGTCCCTCTGTGGCCTACATCTCTCTAGTTCATCTGAAAGCTCTCCAGAGCAGTAGCCAAACAGCTCAATCACCACTCCTGAAACATGTCCAGACAAGTTATGCTACAATAACCCCTTTGTTACCAAGAAGTGAGGAAAGCCAACAAACTCTAGTCTAGATTCTCTCAACAATATGAATATACAGTGGGGCAAAAAAGTATTTAGTCAGCCACCAATTGTGCAAGTTCTCCCACTTAAAAAGATGAGAGAGGCCTGTAATTTTCATCATAGGTACACTTCAACTATGACAGACAAAATGATGAAAGAAAATCCAGAAAATCACATTGTAGGATTTTTTATTAATTTATTTGCAAATTATGGTGGAAAATAAGTATTTGGTCACCTACAAACAAGCAAGATTTCTGGCTCTCACAGACCTGTAACTTCTTATTTAAGAGGCTCCTCTGTCCTCCACTCGTTACCTGTATTAACGGCACCTGTTTGAACTTGTTATCAGTATAAAAGACACCTGTCCACAACCTCAAACAGTCACACTCCAAACTCCACTATGGCCAAGACCAAAGAGCTGTCAAAGGACACCAGAAACAAAATTGTAGACCTGCACCAGGCTGGGAAGACTGAATCTGCAATAGGTAAGCAGCTTGGTTTGAAGAGATCAACTATGAGTGCATTTATTAGCAAATTGAAGACATACAAGACCACTGATAATCTCCCTCGATCTGGGGCTCCACGCAAGATCTCACCCCGTGGGGTCAAAATGATCACAAGAACGGTGAGCAAAAATCCCAGAACCACATGGGGGGACCTAGTGAATGACCTGCAGAGAGCTGGGACCAAAGTAACAAAGCCTACCATCAGTAACACACTACGCCGCCAGGGACTCAAATCTTGCAGTGCCAGACGTGTCCCCCTGCTTAAGCCAGTACATGTCCAGGCCCGTCTGAAGTTTGCTAGAGAGCATTTGGATGATCCAGAAGAAGATTGGGAGAATGTCAAATGGTCAGATGAAACCAAAATATAACTTTTTGGTAAAAACTCAACTCGTCGTGTTTGGAGGACAAAGAATGCTGAGTTGCATCCAAAGAACACCATACCTACTGTGAAGCATGGGGGTGGAAACATCATGATTTGGGGCTGTTTTTCTTCAAAGGGACCAGGACGACTGATCCGTGTAAAGGAAAGAATGAATGGGGCCATGTATCGTGAGATTTTGAAGGAGTGGCTTCGTAAGAAGCATTTCAAGGTCCTGGAGTGGCCTAGCCAGTCTCCAGATCTCAACCCCATAGAACATCTTTGGAGGGAGTTGAAAGTCTGTGTTGCCCAGCAACAGCCCCAAAACATCACTGCTCTAGAGGAGATCTGCATGGAGGAATGGGCCAAAATACCAGCAACAGTGTGTGAAAAAATTGTGAAGACTTGTGAAAACGTTTGACCTCTGTCATTGCCAACAAAGAATACACTTTTGTTATTGACCAAATATTTATTTTCCACCATAATTTGCAAATAAATTCATTAAAAATCCTACAAAGTGATTTTCTGGATTTTTTTTCTCATTTTGTCTGTCATATTTGAAGTGTACCTATGATGAAAATTACAGGCCTCTCTCATCTTTTTAAGTGGGAGATCTTGCACAATTGGAGGCTGACTAAATACTTGTATGCCCCACTGTATCTTCTTAATGAAGCCAAAACACAATAGGCCAATAATCTATTTATCAAGCTATCCATCTGACTATTTCAGCTTTGATGAATATTTGCAAATCTCTTTTCTTGTTCACTATGTTTTCTACTTTAACTTTGTTTGAAAGAAAAACAGTTCAGCTGACACTTGTGCAGCTTGTTCTAACAAACACCCTTGAGAATGAAAGCATGTGACTACTTAGCCTGAGGGGTTGACTACTAGATTGCGCGCGCGCGCGCACGCACGCACACACGCACACACACACACACACACACACACACACACACACACACACACACACACACACACACACACACACACACACACACACACACACACACACACACACACACACACACACACACACACACACACACACAGAGAGAGAGAGAGAGAAGGAGAAATCCCTCTCATTTTCAAAGCTCCTTGTTCAATTGAATCAGCACTGTGCGCTGGAATTGTCAAAGCTCTATTCTGAGAATGCTCTCCCACAAGCTGTCGAGTTATTGAAATACCAGCGATAAACCACTTACACCACATACAACCGTGCCCTTATCTCCTGGCTCATTCGGATAGATCTGTGACAGCCTACTGAATGTGTCTATCATCTCACATTTCTTACCGACACAATCTCGGAAGGTAATTGACATTTCATACTTAGCACCACATATCCTTAAAATGCTGAAACAAGTAAAATAGAGATTCAATTATTTTTTACATGTTTTACTTGGCATTGAAAGCCAAGTAGTAAACAGACACAACTTAAAGCTAAAGTTTGCAGGTATACAATACAACCATGTCCAACCCCCTTTGGGCCATCACAAAAACAACTCTGCCATTCCTCCTTTTCTTATAAAAAGAGAGAAGGAGCCCCTTCAATTTGGCCCCTCCATTCATGGTTATGTGACCCCCGTTGGAGCCCAGACAAACTGAGGTCTTTGTTTATCTTGGGAACTGGTGGAGGACAGGAGGACAGGGTGGGGTGGGGGAGGGCAGTGGAAGGGGGATGTCAGAGTGGGGGTGGGGTAAAAAGGGGATCGGGGGAGGGGTATCCTGGGAAAAATGCCAGTGTGGGATCAATTCCAGGGTTGGGCTTCCTGAGAGGGAGGAAGAGGGAAAAAGGGAAAGAGAGAGGAGTAGGGGGAGGGGTGTTGGTTGGCTGGCTGGCGGCAGGGTGAAATCTGATAGCTTCTAACAAGATAGAACCATCTCACGAATAGATACAACCAAATATGTGAGTGTTGTTTATATGTAAATACATACACTATTTATTCAGACAGAAATGTATGCTGGAAACACCAATGTAGTGCATAAAAGGAAAGACAAAGAGTTCCTCATGAACGAACACACACACACACACACACACACACACACACACACACACACACACACACACACACACACACACACACACACACACACACACACACACACACACACACACACACACACACACACACACACACACACACACACACACACAGTCTAAATGTGTCTAAACCCTTATGAGACACACTCATTCATGGCCAGCCCTAAGTGCAGTGTATTGGCTGCATGTTCTGTTCTCTGTCTACAGTGGTCTCAAGTTTCCTGTTAAAGAGAAACTCCTCCAGTTTGTGTCTGGCCCCGCTCTCTCCACAAGCTCGGACTTGTTCAGAGAGGGAAAGGAAGAGAGAGGGGAAAGAGAGGGAAATAATAAAATGGAGGACATGACAGATGGGTACAAATGAAAGACAAGGAGATGCACCTGTTTCAAATTTTCTTTTTTTTCTTTGGGGGGGGTATGGATATGTGTGTAATCAGGTTAAGCATATATGTCCACATAGCAAAAACTGGCAGGCCAGACAGACACGGCTCTCTGCATTCTCAGACTGGGTTTACAGGGTTTGTCCCTCAAATAGAAACGACAACTGTTTGTCTTTGTTCTGACTCATTTACACACAATTTGCTCCCTAATTAACTTGACCACAGAAAAAAAACAGAGAACAACCTTATGTATGAATACATTTAGCTAATGCAAGTGCAGCATCACATGAAGTTTATGAACCACGAGTATAGCTACATACATCAGCAATGTAGACAGACAGACAGACAGACAGACAGACAGACAGACAGACAGACAGACAGACAGACAGACAGACAGACAGACAGACAGACAGACAGACAGACAGACAGACAGACAGACAGTACAAGACGTGGGTGGTTAAAAGATGAGAATGTTTCCCCTGTGGTTATACTATGTTGGAACTGGCTTTGGATGCTAGCGGAGAAAAGCTCCTTAATTGGTATTTAGTAATTACTTGGTTAAACCTCTTGTGTTTGATGTGGCTGTAGAGGACTGTCTAAGACTGGGGCAATCCCTCTCTGTGAAACTCAAATCCCCCGGATTGATTTCTAACCCTAAATATTGTTTTCTTTATATAGGAAATAAATCATATCTAAATATCATTTCCACACATAAAATTAACATGATTTAATATACATCAAAACCTCCATCCCTAAAACCCTGTGAATGTTTAGTTGGACATTGGAAGAACAGTTGTGGACATAAGAACGTATATAGGTCTTTATGCACCGCTTATAACTCTGTTATTTAAGAGCTGCTTCATTTACTGTTATGAAGCTGTTACCTTTAGCCCCTATGACACGAGTCGCTGCATAATTATCCAAACAATCCATTACCGAAACAAGCGGTAGTGCAGTAGCCTTATCCAGTTAGCATCGATTTGTCTTCCACTGGATTGCTTCACACTGTTTGTGTACATTCTCTGTCACTCAGCATGGATCCCCTGTCGGATGACACAATTGACCTTTTGAATGAGAGGCAGAGGCCAGAGAGTGAGGGTCATTCTGGTAAAAAAAAAAAAGGGCAGACACCTATTCCCACAACTAGACCCCTATTCCCACAACTAGACCCCTATTCCCACAACTAGGACCCCTATTCCCACAACTAGACCCCTATTCCCACAACTAGGACCCTATTCCCACAACTAAAGTACATGTAGTGTTTTTATTTGGGTAGTACTGCTACCCAAGACACAAGCTGCCAACAGGGGTCAAATGGGACACTTTGTTACTGTCTTGTGTCTTGCTACCATCGTTGCTAACGAGGAACAATAGCGACCGGTTTCCCGCGAGAGGATCCCGTCCGCTGTGTTAAAACAGAGGGGGAAGGAGTCAAGGTTGGCCCGGCTGTTTCTAACGTGGTCAATGAAGTGTTTAAGAGCCGGAGTGTTGCTAAGGAGACATAACAAGCCGCAAGCGGGAGGGAGGGAGTACGGCGTGGCCTAGTAACGAACGGCAGCAGCTGCCCTGACAACAAACACAGGCGGTCCCTTTCAAATGCTTTGCGTACCTCTCAATCTCTCACACATTCAGAAGTGTTTTTCTGTCTGCACAAATCACATGGAGTTTGACATCCCTAACATATACAGTAGAATATGCTACTGTTACAGTTATATTCCTTTCATTCATCTTCCAATTGCAAACACACACTCTCCATCTGTGGTTAAAAATGATTTGTTTTTTTTCAAATAATGTTGACATATACATATTAGCTCAATATCTAACATTAAGTGAACGTCCAGTTTGCTCGAGCAGCCCACATTGTTTCTCAGCTTGAGATCCTCGAGCTTTGTCTCTCTTTGCCAAAACACAAAACCAAAACAGTGCTATGGCACTTAGCAACAGTGAGGTAATGCTTGTCCTGCCCTGCCTCTGGTCCTATGCCTCTGGTCCAGTGTGTTTGCTTGCATGCACTTGTGTATGTGTAATATGCAACCCTTGGGCCAAAACCATCCCGCAAGCGATCTCTTTAGCCCCTTCCAAAGATTTGTTATAAAAAAACTCAAATCATCAGGAAATCAGCTACAACAAAAAACAAATGTTGAAAATCTGTTCCTAACTACTCCCACAAATAATAAAAGAGACATATGTAATTAAGGTATGAAATGATTGTTATTTAAAAAAAAAAATACAACCTCTATCTGGGCTTAGTTGTGGTCTATTTGCAGTGTACCAATTATTATTAATATGTTCCGGACCCCCGACCATCCGTCCCGTAAAAAATCGTCCCGCAGCTGAATCTAGTTGCCTATCAATGCCATATGGAGATTAGTGAATATGACTGGAATACAGCTGTTAAATAATTTACAACAACACTTCCTAAGATACAGTACTATCTGTACCTCCAAATCTCTAACTATTTACTCTAGTGAACTACTGCTATTGTTGTCCCTATCTACTGTGGTATTTGTCAAAACAGATTAGATGAGAGAGAGAGAGAGAGAGAGAGAGAGAGAGAGAGAGAGAGAGAGAGAGAGGGATAGTCATGACATTCATTCAGTATGATGTATGTCGATAATCTATTGTCAAGGTTAAAGAACTATGGAGCAGCATTTCTCGACTGCTGGCTCCTATAGTTAAATATAAACACACACACACACACACACACACACACACACACACACACACACACACACACACACACACACACACACACACACACACACACACACACACACACACACACACACACACACACACACACACACACACACTTAGTCTACCCTCATGGTGACCTAAAATTTCTCAAATCCTATTTTCCCTAACCTTAACCCTAAACCTAACCTTAACATGTAATCCTAACCCTAAACCTAAACCTAATTCTTAAACCTAACCACTAACCCCTAACCCTAATTCTACCCCCAACCAGAATCCTAACCTTAACCCTAAACTTAAACCTAATTCTTAACCCTAACCACTAACCCTAATTCTAACCCTAACCAGGATTCTAACCCTAAACCTAACCCCTAAGCTTAAAATAGCCTTTTCCTTGTTTTACTATCCTTGTGGGGACTTTGGGGAATTTTAGAACCCCACAAGGATAAACGAACCACATATGCACACGCACTTATCTCAAGGGGCACCTGCTGGAGACGTTGACAACAAGTAACTCTAAACTGCACCACCCTGTTAACCGTCGTGTCCAAACTGTCATGAACACCACACTGTGATACGTGAGCTCTATACACGGGTGTGTGTGTGTGTATGTGTGTGTATATACAGTATGTGCAAGCTTTTCCATCCTCTCTCTTCCACTCCTTTCCTAGAAGGTATATAACTGCCTTATTTACTTGTTCAAGCGCGCGCGCGTGTGTGTGCGAGCGAGCGTGCGTGCGTGTGTGCGTGTGTGCGCATGCGTGCGTGCGTGCGTGTGTGTGTGTGTGTGTGTGTGTGTGTGTGTGTGTGTGTGTGTGTGTGTTGAACCATTGTTTCAGAAAGTATTCATACCCATTGAATTATTCCATATTTTGCTGCCTGAATTCAAAATGTATTATTTATTAAATAGATTTTTTTTCTCACCCATCTACCCACAATACCCCATATTGACAAATACAATTTTTGGAAATGTATTGAAAATGAAATATAGAAATATATTCACACACACCCCTGAGCCAATACATGTTAGAATCATATTTGGCAGCAATTACAGCTGTGAGTCTTTCTGGGTAAGTCTCTAAGAGCCTGACATACCTGGATTTTACAATATTTGGCCATTAATTTTTTTCAAAATTCTTCAAGAGCTGTCAAATTGGTTGTTGATCATTGCTAGAAAACCATTTTCAGGACTTGCAATGGATTTTTAAGCTGATTTAAGTTAAAACTTAAACTCGGCCATTCAGGATCATTCATTGTCTTCTTGGTAAGCAACTCCAGTGTATATTTGGCCTTGTGTTTTAGGTTATTGTCCTGCTGAAAGTTGAATTAATGTCAGAGTGTCTGGTGGAAAGCTGTCTGAACCAGGTTTTCCTCTAGGATTTTGCATGTGCTTAGTTCCATTCCATTTTTTAAATCCTGAAAATCTCCCTAGTCCTTGCTGACGACAAGCATACCCATAACATGATGCAGCCACCACTATGCTTGAAAATATGGAGAGTGGTTCTCAGTAATGTGTGGCATTGGATTTGCCTCAAACAAAACACTTTGTATTCATAAGTAAAAGTTAATTGCTTTGCCAAATGTTTTGCAGTATTACTTTATTGCCTTGTTGCCAACAGAATACATGTTTTGGAATATGTTTTATTCTGTACAGGCTTCCTTTTCACTTTGTCAATTAGGTTAGTATTGTGGAGTAACTGCAATATTGTTGATCCCTCCTCAGTTTTCTCCTATCACAGCCATTAAACTCGGTAACTGAAACTCGGTAAAGTCAACATTGGCCTAATGGTGAAATCCCTGAGTGTTTTCCTTCCTCTCCGACAACTGAGCCTTTATCTTTGTAGTGACTGGGTATATTGATACACAATCCAAAGTGTAATTAATAACTTCACCATGCTCAAAGGGATATTCAATGTCTGCTTTCTTTTAACCCATCTAACAATAGGTGCCCTTCTTTGCGAGGCACTTGAAAACCTCCCTCGTCTTTGTGGTTGAATCTGTGTTTGAAATCCACTGCTCGACTGAGGTACCTTACAGTCATTCCAAAATAATGTAAAACACTATTACTGCAACATATGTGACTTGTTAATTAAGCAAAATCTTACTCCTGAACTTATTTAGGCTTGCCATAACAAAGGGGTTGAATACTTCTTGACAAAAGACATTTCAGCTTTTCATTTTTAATTCATTAGTAAAAATGTTGAAAAACATAATTCTACTTTGACATTATGGCAACGTTTTCCAAACTCGGTCCTGGGGATCCCAAGGGGTGCATGTTTTTTTTTTGCCCTTGCACTACACAGCTGATTCAAATAATCAACTAATCATTAAGCTTTGATTATTTGAATCAGCTGTGTAGTGCTAGGGCAAAAAACAAAACGTGCACCCCTTGGGGTCCCCAGGACCGAGTTTGGGAAACACTGCATTATCGGGTATTGTGTGAAGGCCAGTGACACAAAAAAAATCTACATTTACTCCATTTTTAATTCCGGCTGTAAACACACACACACACACAAAAAAAGTCAAGGGTTGTGAATAGTTTCTGAAGGCACTGTATCTTGTTCTGATTCCCACAGAGCTTGGAAGGGCCACCGGGTCAGTGCACTGTTCTAGACTCAGTTGAGACAGCCTGTCAGTCACAAACACACACATCCTACCCCAGTGACCTCATAAGGAATGGCACGGTGTGTTTGTGTGTGTGCTCCAATCCCTGCCTCTCTCCCACTCAAGATGCCAAGCTAACAGATGCTTAAGGAGACTATAGGATTTTGCAGGGAAGAAAAAGACTCAGACAGAGAGAGCTAGAGAGAGAGCGAGAGAGAGAGAGAGAGAGAGGGAATGGGGGAGGGACAAGGAAGGAGGAGTAATCCAAGCAGGAGCTAAATCCAAAAGCTGCTCATAGTGATGGGATCTCAGACCACCAAGTGAGCCCAGATAGGAAGGCTTACATCAGAGATGCAACTCTCTGATCCAAAACAGACCAATCAACTGACTAACCCTTCCATGACCCAGCATACTACACTATAACGGAAAACTGTAATTTATACGGTAATTTTGGCTATTATCAATATCTAAAATACGCTGTTGTGTGTTGAAATCCACCCAACAAAATACGGTACTGTACCTTATCTTTGGAGCGCAAAATCTTTTGATCACTTGTGGGTGCATGCTGTTTCTGGCTCGTTAACATATTTTGAGGCGTTCCTTGTAAGAGGCTATATTTGTTGCATCCATGAGTGAGAACGCTGTAACTATTTAACTCGTATGTGGTTATCGTGCCCTATCAATTTCAAATGTATAGGGGACAAACATAAGTGCCCCTATTTCACCTGATTGGAGTGGCAGCAAGTCTTAACCTTAAATGGTTGAGTACTTAGCCAAGTTGGCTCCCGAGTGGCGTAGCGGTCTAAGGCACTGCATCTCAGTTCTAGAGGCATCACTATAGACCCTGGTTCTATTCCAGGTTGTATTATAACAGTCTGTGATTGAGAGTGTCATGTTCTGACTTTTATTTCCTTTGTTTTGTCTTTATTTAGTATGGTCAGGGCGTGAGTTGGGGTGGGCAGTCTATGTTTTGTGTTTCTATGTTTTTCTATTTCTGTGTTTGGCCAGATATGGTTCTCAATCAGAGGCAGCTGTTTATCGTTGTGCCTGATTGAGAACCATATTTAGGTAGCCTGGTTTTCACTGTTGGTTTGTGGGTGTTTGTTTCCGTGTCTGTCACCACACGGGACTGTTTCGGTTTGGTTTTCGTTCATGTTCACATTTATTGTTTTGTATTTCTTAGTGTTCAGTTTATGTTTTATAATAAACGATATGGAGACTTACCACGCTGTGTTTTTGTCCGATCCCTGCTACACCTCTTCAGACGAAGAGGAGGATGGAGTCCCATAGGGCGGTGCACAAATGGCCCAGCGTCGTCTGGGTTAGAGTATTGCTGGGGCAGGCTTTGTCTGAAGAGGAGATCTGCCGTTACAGAAACACCCACCAACAGAGTACCAAGCGGCGTGGTAATGGGTAGCAGCAACAGCGGCCGAAGACACAGGACTCATGGACTTGGGAGGAAATCCTAGACGGGAGAGGACCCTGGGCACAGCCAGGGGAACATCGCCGCCCCCAAAGCAGAGCTGGAGGCAGCGAAGGCAGAGAGAAGATGGTATGAGGAGGCAGCACGGCGGCGCGGTTAGAAGCCCGAGAGTCAGCCCAAAAAATGTATTGGGGGGGGGGGGCACACAGGGAGTGTACAAAGGGAGTGTGGCGAAGCAAGGTAGGAGACCGGCGCCAACTTCCTGTGCTTACCGGAGAGCGAGAGAGACCGGGCAGGCACCGTGTTATGCTGTGGAGCGCACGGTGTCCCCGGTGCGGGTGCATAGCCCGATGCGGTACATTCCAGCTCCTCGTATCGACCAGGCTAGAGTGGGCATCGAGCCAGGTGCCATGAAGCCGGCTCTACGCATCTGGTCTCCAGTAAGTCTCCTTGGGCCGGCGTACATGGCACCAGCCTTACGCATGGTGTCCCCGGTTCGCCAGCACAGCCCAGTGCGGGCTATTACACCTCGCCGCACTGGTCGGGCTACTGGGAGTATTCAACCAGGTAAGGTTGGGCAGGCTCGGTGCTCAAGAGCTCCAGTGCGCCAGCACGGTCCGGTCTATCCAGTGCCACCTCCACGCACCAGCCCTCCGGTGGCAGCTCCCCGCACCAGGCTGTCTCTCCGTCTTCTGCCTACAGGGTCTTCAGCCTGTCCAGCGCTGCCAAAGCCTTCCTCCTCTCCACCGCTGCCAGAGTCTCCCGTCTGTCCAGAGCTGCCAGAGTCTCCCGTCTGTCCAGAGCTGCCAGAGTCTCCCGTCTGTCCAGAGCTGCCAGAGTCTCCCGTCTGTCCAGAGCTGCCAGAGTCTCCCGTCTGTCCAGAGCTGCCAGAGTCTCCCGTCTGTCCAGAGCTGCCAGAGTCTCCCGTCTGTCCAGAGCTGCCAGAGTCTCCCGTCTGTCCAGAGCTGCCAGAGTCTCCCGTCTGTCCAGAGCTGCCAGAGTCTCCCGTCTGTCCAGAGCTGCCAGAGTCTCCCGTCTGTCCAGAGCTGCCAGAGTCTCCCGTCTGTCCAGAGCTGCCAGAGTCTCGCGCCAGAGCCACCACCGCGGACAGACGCCCACCCAGACCCTCCCCTATAGGTTCAGGTTTTGCGGCCGGAGTCCGCACCTTTGAGGGGGGTGTACTGTCACGTTCTGACCTTTATTTCCTTTGTTTTGTCTTTATTTAGTATGGTCAGGGCGTGAGTTGGGGTGGGCAGTCTGTTTTGTGTTACTATGTTTTTCTATTTCTGTGTTTGGCCAGATATGGTTCTCAATCAGAGGGAGCTGTTTATCGTTTTGCCTGATTGAGAACCATATTTAGGTAGCCTGGTTTTCACTGTTGGTTTGTGGGTGTTTGTTTCCGTGTCTGTCACCACACGGGACTGTTTCTTTTTGGTTTTCGTTCATGTTCACATTTATTGTTTTGTATTTCTTAGTGTTCAGTTTGTTTTATAATAAACGATATGGAGACTTTGTGTGTTTTGGACGCTGTGTTTTGGTCCGATCCCTGCTACACCTCTTCAGACTAAGAGGAGGAGGGAGTCCCATAGGGCGGTGCACAAATGGCCCAGCGTCGTCTGGGTTAGAGTATTGCTGGGGCAGGCTTTGTTCATAACAAAACATTTTTCTTAACTGACTTGCCTTGTTAAATAAAGGTTGAATGAAAATAAAAAATGTCCCTTTGGTCTGTTTTGCCCTGTAGTCACTGCCACTTTGAAAGCCTTTGTTAATTCCTTTTTTTAATTCCTTTTTTTTTTTTTAAACTACTCCACAAATGTCTTAACAAACTATAGTTTTGGCAAGTCGGTTGGGACATCTACTTTGCATGACACAAGTCATTTTTCCAACAATTGTTTACAGACGGATTATTTCACTTATAATTCACTGTATCACAATTCCAGTGGGTGAGAAGTTTACATACGCTAAGTTGACGGTGCCTCTAAACAGCTTGGAAAATTCAAGAAAATTGTCATGGCTTTAGAAGCTTCTGATAGGCTAACCGACATCATTTGAGTCAACTGGAGGTGTGGCTGTATTTCAAGGCCTATCTTCGAACTCAGTGCCTCTTTGCTTGACATGGGAAAATCAAAAGAAATCAGCCAAGTCCTCAGAAAAAGGATTGTAGACCTCCAAGTCTGGTTCGTCCTTGGGAGTAATTTCCAAACACCTGAAGGTACCACGTTGTCACGGTTTTCATAAGGTGAAGGAGAGTCGGACCAAACTGCAGCGTGTATATTGTGATCCATGTTTAATAAAACAAACGTAACACGAATCCAAAACACAAACTCTACAAAACAATAAACGTAATGAAAACCGAAACAGCCTAAACTGGTGCAAACTAACACAGAATAAGGACGTCAAGACACTCAGGACAATCACCCACGACAAACTCAAAGAATATGGCTGCCTAAATATGGTTCCCAATCAGAGACAACGATAAGCACCTGCCTCTGATTGAGAACCACTCCAGACAGCCATAGACTTTGCTAGATAACCCCACTAGCTACAATCCCAAATGCATACACACCAAAACCCCAAGACAAAACACACCACAATACAAAAACTCCATGCCACACCCTGGCCTGACCCAATACATGAAGAAAAACACAAAATACTTAGACCAGGGCGTGACACACGTTCATCTGTACAAACAATAGTACGCAAGTATAAACACCATGGGACCACGCAGCCGTCATAACGCTCAGGAAGGAGACACGTTCTGTCTCGTAGAGATGAACGTACTGAGGTGCGAAAAGTGCAAATCAATCCGAGAACAACAGCAAAGGACCTTGTGAAGATGCTGAAGGAAACCGTCCTCTGGTCTGATGAAACAGAAATATAACTGTTTGGCCCCAATGACCATCGTTATGTTTGGAGGAAAAATGGGGAGGCTTGCAAGCCGAAGAACACAATCCCAACCGTGAAGCACAGGGGTGGCAGCATCATGTTGTGGGGTTGCTTTGCTGCAGGAGGGACTGGTGCTCTTCACAAAATAGATGGCTTCATGAGGAAGGAACATTATGTGGATATATTGAAGCTTGGTTGAAAATGGGTCTTCCAAATGGACAATGACCCCAAGCATACTTCCAAAGTTGTGGCAAAATGGCTTAAGGACAACAAAGTCAAGGTATTGGAGTGGCCATCACAAAGCCCTGACCTCAATCCCATAGAAAATGTGTGGACAGAACTGAAAAAGTGTGTGCGAGAAAGGAGGCCTACAAACCTGACTCAGTTACACCAGCTCTGTAAGGAGGAATGGGCCAAACTTCACCCAGCTTATTGTGGGAAGCTTGTGGAAGGCTACCCGAAACGTTTGACCCAAGTTAAACAATTTAAAGGCAATGCTACAAAATACTAATTGAGTGTATGTAAACTTCTGACCCACTGGGAATGTAATGAAAGTAATAAAAGCTCAAATAAATCATTCTCTCTACTATTATTCTGACATTTCACATTGTTAAAATAAAGTGGTCATCCTAAATGACCTAAAACAAGGGAATTTTTACTTGGATTAAATGTCAGCAATTGTGAAAAACTGAGTTTAAATGTATTGGCTGTATGTCCTCGGGTGTATGTAAACTTCTGACTTCAACTGTATTTTACAGTAGATCTACAGCATTTCACTTGCCACGAGTTGCCTGTAAGCTACTTTCAAATTCACGGCAACCCCTTTACAATGTAGTGTTGCCCGTATAGCATTGCACTGTGACATTGCTTTCCTGAAACCTCACTTCCCACATACAAATGCCTGGGTTTTCTGGGTTCATGGCTATGTTGGGAGAGTGTAATATTGTGCTACACTACCATTAAGACCAGGGAATGCAAAAGAACTGATTCAGTACGTAACATAAGAAATGTTTTCACATTAATGTTATATGGGAATAAATCATCAACATTTTTGATTAGATACCACCAATCATCAAATATGAGCTGTGAAAAATTCTGTGTACTGTAGATGACATACTAACTCTGGATAGACAGGCAGACAGAAGCAAATTGGAAATCCTACGAGAAGAGGACACACTGTGAATAATAAAAGGTGGATCTTAGCATGAGGGAGAACAAAGGGGGATGGGGTGTGTTTGTGCGTGCGTGCGTAGGGTGACAGATGCCACCTCAGCATGACTTCAGTGAATCTGGGCAGACTGCGGGGGGGGGGGGGGGGGGGGGGGGGGGTGGACCGTGGCCCAATTTGACATCAACAGCCGAGTGTTGCCTGGATGCATGTGTGCATTCTGTTGTTTATGCATCATGCCAGTGGGTTGGAGCATCCGTGTAAGTCAATGCTGACGTGAACGAGCTGGAGGAGTGTTTATCTGTGTTGTTTTAGTGTGTGTGTGCGTGATTATAGCACCTCCAGCAGTGTACATGCATGGTCACTCCTCCTTCAGTGTAGATGTCATCTTGAATTTGTCCAGGTCATTTAGTCTATGTTTGTGTGTGCATGTAAGCATCAGAAGCTTAGAGACAAGCAATTATCTGGAGTGTTTGTCTGTGTTATTTTGGGGTTTGTCTGTGTGTGTTTGAATAGAGGGAGTCTCAGTTCATTAATAAAACAAATCCAGACTGTACACTCCAGGATCCATAAGCATAACTGATCTTAATATACTGTACTATACCATTTCTTAGGAATTGTACTTGAATCTCAGTCCAGGCAGAAATTATTTGCTTTGTGAATGAATGTGGTTTATGTTGCTGCGAGCAAAGCCAAGGTACGTTGACTTCACCAGCAATCCTTGGCAGATGTATTTGCCAAACATCACCTCATTGATTTAGAAGTGACATCAAACCATTGTGTTATAGAGTATGTTAACTATGTTGAACTGTTATGAGAGGTGCAAAACAAGGCAATTCATTTGATATCCTGGTGTGTGTGTGTGTGTGTGTGTGTGTGTGTGTGTGTGTGTGTGTGTGTGTGTGTGTGTGTGTGTGTGTGTGTGTGTGTGTGTGTGTGTGTGTGTGTGTGTGTGTGTGTGTGTGTGTGTGTGTGTGTGTGTAATCCCCTGTTTCCTGGGGACACTGCTCCCCATTCATCATCCACAACATATCGACCCCGTTCACCCTGGCAGGCCTCTCCCTCTCTCCTCCTCCGTCTCTCTCTTGTCCTCTCTCCCCCTCCTTCACTCAGTTGTAGGTCAGACATGAAGATCTAGGACATGCTGTCCTATATTGGCCAATGTTGAAGTTACATAACAATGATGAGAATGAGAGAATGTTACGGGACTCCTGTTACTCATGTAGATGTGGGTTGTTCACTTGACGATGGCGGTAACAGGGGGAAATGTTATTTAAGTAACAAGAATAATTGGGTACAAAAACCCGTTGCGCACCAAACAACACGTACACAAGCACTTACAATAAACAATCCCACACAAAGACATGGGGGGAACAGAGGGTTAAATACACAACAAATGATTGAGGGAATTGAAAACAGGTGTGAGGAAAAACTAGACAAAACAAATGGAAAATGAAAAGTGGATCGAGCGCCGTCCGAACAAGGAGAGGACCCGACTTTGGCGGAAGTCGTGACAGCGCTCCACCACTGTGATTATAGTCAACTGCCCACGTATTAAGCATGTATTAAGTTCTGTGGTGTGAGGTACAGAGAGACAGAGGAAAATTAGAGATTGATGTGGTGGTGAAGTGAGCCCCTCAGCCCTCAGTTTTAGTCAGATTTGCGAGTGTACAATGTTCACTCCGGGCCCTGAAACTCTCCATAATTCAATTTGCGACGATTGTACATCCGCTAAGAAAAGTCTGCAAAAACATTTAAACAACATCAACCTAGAAGTCAACATACAAGTGTAAGTAAAAACTAATGCAAATAAGTTAGACATGTTGCTACTACGTAAAAAGTACATATGTTTTTGTTTGGTTAACTTTTGAAAATTGTATAAACAAAACATTTTTCTTCTTCAGAAGTTCTAGCTAGGCAGTTAGTTGGCTAATTAATTTGCTAGCTATTATACAGTAGGCATTTCTTAATAATTATATAGTTAATATAAGTAGACATGCACTCCTAATTGACTGTAGCGCATTTATAGCACCCATGAACGAGTGACTAATTTCCGGCCAAGGGTGGTCCATTTAAAAATCATCCATTCCTCCCTCGCCCCTTGCCCTGCAAGTGTATACTTGTATACTGCAAGTGTATACGTCATGATACGTCATCAGAAGTGTCCACTTCATTTGAGGACTGAGGGGATAGGGTGTGTCTTTTAAGTGTTTGGACCGCACATTAGTCTACACCTGTTGTTTAAAAATCATGTGACAAATAACATTTGATTTGCCAATTCTGCCTAAACAAACCCATAACACAAAGTGTCCCATAGATGACACAGGAGATAGCTGGTTCTGAAGCAGGGTGGGGACACGCTAAAGCTTACTGTATGCTTACCAGTCAAAACAGTTTTCGCATATATTTTGACAAAAAAAAAGGTTTTGTTCGTTTTGGTGTTCGGCAGGATTTTTTCGGCTGTTCGAGCACACAGCGTCTTTTATTGAGACTTGTCGAAGTTGGGTAGCTGAAGTCTACGCACCTTTATCAGTGTTTGGTCGACAGTAGAGATTCTTCAACAAAGTGTTTGTTGTCATTCAACAACAGACGGCTAGTTTTCATGCACATTTTTTCACTTGAGCAATGTTGCACCAAATATCTTAGTTCGATGTAAAAGTCTGCGACTAAGAGCTCTGCAAAAATGCCAAAATGAATGACAGGTATCTTGATTTATCAGATTGATTCTGACTATTTTGAGGAAGTGTTACCATATGTTGTTCCTACGGGGTCTCAAGATGGACAAACAGTAATATTGCAATTTTTAAAAATTGTTTTTCAAGCTAATGTCTTTTTAAGGGAGCATGCGAGGCACACATTTTTGCTTCTACTAGCTAAGTTCTGCTAGGAGCAAACTGAACCTGGTATAAGGATTCCTTTATGCCGGCGGTCTGTCCTCATGGCCTGAGTCATGTCACCTTAGTTTGTTGTGACAAGACAGTTTAATCATTAGTGTTCCTTATGCGTCATAACAGACCAGCCAGCTAAGCCTGTTTGATACCGAAACACACACATACACTTAGACAAAACACACAAACACAAATGTCAATGGATTGTGTCAACATCCTTGGCATTTCCTTGTTAAACAACTCTGTGACAGGTTTTCCCCCTCCAGCTATGTGATAATCATTGTCACCTTTGGTATTGTTCCACAAAGTAAGCAGTTTAAATATCTTCATTCATACCAATCATAAAAAGTAATGACAAGCCGTAACAGTGTCATGATATATTAAAGCAAAACAGTTGAACGCTTTTAACATGGAAAGTTTAAATATGGTTCCAATGAATTAGTTCATTGTAGCATGATGCATTAGAGTTAAGGGTTTGATTCCTGCATTGGCCACTTACAAGATACTGATTATTTATGACGATATTAAAGACATTATTACTATTTTTTATTATATCATTATTTCATACGTTATGACTGTTTTGTTACAAAGTGTCTTTTCATGCTAGGACAGTGATGATGTCATTCTTGTGACAGTGTTATGACCATGTTTTGCCAGTATACTAGAAATAACCATTCACCATGTCTCCCATTCTCTCCCAGCATGAAGTGAGCCGACGCAGCTGCGATTCTCCTGGGTCAGACACAGTCGCATTAGAATCCCCTTGCTAATGCTGCAACTGTCTCCTTGACCCTGCCATGCTGTGTCAAAAGCTCCATCACTGTGTTTATCATAACAACCATGCTGATATGGGATCAGAGACAGTGCTGCATGTGCAGTTCTCTTTGTTTGTGGATTCAATGGTCCAGACAGGAGTATCTCTTCAGAATAAGGGTCAACGTACAGTACATGGCAATAAATAGTACTACTACTATCATGACGCTGGCCTGATGGGGGGAGGTTTATGATCCCCATGAATACCTTTCCCCTTTTCTCTCTCCCTACTCTACAGAGTGACTCTTGGAAAGTCCTTTGTTAACATAGAGAGAGTCTTACAACATCAAAAGGGTGGGGAAAGGAACCATATTTCGGTAATCCAACCAGCTGAAAATATCTGTTGGTAAGAATATGATGCCAGATCAGTTGTCATCTGAGACATTATTACTAATGATAGGATGACATAAACTGTATCTTGGAAAGTGTACACATTATAGTTATCAGATTCACATGGAATTGTTGTGCAATTTAAATGTTTAAATATGAAATTATTTGTGAAAAGATGAAATGTCATTTAGCTTCTTAATGAGAGAACGGTTTGTCATAGAGTAAACTCTGCCAACTCCGTGGCCCCGCCCATGTGAACAGACAGTGGTTGTAAACTCTGCCAACTCAGTTGCCCCGCCCATGTGAACAGACAGTGGTTGTAAACTATGAAACATGGCCCTCTCTCCCAATCCTATATAAGCCCTGTCACGAAAATGTAACTTTCTGTTCCCAGGGCGTGAGGACTTACCATCCCCACGTTGAAAGGACAAAGAACACCTACAGAACTAAGCCAACCTCAGCAAGAACCTAACGAAATTGGCATCGAATTTCAATGTGAAGGTGACGACCTACACACTGGAAGGATGAATTTCGACTATACCAGCCAGAATATAGCATGACCTTAA